>NC_064924.1:73343685-73682768 GCF_023897955.1 Schistocerca gregaria
AACTCAGACGAGTGTCCCTGGAGCCACACTGTAGCATTCTGGACGTGTAGAGTGTCGCTTTGTCCTGCTGAAATTGACGAAGTCCGTCGGAATGCACAATGGACGTGAATGGATGCAGGTGATCAGACAGAATGTTGACGTACGTGTCACCAGTAAGAGTGGTACCTAGAAGTACCAGGGGACCCATATCACTCCAGCTGCACACGCCCCACACGGATACAGAGCCTCCTCCAACTTGAACAGTGCTCTGCTGACATGCAGGGTACAGTGGTTCATGAGGTTGTCTCCATACTAGTACACGTCCATCCGCTCGATACAGAATCAGGCAACATGTTTCCATTCATCAACATCGAAATTCGATGTTGACGCACCCAGGCGACGCGTAAAGCATCGTGTCGTGAAGGCATCAAGGGTATACCAGTTGTCCTTTGCCTCTGAAAGCCCATATCGATGCTGTTTCGTGGAATGGGTCCCACGTTGACACATGTTGATCACACAGCACTGAAGTCTGGAGCAGTTTGAGGAAGGGTTGCAATTCTGTCACATTTAACGATTCACTTCAGTCGTCTTTGGTCCCATTCTTGCAGGATCTTCTTCCTGCTTCAGCAATGTCGGAGGTTTGATGTTTTACCAGATTTCTGATATTCACGGTACACTCGTGAAATGGTAATACGGGAAAACTGCCACTTCATCGATACCTCTGAGTTGCTGCGTCCCGTCACTCGTGCGCCGACTATAAAACAACATTCAGACTTACTTCAATCTCAATAACCTGCCATTGTAGCAGCAGTAACGCATCCAAATACTGCACCGGACACGTATTGTCTTATATGAGCGTTGCCGCCTGCAGGGCCATACTTTGCCGATGTCCAACTGATGCTTCGGTGATCATAAGGGCCGTTACTAAGCGGCTCACAGAAAGGGGGCTGAGTTCACCACACACCTTGCGCCGACCTCCATTGACCTCTGTACACCAAAAGGTTGCGTTATCAGTGGTGTCGGGCCACTCTGCCTGGAATCTCACTGACTCGAGTAGAACTGTCTTCAGGAGGAGTACTCCTTCTAAAGAGGCCCCAATGACCAGCGAAGATTCGTCTAGAGCTCATACGAACGTTGACGTACCGTCGTACAAGTCGCCCACCATGTGGCCCAACAACCAGTAGTCTTGCCGTTTTATTTCATAGCAGGACTCCTTTGGTTGTCACGTGCGCCCTCCTTACAGCACAGCTGTAAGTCAGAGTTATCCTATCCCCCGTTTTGTTGCCCTCAATGGTCAGTAACCCTGGGCTAAATTTCAGCAAAATAATGCCTGTCCACACTCGGCAACAGTTTCTATTGTATGCCTTCGTGCTGCTTGCCAATAACTCTGATGGCGATTAGTGCGGCTGGATCTCTCCCCCGCTGAGAACGTTTGGATCGTTATGGGCTACAAATAAGTGCTTGCTTGCATAAGCGCCAGAGGTGGACCAACGCGTTGTTGTCTTGCCCAATTACAGAGCCTCTTTCTCTTGAATAAACCTCGCAGTTTTCTGAAACTGTAATCAGTTGTCTGCCTGCACATCACTTCTACAGATTTCCTTCCCATTTGCATAATTCTTCGTCGTGCATCGCTTATTTATTTTGTTGTCTTGTGTATTTCAGAAAAAACAGTAACCTAGTCCAATACTTTTACTGTCTCAGTTAAGATGTTAGTACCCATGTTCACTTTTAATTACCTTCACATTGTAACATATTTCCTAGGCAATATACAATTCGTTCAAGTGATCTTCCTAAAGTTCACCGCCGCCTCTGACAGAGTGACAATGTTATCGCAAGCCTTAAAGGTTTTCTTTCTTCTCCCCATCTTTAATTCACATTCCAAATTATCTTTGGTTTGCTTCATTTCTTCCTCCATAAGTAGGCTAAATAACATGGGCAGGGGTCGATTACAAACATGTGTCACACTTCTTTCAGCCGATGCCTGTATTTCGTGTGCTTTCACTTTTACAAGTAAGGTCTGATTTCTGTCCAAGCTGTACACAACGTTTCGCTCCCTGTATTTTATGTAACCTCACAACAACATTTTGTAGTAAATACTGCCAAAATATTATTCCATTATTACACTAAAAACTTGAAATTAAGAGTACTCAACTTCTCAATGAAATGTTTGCTCTTTTTTCCTTCATGTTATAATTTTTACACCCTTTCTTCAAAATCCATTGACGAACATGGCGACTGCATAGAGATGAAAAAATGAAAAAACGACTTGCAGTATTTTCTGGAAGCTGAACACAGAATATGTACATTACTAGTCTTTACCACTAGCCGTTCGACCATGGAAATAATAAAAACAGTTTCAAAAATTAAGAAACGTTATTTATTTCTTGACCTAGTAAAGACTCAATGAAAGTCATTACTTTACGTTTTGGAATTACAAATTCCTTTACACCAATGAAATGTATTCGTATGACAACGACTTCTTGCACAGGAGAAGCGTCTTCGTCCTCCACCATCTCCCTCACATCGGCTAACGAATCTTCCTCTGGCATCAGTTCGTCAATCCACCATAGATCTGTATCTGAATAATCCATCTCGTCCGGGAAAACCTCGAAGAGGTCCAGCTCTTCTGCCAGGTCAGCCTCGGTGTCCAGTACATATTCCTCGAAATCAATCTCAAGCAAGTCCATTTCCGATCGCCATCTATAAAAACCAAGACAAAATTAAATTGTTTTGGAAGATATTGCGTGGATAACTATACTAAAATATATTACCCTTAAACAGTGTCATTCTTGTGTGAAGAGATTTTTCAAACTTATAAAAATTAATGACTGTGTCGTGGCACGTCTTTTAAGGAGTACGTATAACAAACCAACTTATCAAAAGCATTATCAGCACCAAGTTAACTTATCTCTAAAATACATTATCTGATGACCTCACACTAAGCGTTTGCTGACTACAAGTAAATGGTGCGACACACAGGAATACTGCTACATACCGCATGTGTGAATTTGTCATGTACTATTTACTTTGCCACAAGCGACATTGAACATATGTTAAAACGATGCTTCAACACAATTTAAGGAAGTACTCGGTCTCTCATACTGGTAGTTAAACACCACTACAGTGATTAGCTGTATGTATATAGAGAGACTACCGTCATATCTCGTGGAATGCGTGTTGCTACCCTATACGACCGTGCTCCCCACATTGATCATTACATGACGTCTGCTAAGGGGACTGAAATCGGTCGTGTTTTAATTCGCTGCACCACCAAGAAGCCAGATATTGCCGCGTGTCACACCACAATGTCAGAGTCAGTTACGGACTGCTTCTACGTCAGTCACGTCACCAGTGAGACGACCAGCCCCACCCTCCCTCTACCTCTGCGCTGTGTCCACCCTGAGCACTGTGGTTGGCGACCTTATCTGCACCTCCCCTCCTTGAAAGCACTGACGGGCTATCGTAAACCATTATACGTAACATATATAACTAAAAACTTATCTGCTATTATTCAAAAAGGCTTGGTACTTACAGTTCAGTCGAGAGTATGAGCTGCCATACAAGCCTGAAATAGAAAACAGAAGAACATGCATTTTAATTACGATTTACAAAGGGTATTTAGTTAGATTTACTAACAATAAGCAATACTAAAAGCTCAAAGCAGCAAAAGGTTTTCCGAAAAATGTATTTCGGTATGAAACTTTGTAGGAACTTCGAGACGTTAGAGCAGTTGGTGTCTGTATGCCTCGTCAGTCACACTACAGCTCGCCTGCGATCAAAAAGCGCAACTGACGCAGCGATTCCGGCCTACAGCGTTTAGAGTGACGAGTGTGCGAGGATGTGAGAGCTGTCGGCGACTTACCAGCACAGTATCGCGAATGCGACGCTGTCGAGCGCAGTGATAAGCACGAGAACAAGCATGTTGTCTGACTGCTTAGCACCAAATTAGTGTTTCCGCGGTTACCCCGTCTGTAGCTCCATTGTCGACACAGGAGACAAAAGAGTCTCACCTCTCACGAGTGCCGCGCGAAGAAACTGCTCAACGAATCACTGTTTTTATTCACATATTTATTTGGTAGCTGCGTGATAAAAAAATATATTTAATGATTGTTGCATTGACCGATATAGGTTACATACAATTTTGTAGTAGTTTAAAGATTATTCTTCATGAAACTTCCTGGCATATTAAAATTGTGTGCCTGACAGAGACTCGAACTCACGACCTTTGCCTTTCGCGCGAAAGTGCTCTAGAGTGGTTGAGCACTTGCCCGCGAAAGGCAATGGTCCCGAGTTCGAGTCTTGGTCGGGCACACAGTTTTAATCTGCCAGAAAGTTTCATATCAGTGCACACTCCGCTGCAGAGTGAAAATCTCATTCTGGATTATTCTTCGTGTATCCCTAAGCGCGATATAAAGTTAAGGTGAAATCGCCAACACTTGATATATATAATCTTTGGTTTTGATAGTAACTACGCAGATGTTCCGAGCGTCCTCTTTCGGTTGTCTTTTGACATCCACCCAGCGCGTTCCGAAAATGTAGGTAGGATGACGTGCTCCGCTGTGCCTGCCTACCAGGGCGTTATCGTAATAGACGTAGGTAGACAAATCCCTGCAGTGACTAAAAATGTATCAAGCATTTTCCGCTTATCAAGTGGTCGGGGCCGGAAAGTTCGTCTGTGACACACAATACGAAAATGCCATACTTTTTAAGTTGTACAGCTGTGGCGTGTAACATCTGTTACAAACTGATGAAAAATGTTTTAGATGTTTGAAGTTTGAATCATGTAGCTTGAGAGATACATAGATTCTAGATGCAGCAATCATTACTATTTTATGGAGTCGTATCTTTGGAATTTCAGTGACTATCACATCTCATTCCATTCCAATAATGTCTGCTACTTCAAGGCAGAAACATGCAACTCCCACGCTAACTGAGACAGCTACAAAAGGGTCGAAAATTCACAGTCAGCATCGTACACGAGCCTTCATGTAAATGTGACGTCATTTTGTCTTCACACCCTGAACGTTAAGGGGTGCCCATCGACTTTCGTGATAGTTCTGTATGCAGCACGTGAGGCGAACATGACGTTCAAAACAATAACATTATACCGCACGTAGAGAGGGGGTTACACCTTTTCTTTACTAAAGGGTTCGTTAATCTGGTAGTTAAATTGTTACTAAAATGTGTAAAGTTCCGTATTCATATAGACTAGTCTCTCAATAAGGGAGAGATTAAAAGGTCTGCATGAATCAGCTCCGAAACTTACTGAAAACGTTTTACTAACTATTTTCCGTAAAACGTTTCCATCAACCCCAACGTCAGACGACTTGCTAATTTACAAGCAAAAAAAAAAAAAAAAAAAAAAAAACAAGATAAAGCCAGTCAGCGTTGAACTCAGTATGGCATAATTAAAAGGTGATCATTAAGTTTATTTTAAAAATTCTGAAACCAGATTCACGATTGAACTATAATTACACAGAATACCTTGAACGACTCGATTTAGGACGTTGATATTCACAGAACATGTCCAATAGTATGTCCTGAAGAAATGTGTGGAATTTGCTCCATGTCGGCCTGCAGCTCCTGCGACTCTCATTGTCGCTATAAACCACAGGTAATGGATCAGCGTAACTTGAGCAGAGCTGCCGGACTCCTCGCAGCTGTATGCTCTAACTGTACCAACAAATCAGTGAGTTCGAAAGAGGACGCATTATTGGCATCCATCCAAGAAAATACTGGTCGTGTGGGATGAAGTGTACCGGCGGTGCACCTGGTGTGTGCAGAACAGGTCACGGAAGACCTCAGAACACGACCAGATGGGTCATGTCGCGCCAGAACAGACCACACCCCCGAGAAGATTGACACATCATCCAAATGGCATTGCATTACAGATCTGCGTCCTCCTCGGCTCTACCGCAACGATGGAACTGTTTAACACATCGTACACCATTAGGGATGACAGTCCGTCGCCATATATTAAGATATGGGTTACTTGCTCGTCGTCCACTTCTCCGCCTACTTTTGACGAATAAGGAGAAACACGCTAGACAGCAATGGCATCAGGTAGTGTATTCGGTCGAATCCAATTTCTGCTTGTATGAATATGGTGGCCGCATTTCTCCTCACTGCAGCGGGGCGGGGCGGGGGGGTGGGGTGGAAGGGGAGGGAGGGGGGGACAGCATCACAGTGACCACATTCACACAAGACAATCAGTGCCCACTCAAGGCCTTGTGGTGTGGGGCGCTGTTGAGTGCAGCCACAAACCACAGCTGCTGTGTGTCCAGGGCACTGCAGCCAGTGTGATCTACGCCAGTGACATCTTGCGAATCATTGCTATACCATGTCTGCTCAACATACCAGATGCCATTTTTGAGCAAGACAATGCACGATCACATGTTGTGGTGCAATGTCGTATCTTCTGAGCATCACAGGATGTTCTGCTTTTGCAGTGGCCAGTCAGATCACCAGACTTGTCGCCAATTGGAAAACTGTGGGGTTTGGTGAAGTGACAGTTTCAGTGCTGTTCCCAATTGCCAAACACCACAGGTGAACTTTGGAAGCAAGTGAATGAACACAAATGGCTGTACCACAGGACGCCATTCGCACCTATTATGAGTCGATACTATCACGCATGGAACAAATTATTAGCGACAATGGCGAAACATGTGCCTATTCGACAACAGGGCACCTGCTGAACTGAGGTGACTCAATTGTAGTCGTAGTCGTAGTCTGTAGTCGTTGAAGGTGTTGTGATTGTTCTGAACATGAGTGTACAAATTGTGGGTAGCATTTCTAAGAGACTAATTAAACTAGCACGTCTTTTTCATATGTCCTTTCAATAAATCGTGCTACAAAATGCCAGCACATTTTGAACAGCTCGAAAACGCGTTCGTGTTGGTAAAGTGTTTTGTAATGAAATGATGAGAAACCTAAAACTGGTGTTGAAGTGTGCATTTTTATTGAAAGCATTATTGATTGAAAACAATTGCCCTAAAAGAATTAGGCAAAATGTAAGTCACCTTTTAATTCCTTTGCAATTGAGTCAGTCTTGTTATGCTTTTTACTGTGAGTGATAGATGTTCACAGACGCGTTTCGTCTTTTCTCATTTTAAGGCACATCATTGGAATCTAGAATGATGCAGTTATGGTATATTTGTTTTTTGATATTAATCTCGCTTTTCAGGTAGATATGTGACTAACTATAGTTCTTAGTATTTTCAGTTGGCATAGTTGTTTCCTCTCATCTGGTCAATTGGAGGTCGCACTATAGTTCATTTGACAAAACATGAGCATATTTTGATTTTGCGAACATTTTACTTCCCAGTTTTCAGTTTGTTCGCACTTGTTCTTGTGATGCACTATTACTCTCAGTCTTCTATCAGTTATATAGACAGTTATATAGACGTATAGATGTATCCATAGCTACTTTGAGTTTACTGTGTACCTCATTCTCTTTGGTTTGTTTACGTACACGTACATGTCGCCAACCGAACGATGTATATGCTGAAACTAACGGCCATTCGTTTCTATTACGTTTATATCTGTCGGTTGTGTGTGTGTGTGTGTGTGTGTGTGTGTGTGTGAGAGAGAGAGAGAGCGAGAGAGAGAGAGAGAGCAGGAGAGAGAGAGAGAGAGAGAGAGAGAGAGAGAGAGAGAAGACACATGCAAGGATTTCTTTTCCATTTAATTTGAGTTTTAGTTTAAATGTTTTACGGAGACGTTCATGGACCAGTGAGTGAGAGGAAAGGGGGTTGGGAGGCGTTATTGTTATGATAATAGTCCTCTGTTGTAGCATTCTCTGTTATTTTATTTATTATCGTAAAGAATGAGTCGTTTGGTGTGTGTGCTTGATCATTCAACAGGATTTTCTTTCCTGCTTTGGTTCTCTGATGTGGTAATTTTCTTGCAGTGTTATGATACGTTTTTTATTGTTGATTATAAATATTTTCATGACTTCTTCTCTAGTGGTTGGTTTGTAATTGTGTTCTCTTAGTTGCTCTGTAAATGTGGAGTGATTTGTTTATACTTTCAAGCTCTCATGTGATATTTGTATGCCACGTCAAATGTGCTGCCTGTTTGCCTTATGTATCTCCCATTACAAGTGTTACACTGTAACTGAAATAAACCTACTTTCTGGTATATATCTGTGTTTTTTGTCAGTTTTGGGGTGTATTGTTTAATAGAATTGTCACCAGAGTGGCACTATCGATATGAGCCTCCACGGCTCAGGGAGATTAATGTGTCTGCATGAATCAACTCGGAAACTTACTGAAAAATTTTTAAAACAATGTTCCCTAAACGTCTTCATCAACCTCAAAAGTGAGACGACTTGCTAATGTAGAAGAAAGAAACAAGCTAAAGACAGTCAGCGTTGAACTCAGTATCGTATATATTCAACGGTGGAAATTAAGTTGATTTTTAAAACTAAGAAACCGGTTTCAGGATTGAACTGTAATTACACTCACTTTCAGAAGAAACAGAACGCCGTGAACGACTCGAGTTAGAACGCTTATATTCACAGCACATGTAGAATAGTATCATCTGCAGAAATGCGTAGAATTTGATCCATGTCGGCCTGCAGCTGCAAGGTCAACATCGATATGCGCTGCAACACCACCTACCGGTAAAATTTCCCTGCGTCTCTCGTTGTCGCTCTAAACCGAAGGTAATGGATCAGCGTAACTTGAGCCGAGTTGCCGGACCCCTCGCAGATGTATGCTCCAACTGTAACGTCAAATCAGTGAGTTTAAAGGAGGGCACAATGTTGGCATGAAAGACTGTCATGCATCTACCCAAGAAATTTCTGCTCGTGTGGTACGAAGTGTTTCGGCAGTGCAGTGGTTCACAGAAGACCTTGGAACACGACGAAACGGGTCAGGTGGCACCGGAAAAGACCCCACATCCTGAGAATATTGACGCTTCATCCAAATGCCATTGCAGGACAGATCTGCTCTAGGGCAACAGTGGAATAGTGTAACACATCGTATACTATCAGGGATGAGAGTCCGTCGCCGTTTATTAAGGAATAAGTTAGATACTCGTCGTTCTACCTTTGACGAATGTGGAGAAACATGAAAGACGCCAATGGGATCAGGTAGAGTATTCGGTCGAATCCAGGTTCTGTTTTTTTGATTGTGACTGCCACATTTTGGTTCACTGCAGGCAGTGAGAGCATTCACACAAGACAATCAGCGCCAACTCAAGGACTTGTGGTGTGTGGAGCTATTGGGTACAGCCACGAATCACAGCTGGTGTGTGTCCAGGTCACTGCGACCAGTGTGATCTACGTCAATGACATCCTGTGAACCATTGCCATACCATTTCTGCACAACATCCCAGATGCCATTTATTAGCAAGACAATGCACGATCACATGTTGCTGAACCATCTCGTGTCTTCTTAGCATCACAGGATGTTCCGCCTTTGCAGTGACCCTCTCAGATCACCAGACTTGTCACCAATTGGAAAACTGTAGGATATGATTTAACGACAGGTGTAGCCCTGTGCCCAATTGCCAACCACCAGAGATGAACTTCAGGACCAGTTTAATGTTGCGTAGATGTCTATACCGGCCCTCTATTTTGACCGAGCGGATTAGGGGCTTCAGTCTGGAACCGCGCAACCGCTACTGTCGCAGTTTCGGATCCTGCCTGGGCATGGATGTGAGTGATGTCCTTAGGTTAGTTAGGTTTAAGTAGTTCTAAGTTCAAGGGACTGATGACCTCAGATGTTAAGTCCCATAGTGCTCAGAGCCATTTGAACCATTTGTCTATACCAAAGGATGCCTTTCGCACCTTATACACGACAATGCCATCTTGCATGAAACAAGTTACTAGGAACCATAGCCGAACGTGCGCCTATTAGACAACAGTACACATGCTGAACTGAGGTGACTCGGTCGCTAATCATTTCTACAAAACATACTAATGCACATTTCCTGAGACTATGATTGTCCTATCTCTAGTCGCTGAACGTGTTCTGTTTGTTCTCAACTTCAGTGTACAAATGGTGGGTAGCCATCCTAGGATACGAATTAAACCAGCAGCTCATTAATGTCCTACGAATAAATGCTGCTACAAAATGCCATCAGATTTTGAACAGCTGAGAAACGAGTTCGTGTTGGTAAAGTTTTTTGTAATGAAATGACAAGAAACCTAAAATTGGTGGTGAAAGGTGCACTTAAATTGAAGACATTACCGTCCTATTGCGTGTGTGTGTGTGTGTGTGTGTGTGTGTGTGACAGAGAGAGAGAGAGAGAGAGAGAGAGAGAGAGAGAGAGAGAGAGAGAGAGAGAAGATGTAGATGTAGATGCAGAATTAGGCAAAAATTAAGTCCTCTTTTCATTATTTTGCATATGTGTCCCTATTTTTATGGTTTTTATTTTGAGTGATAGTATGTTGCAGGAGACGATCAATGTGTCTTGAATATTTACTCGCATTTGCTTGTTTGATGCTTAATTTATTCATAATGACAGCTCACCCCTGAGAGACAGAGAGACAGAGATTGTTAAATGTGCGTAACATTGAATGTTAAACAGCATATTTGTTTTGTAAGCAAAAACGGCATTCTGTCGCTGCATTGTATTTTATGTTCACAGTCGCGTTTCGCATTTTTCCATTTTAAGAAACATCTTTGGACTCTATAATGGTACACTTAAGTATACTTTTGTTTTGATATGTATCTCGCTTTTTATGTAAATAAGTGACTACTTATCGTTCTTCCTGTTTTTAGTTGGCATCGATTTTTCCTCGTATTTGGTCAAATGGAGGTCGCACTAGCGTTCCACGGACAAAACACAAGCATGTTTCGGCGTTGCAAACATTTTTCCTCCCACCTTTCATTTTGTTTGAACTTTTTATATACACGTAACATTAATGTACTCATAACTATTTTGAGTTCACTGTGTATCTCATCCCGTTTGGTTTGTTTCCATACACTTACATTTTGCCAACCGAATGATCTATATTCTGAAACTGACGCATATTTGTTGGTATGACGTTTATATCTGTGTGTGTGTGTGTGTGTGTGTGTGTGTGTGTGTGTGTGTGTGTGTGACAGAGAGAGAGAGAGAGACAGAGAGAGAGACAGAGAGAGAGAGAAAGAATACACATGCATGGATTTTTTTCCATTTGATTTGAGTTTGGTTAAATGTTCACGGAGATGTTGACCAGTGAGTGAATTGAAATTGGGCTGGGAGGCATTATTGTCATGATAATAGTCATCTATTCTGGCGTTCCTCTATTTTTTATTTATTAGCGTAAACAACGAGTTGTTTGGTATGTGTAATTGATCATTCAACACGGTTAATTTTCTGCTTCGATTCTCTACATGTGATAATTTTCTTGCAGGGTTATGAGATGTCTTTTATGGTTGTTTCTAATTATTTTGATGTCTTCTTCTCTTGTGTTTGGTGTGTGATTGTGTTCACTTAGTCGTTCTGCAAATGTGGAGTGGTTTGTCCATGCTTTCAGGCTCTAATATGTTCTTTTTATCCCGCATAAAATGTTCTGCCTTTTTGTGCTGTGTATCTGCCATCACAAGTGTTACACTGTAATTGAAATATACCTGCTTTCTGATATATATCCGTGTATTTGGTCAATTTTGGGGTGTATTTTTTGACAGAACTGTCTGTTGTGTATGCCATGTTTCTTCCCTGTCTTTTGAAAATGTTCTTGATTTCTGTGTGAGTTTGTGTTTGTATGTCATTATGTGCCACCTTCTGTTTTCTCTTATGTTTTCCTAATAATTTTGAGTAGTTGTTATGTTAATGAATGACTGTGATTGTGTATGGTCCTGTTGTGATGTTGTCAGCGGTTTTGCCCTTTTTGATTATATTTTACTTTTGATTTTGTTGTTTAGCTTTGTGACTACAACACTATTGTACTCATTGTTTTATGCTATCTGCGTTAATATCTCAAGTTCTTTTTGGTAGTTTTCATTGTTGAGTGAAACTGTATTGAGTCTATGAAGATTCTATCTATGCAATATGTATTGAAGTATTGCTTGCTTTTGTGAATGTGGATAGTTCATGTACTGTGGGGTAAGAGCGTCAGTGGCTGTGGGTGTATGGTGAATTTCAAACGTATGCTTATCGTTTTGCTTTTTGATTGTTATATCGAGAAAGTTTATTTGGTTGTTCTCTTCTCTTTCAATTGCTGATTTCATAATTTTATGTACCTTGTTTCTGTCAGTATGTAATTTTTCAATTTTTGTTTGTGGTTCATCTATTAATCAGAAGATGTGATCCTGAACCATTATAGTATGTTGTACTCTTTTGCAGCTGTTTTTTTTTGTTATCACTAGATCAGTTATAACTGCTTCCTTACATCGAAGTAAGGACAACCGGCCTCAGGTTATACACTCCTTGTTTCGCCATTCCGTGTTCCCTGGAAACGACTGGAAATTGGTCAAGGTCACCTAGGAGATTCACCCAGGCAACTGTGCAAGTTACACTCCTGGAAATTGAAGTAAGAACACCGTGAATTCATTGTCCCAGGAAGGGGAAACTTTATTGACACATTCCTGGGGTCAGATACATCACATGATCACACTGACAGAACCACAGGCACATAGACACAGGCAACAGAGCATGCACAATGTCGGCACTAGTACAGTGTATATCCACCTTTCGCAGCAATGCAGGCTGCTATTCTCCCTTGGAGACGATCGTAGAGATGCTGGATGTAGTCCTGTGGAACGGCTTGCCATGCCATTTCCACCTGGCGCCTCAGTTGGACCAGCGTTCGTGCTGGAGTGCAGACCGCGTAGACGACGCTTCATCCAGTCCCAAACATGCTCAATGGGGGACAGATCCGGAGATCTTGCTGGCCAGGGTAGTTGACTTAGACCTTCTAGAGCACGTTGGGTGGCATGGGATACATGCGGACGTGCATTGTCCTGTTGGAACAGCAAGTTCCATTCCCGGTCTAGGAATTGTAGAACGATGGGTTCGATGACGGTTTGGATGTACCGTGCACTATTCAGTGTCCCCTCGACGATCACCAGATGTGTACGGCCAGTGTAGGAGATCGCTCCCCACACCATGATGCCGGGTGTTGGCCCTGTGTGCCTCGGTCGTATGCAGTCCTGATTGTGGCGCTCACCTGCACGGCGCCGAACACGCATACGACCATCATTGGCACCAAGGCAGAAGCGACTCTCATCGCTGAAGACGACACGTCTCCATTCGTCCCTCCATTCACGCCTGTCGCGACACCACTGGAGGCGGGCTGCACGATGTTGGGGCGTGAGCGGAAGACGGCCTAACGGTGTGCGGGACCGTAGCCCAGCTTGATGGAGACGGTTGCGAATGGTCCTCGCCGATACCCCAGGAGCAACAGTGTCCCTAATTTGCTGGGAAGTGGCGGTGCGGTCCCCTACGGCACTGCGTAGGATCCTACGGTCTTGGCGTGCACCCGTGCGTCGCTGCAGTCCGGTCCCAGGTCGACGGGCACGTGCACTTTCCGCCGACCACAGGCGACAACATCGATGTACTGTGGAGACCTCACGCCCCACGTGTTGAGCAATTCGGCGGTACGTCCACCCGGCCTCCCGCATGCCCACTATACGCCCTCGCTCAAAGTGTCTCAACTGCACATACGGTTCACGTCCACGCTGTCGCGGCATGCTACCAGTGTTAAAGACTGCGATGGAGCTCCGTATGCCACGGCAAACTGGCTGACACTGACGGCGGCGGTGCACAAATGCTGCGCAGCTAGCGCTATTCGACGGCCAACACCGCGGTTCCTGGTGTGTCCGCTGTGCCGTGCGTGTGATCATTGCTTGTACAGCCCTCTCGCAGTGTCCAGAGCAAGTATGGTGGGTCTGACACACCGGTGTCAATGTGTTCTTTTTTCCATTTCCAGGAGTGTATATATAAGATCATGACGTAATTCTTAAGTCGTCAAACGTCATAAAAATAGCGGCAACACCCTGTACCTCTCCTCACCCTGCCTCTTTGAAGGATGAGGATTAAGTATCCTGTAAGTGTGAGGTGTTATTATGGAGCTGTACAATATAGGAAGAGGATGTGTCTATCTCTTAATAACAAACTACGTCACCTGAGCTCTATTTTTCAACAACAGTATTATGTGACACCTGCGGAGACCACATCGATTCAAATATGGAATTTCTCACATTATCCCACATTTTACGTATTTTTCACCAATTTCCCACAATGTTCCTGTTTTATTACTGGATGTATTCTGGAACTGGGTAGCGTAGGGAGAGAGGTTGTAGCCTCTGTCTACTTGTTTATAACTATGTTATGCCACATCAAATGGGTTGTATTTGTTAACAACAGTTTTGTATTACATGAAACCACCAGAGACTACACCAAGGCAGATTTATAATTACTCTTATTATTCTATATTATACCACAAAGCCCCAGTTTTACCTATTTTTCACCCTTTTCCGTATTTTCTTTTGTCCAATTACACAGGATACACCTCTTCCCAACATCGCAACGACGTAATGATGCTCTCAGACAAAAACAATGCAGTATGGGCGATAATTAGCCCCCTCTCATATTTCTATCTTACTCTGAGTAATTCGATTTTCCTCTCTAATTGCATGCGTTCAAAAGTTGCTATTCCTTCACACGCGGACTTCCCACGCAGTGTCTCCGGTCACCCGGATGGTCCGGTGACAGGCGGGCTCTGCTGATATTGAGAGGGTTAAGCCGACGGGTGTGAGGGAGTCGACTAAATGCTTTCCAGACGCCAACATGGTTATAATAGCGGCGGAGACACGGCCGCAGGGGCCTGAAGGAACAGCTGGGCTAGAGGTTCCGTTACTTCTCAGAAACTTAGCGAAAACACTTTCTGGCGGGCTACCAGCGAGGCGTGGGAATGACTTGTGTATCCAGGCAGTCTTGGCGGGCAAATTCCAGCGTTTTCTGCAAAATCGTAACTGTGATTGGCTTGCTCACTGGTCAACATCTTCGTGACGTAGCAAAATTGGCGCAGAAATTGGCGCCAAGTATCTCCATTGGTGGAATGGTAGTGCTTCAGCAATAGAGTGGAATTTTCCGCCGGTTTTCGAGTTGCTGATTGGAACGTTTAACCACAGCCACTGTCGTGGGGGCGAGAATGTTGTGTACTCGGTTTGTACAGGTGTTCTTGTGAGAGTTGGCTCTCGCCTTTCGGTCGGAGTAGGTTACAAGACTCAGATCAGAATATAGTAGTGATGAAGAGTAGGCTGAAGTTCAAGACACTCGTCAGGAAGAATCAATACGCTAAGAAGTGGGATATGGAAGTTCTAAGGAATGACGAGATATGTTTGAAGTTCTCTAACGCTATAGATACAGCAATAAGGAATAGCGCAGTAGGCAACACAGTTGAAGAGGGCCATCACAGAAGTTGGGAAGGAAAACATAGGTACAAAGAAGGTAGCTGCGAAGAAACCATGGGTAACAAAAGAAATACTTCAGTTGATTGATGAAAGGAGGAAGTACAAACATGTTCTGGGAAAATCAGGAATACAGAAATACAAGTGGCTGAGGAATGAAATAAATAGGAAGTGCAGGGAAGCTAAGACGAAGTGGCTGCAGGAAAAATGTGAAGACATCGAAAAAGATATGATTGTCGGAAGGACAGACTCAGCATACAGGAAAGTCAAAACAACCTTTGGTGACATTAAAAGCAACGGTGGTAACATTAAGAATGCAACGCGAATTCCACTGGTAAATGCAGAGGAGAGCCAGATAAGTGGAAAGAATACATTGAAAGCCTCTATAAGGGTGAAGATTTGTCTGCTGTGATAGAAGAAGAAACAGGAGTCGATTTAGAAGAGATATGGGATACAGTATTACAATCGGAATTTAAAAAAGCTTTGGAGGACTTTCGGTCAAATAAGGCAGACGGGATAGATAACATTCCATCAGAATTTCTAAAATCATTAGGTGAAGTGGCAACAAAACGACTGTTCACGTTGGTGTGTAGAATATATGAGTCTGGCAACATACCATCTGACTTTCGGAAAAGCATCATCCACACAATTCCGAAGACGGCAAGAGCTGACAAGTGCGAGAATTATCGCACAATGAGCTTAACAGCTCACGCATCGAAGCTGCTTACAAGAATAATATACAGAAGAATGAAAAGAAAATTGAGAATGCGCTAGGTGACGATTAGTTTGGCTTTAGGAAAAGTAAAGGCACGAGAGAGGCAATTCTTGTTAAAATCAATCACTGTACCGTCAGTGATTGTGTGGCGAGCCTTTTCGTCTCCCTCAGAGGCGCATTTGTACTGATAGGAAGTCTTTAATCTGGAACAACCAGACCAGGATAATTTGTTTCGGTCTATACTCGCGACATTATCATCACCACGACGGGACGTCGCAGCAACCAGCCATCGATTCCAGTAAGCCAGATCGTGTTGTTGCAGTGAAGAATACAGCTTGGTAATGTATGTCCGCAGCACCGGCAGCTTAGGGAGTTTTGCTAGGAGATAATCAGAGCTCAGCAGAGCGCCCCTGTTCGTCTTTTCATTGTCTGAGTTCTCACTACTGTAGCAGCAATTAATGTTGGGTTGGCTGTGTGTTTCTCTTAAGATTTGAGTGGCAAGGAATTGGCTCCACATACCAGTTCGTCATAAATGTCAAATCTAGTTTATGGACAACTTCACCTTCACAGCATTTATTTGAGTATCGAATTTGATGTACTACAAATGTTTCATGCGTTATGTTTATTATTTTGAGTTTAGTCATAATAAATCTAATTGTTATTTTGGGCAGAACTTTCATTCTGTTAATCGGTAGAGCAAACCTTTCATTTCTCACCACATTAATGAAATTTTTCTTTATTTAATTAATTTCTAACAAATTACATTATTGCAGGTGCCAAACTCTTTTCTACTCCACTTGCAAGGTCGATTACAGGCAGTTCACGTTTCTTCTTAATCCACGTGCAACAGCAAAAGTTGGAGTTAGAGCAAGGGAGGGCTTAGAGCATCATTTACACATGAAAATTCTAGAAGAATTTCGTGTTAAATACACTGCTAGCCCCGGAATCTCGGAAGCACACTTTCTCAAATTCATCTGCTCTGGTTGTGACACTTTGGAGCTGGACAACATAGGGTTAGGTTGCATCCCAGAAATATGTTACTTGAGATCTATTTCTTTTACAACTGTTTAATATTCCGTCCTTATAACCACTAGCAGAAGCCTCACTAAAACAGATGCGTCAGTAATCTCATTCACGTACATTTTATAATTTTTTCCGAATTTTAGGCAGTTTTACACATTGTAGCCAATGATGTGAGTTATGTATGAACGTGGTGTCAACATCGCCCCTCATGGGACAAAATTTCACATCACATACATCACGTCACGTCATCACATCATATCACAATGGCGCACGGTGTGATGCGTTGCTTAGAAGTCTTGAATTTGTCATTCGAGAACAGTGCAGCATGTTGCCGATTTATTTATCATTGCTAAGACACCACTCCATTACTAGTGTTGGACGTCATAGTGTTAGGAATGAAAACATTCGTACAAATAGTGACGTCATAGAGAATTATACACTCAGTATCGATTTCTAGCCAGCGGTGCTGTATATAAGACAAATACCACTACATTACTAGATTATGGGACGTAACATTAGAATTTTGATGCTTAGAGCTAAAGTTCCAGTATGTGTGTAACACAACGCTACAAAATACAACTCTAGAGACATGAGAAACGAGAATGAATTTTCCCACGGGGGAATTCATCCCTCAGACTCGGTTGTGTTGGCATGTAGCCGAGAACGCTGATTTTTGAGGTCACACTGCACACCAGCTGCCAAAAAGATTTCGGTATAGTCCTCTCAGGTCTGGCGCCAGACATTGGTGCTACACCAGTTCTTGCCGAGAGATCTTCTCCCCAAGTTAATAGCGGCAAGCAGATCACGACGTGTCGATGAAAATATGTAAGTCTGGCACACGCCTAGATAACGGACAACTAGCCCCAGCATTCGCCTATCGAAGGAGTCAAGCGAGATCCTGGTAAGTTATGCCACTCATCGTGCGATTGTGACCTCCAGTTAGCGAATAACAGAGCTCCACATGTTTTCCAGACATTACAACAGGCCATCTCACCAGGCGAGACAGAGAGGTTTGCACAGTGTATGTGTAATCTTTTCCACTCTTTCGGCTGGCACAAAAGCTGCTCACTGGTTCAGTGAGAGGGTATCACGCCACAGGAAAAGCGTGTAGTAATTCACCGGCAGACAAACGTTGTCAACAGTTGAAACACCAAGCACTGCCCTCGCCACCCTCCCCCCCCCCCCCCCCCCCCCCCAAACTTCCTTTTTGGACCACCTAGGAGAATAAGTCGCAACTCGCAGTCTCTTACACGCACACCAGAGGAAATCTACCTAAGTGCTTATAATGTTGTAGCAGTATGAGGTTCGTAGCAGTAAGGTTGTAGCAATATAACCTTCGTAGCAGTGAATCCCTTGTCGCTGCAACACACTCCTTATTAAGCGGAAGACTTCTCCAATGCGCCAATATAATAATGCTGGACTTTTTGCTTGTAAGATAAATCCACATGCTAGTATTATGTGAACTCAAATTGGCCAAAGATCTTTCTCGTGAAAAACAGTACTGAGGAAAGTTCGTTCAAATGGCTCTGAGCACTATGGGACTTAACATCTAATGCCATCAGTCCCCTAGAGCTTAGAACTACTTATACCTAACTAACCTAAAGACATCACACACATCCATCGCCGCGGCAGATTCGAACCTGCGACCGTAACAGTCGCTCGGTTCCGGACTGAACCGCCTAGAACCGAAACTCAGGAAAGATATAGATAGTCAGCGAAACATAAAGGTAAGTAGAACTTGTACGGTTAGATGCTCTCCTCTCTGTAGCTCTCCTTTTTGGTAGTGGCACTAGGTGGCTTACTGTGTGTGCGGCTTGACAAGAGAGATACCGAATTCACATGATTCCCTTATAAGCAATAAGCAGCCCAGAGTCCGCATAAACATTTAATAAAACACTGAAAATCTGTGTCTAATTTGGAAGTAGAAGTTTTCTTGAGATAATAAAATCCCACATCCATTAAACCAAAACAATAAGTGTCTCAACCTGTAAGTCAAACCTCTCATTTTGCCATAACTCTCCACGTAACTCCTAAAAAACGTATGACTTTTTTTTTTTTTTTTGTCATCAGTCTACTGACTGGTTTGATGCGGCCCGCCACGAATTCCTTTCCTCTGCCAACCTCTTCATCTAAGAGTAGCACTTGCAACCTACGTCCTCAATTATTTGCTTGACGTATTCCAATCTCTGTCTTCCTCTACAGTTTTTGCCCTCTACAGCTCCCTCTAGTACCATGGAAGTCATTCCCTCAAGTCTTAGCAGATGTCCTATCATCCTGTCCCTTCTCCTTATCAGTGTTTTCCACACATTCCTTTCCTCTCCGACTCTGCGTAGAACCTCCTCATTCCTTACCTTATCAGTCCAACTGATTTTCAACATTCGTCTATAGCACCACATCTCAAATGCTTCGATTCTCTTCTGTTCCGGTTTCCCACAGTCCATGTTTCACTACCATACTATGCTGTACTCCAGACGTACATCCTCAGAAATTTTTTCCTCAAATTAAGGCCGATATTTGGTATTAGTAGACTTCTCTTGGCCAGAAATGCCTTTTTTGCCATAGCGAGTCTGCTTTTGATGTCCTCCTTGCTCCGTCCGTCATTGGTTATTTTACTGCCTAGGTAGCAGAATTCCTTAACTTCATTGAATTCGTGACCATCAATCCTGATGTTAAGTTTCTCGCTGTTCTCATTTCTGCTACTTCTCATTACCTTCGTCTTTCTCCGATTTACTCTCAAACCATACTGTGTACTCATTAGACTGTTCATTCCGTTCAGCAGATCATTTAATTCTTCTTCACTTTCACTCAGGATAGCAATGTCATCAGCGAATCGTATCATTGATATCCTTTCACGTTGTATTTTAATTTCACTCCTGAACCTTTCTTTTATTTCCATCATTGCTTCCTCGATGCACAGATTGAAGAGTAGTGGCGAAAGGCTACAGCCTTGTCTTACACCCTTCTTACTACGAGCACTTCGTTCTTGATCGTCCACACTTATTATTCCCTCTTGGTTGTTGTACATATTGTATATGACGTCTCTCCCTATAGCTTACCCCTACTTTTTTCAGAATCTCGAACAGCTCGCACTTGTCAGCTCTTGCCGTCTTCGGAATTGTGTGGATGATGTTTTTCCGAAAGTCAGATGGTATGTCGCCAGACTCATATATTCTACACACCATCGTGAATAGTCGTTTTGTTGCCACTTCCCCTAATGATTTTACAAATTTTGATGGAATGTTATCTATCCCGTCTGCCTTATTTGACCGTAAGTCCTCCAAAGCTTTTTTAATTTCCGATTGTAATACTGTATCCCATATCTCTTCTAAATCGACTCCTGTTTCTTCTTCTATCACTTCAGACAAATCTTCACCCTCATAGAGGCTTTCAATGTATTCTTTCCACCTATCTGCTCTCTCCTCTGCATTTACCAGTGGAATTCCCGTTACACTCTTAATGTTACCACCGTAGCTCTTAATGTCACCAAAGGTTGTTTTGACCTTCTTGTATGCTGAGTCTGTGTTCCGACAATCATATCTTTTCGATGTCTTCACATTTTTCTTGCAGCCATTTCGTCTTAGCCTCCCTGCACTTCCTATTTATTTCGTTCCTCAGTGACTTGTATTTCTGTATTCCTGATTTTCCCGGAACATGTTTGTACTTCCTCCTTTCATCAATCAACTGAAGTATTTCTTCTGTTACCCATGGTTTCTTTGCAGCTACCGTCTTTATACCTATGATTTCCTTCCCAACTTCTTTGATGGCCCTTTTTAGAGGTGTTCATTCCTCTTCAACTGTACTGCCTACTGCGCTATTCCTTATTGCTGTATCTATAGCGTTAGAGAACTTCAAACGTATCTCGTCATTCCTTAGAACTTCCGTATCCCACTTCTTTGCGTAATGATTCTTCCTGACTAATGTCTTGAACTTCAGCCTACTTTTCATCACTACTGCATTGTGATCTGAGTCTATATCTGCCCCTGGGTACGCCTTACAATCCAATATCTGATTTCGGAATCTCTGTCTGACCATGATGTAATCTAATTGAAATCTTCCCATATCTCCCGGCCTTTTCCAAGTATACCTCCTCCTCTTGTGATTCTTGAACAGGGTAGTCGCTATTACTAGCTGAAACTTGTTACAGAACTCAATTAGTCTTTCTCCTCTTTCATTCCTTGTCCCAAGCCCATATTCTCCTGTAACCTTTTCTTCTACTCCTTCCCCTACAACTGCATTCCAGTCGTACGTATGTACGTCATAGATAACTATTGATTCGGAGACCCTCGTAGGTTATACCATATTGCCATCTGCGTTATGCAGTGGTATCGTAAAAGATCTGGAAGAGTGATACTTCCACCAGCCATAGCTGTGAGGGCGTAAGAAATCTAGTTTCAAAGACTTAATTCTGTAGGAAGGAACATGGGCAGGTTAGATGGTTTCAGTCATACGGCGGCGTAATTCTGAATTACAGCGTTATATTTATAGAAAGTAGCTTTGTTTCTTTGTGTAATCGACCATTACGTTAAAACTATAGGCATACAGCGAGTAACTTTGTACAACATCATAGATCATGACTGCCTTTCTTCCAAATACAGCTTCGAGGTATTCATTCTGTCACTGGCGAACAATCTGTTACAGCGAGTCTTTAACAACACGTAAATATCCACAAAAATAAAGCACTCATATACTTGAATTTTAGGGGTCATGAAAGGCGTTGTAACCATTGCCATCTAAGCTAGTATATCTTCCTCAATAGACAACATGTAGGATGATCTTAGGATTGCTGATAAGATAATTTTGATACACTATGTCATCAAATGTATCCGGACACTTGGCTGAAAATGAGTTATCTGTGGTTACCTCCTCAGAATGGGTTTGCTAGGCTGTCCCATAGTTAGTATCTGATAGACGTTTGGTCTAGTTCCTGGCAGAGCTATGTGAATACAGCT
Organism: Schistocerca gregaria; assembly: GCF_023897955.1. NCBI lineage: Eukaryota > Metazoa > Arthropoda > Insecta > Orthoptera > Acrididae > Schistocerca > Schistocerca gregaria. The sequence continues at coordinate 73,365,699 of NC_064924.1, forward strand.
ACGTTTGATATGAAAAAGAATGTGTATAGGGTGAAGTGCCTGTTAAATGTGCTGGACAGCCACTGTTGGTAATTCTTCTATTAAATTTCTAATCAATCATATCTCATGTCATCTCCACAGTTTTAACATTGTGCTGATGCATAGCACCACCACTCTTTCATGAACATGTACAAGACCCGGTCAACTAATACCAAGACATGGGCCTGGGGTTTGTGTCTGACTTTAAAAAGTAGACCTGCAACTCATGAAGGAACCAAATGATGCCCATAAGAATTGCGCTACTACGGCCAACGTCGGGAGTACTTGGGCAGAATCTGTAAGTCTGGGTAGGTGTTTACATATGTGGCCTGCTGGACGATGTCGAAAGCCCATGTCAGGTTCCTGTTGACACCTGTCCAGAATGCTTGTAGCAGTCTCATAGAGTTGTAACTGCTGCGCGACATATGCCATTCGTAACAACAATTCGTAGGCATTCCAAATTACCAATGAGCTATAAACGTGCTACATATTCTTCCCATTGCATGACACTGATAAACATTAACAACCAACTTGTCCACACTCATGTACCAATGTCAACAACACGAGATCAGCAACTATGACTGAAATGGGCACTTGACCATCGGCACTGGAACGTGGCGCAGTGACGGAGCATTGTATGGTCTGATGAATCCCGATACCTCTGTCACCACGCCGATGCTAGGACAAGAATGCTTTGTCTCCCAGGTCAGCAGTTCCTTGACACCTGTACTGCAGTATGAAGACAAGCTGGTGGCAGTTCTATTAAAGTCTCGTGAACATTCACGTCTAGGGCACCATGATGGCTTGTGAGTGTCATAAACTGATTGCAGACAACGTGCCCGATTTCATTATGGTTATGTCCCCCATGAACCATGGACCTTGCCGTTGGTGGGGAGGCTTGCATGCATCAACGATACAGATAGCGGTACCGTAGGTGCAACCGCAACGGAGGGGTATCTGTTGAGAGGCCAGACAAACGTGTGGTTCCTGAAGAGGGCCAGCAACCTTTTCAGTAGTTGCAGGGGCAACAGTCTGGATGATTGACTGATCTGGCCTTGTAACAATAACCAAAACGGCCTTGCTCTGCTGGTACTACGAAAGGCTGAAAGCAAGAGGAAACTACAGCTGTAATTTTTCCCGAGGGCATGCAGCTTTACTGTATGATTAAATGATGATGGCATCCTCTTGGGTAAAATATTCCGTAGGTAAAATAGTCCCCCATTCGGATCTCCGGGCGGGGACTACTCAAGAGCATGTCGTTATCAGGAGAAAGAAAACTGGCGTTCTACGGATCGGAGCGTGGAATGTCAGATCACTTAATTGGGCAGGTAGGTTAGAAAATTTAAAAAGGGAAATGGATAGGTTAAAGTTAGATATCGTGGGAATCAGTGAAGTTCGGTGGCAGGAGGAACAAGACTTCGGGTCAGGTGACTACAGGGTTATAAACACAAAATCAAATAGGGGTAATGCGGGAGTAGGTTTAATAATGAATAGAAAAATAGGAATGCGGGTAAGCTACTACAAACAGCAAAGTGAACGCATCATTGTGGCCAAGATAGATACGAAGCCCACATCTACTACAGTAATACAAGTTTATATGCCAACTAGCTCTGCAGATGACGAAGAAATTGAAGAAATGTATGATGAAATAAAAGAAATTATTCTGATAATGAAGGGTGATGATAATCTAATAGTCATGGGTGACTGGAATTCGGTAGTAGGAAAAGGCAGAGAAGGAAAAGTAGTAGGTGAATATGGATTGGGGAAAAGAAATGAAAGAGGAAGCAGCCTGGTAGAATTTTGCACAGAGCACAACTTAATCATAGCTAACACTTGGTTCAAGAATCATAAAAGAAGGCTGTATACATGGAAGAAGCCTGGAGATACTGACAGGTTTCACATAGAGTATATAATGGTAATACAGAGTTTTAGGAACCTAGTTTTAAATTGTAAGACGTTTCCAGGGGCTGATGTGGACTCTGACCACAATCTATTGGTTATGACCTGTAGATTAAAACTGAAGAAACTGCAAAAAGGTGGGAATTTAAGGAGATGGGACCTGGATAAACTGAAAGAACCAGAGGTTGTACAGAGTTTCAGCGAGAGCATAAGGGAACAATTGACAGGAATGGGGGAAAGAATTACAGTAGAAGAAGAACGGGTAGCTTTGAGGGATGAAGTAGTGAAGGCAGCAGAGGATCAAGTAGGTAAAAAGACGAGGGCTAGTAGAAATCCTTGGGTAACAGAAGAAATATTGAATTTAATTGATGAAAGGAGAAAATATAAAAATGCAGAAAATGAAGCAGGCAAAAACGAATACAAACGTCTCAAAAATGAGATAGACAGGAAGTGCAAAATGGCTAAGCAGGGATGGCTAGAGGACAAATCTAAGGATTTAGAGGCTTATGTCACTAGGGGTAAGATAGATACTGCCTAGAGGAAAATTAAAGAGACCTTTGGAGATAAGAGAACCACTTGTATGAACATCAAGAGCTCAGATGGAAACCCAGTTCTAAGTAAAGAAGGGAAAGCAGAAAGGTGGAAGGAGTATATAGAGGGTCTATACAAGGGCGATGTACTTGAGGACAATATTATGGAAATGGAAGAGGATGTAGGTGAAGATGAAATGGGAGATACAATACCGCGTGGATAGTTTGACAGAGCACTGAAAGACCTGAGTCGAAACAATGCACCGGGAGTAGACAATATTCCATTGGAACTACTGACAGCCTTGGGAGAGGCAGTCCTGACAAAACTCTACCATCTGGTGAGCAAGATGTATGAGACAGGCGAAATTCCCTCAGACTTCAAGAAGAATATAATAATGGAGAGTTGCATCAAACCAGTCTCAGGCCTGAAGACTACAACAACAACAAAGGGCGGACATAGAAATCGTCGTTCTACAAGAAGTGTACATCGACGAATTTCCCATCATGCGCAGCTACAAAGCCTGAGCATTACGTGCCCTCAAAACTGGCAGCGGCATCACAAAACTTGTTATGGAAGGCATCACGGTAGGGGATATCTTGTACCATTCGCCATATCTATGTATTGTCGAGTACAGACGGAAAGCAAGAGCGTTCCCGCTTCTGCACCGAGGATATTTCCTGGCTGTTACAATGATGGCACGACTATTTTATGCTAGGCGGCGGTTTTAGTTGTGTACTTGCACCGAACGGTCACTTCTCTCGCTGCACCCAGTGCCCAGAACTACGAATTTTGACACAGAATATGCATTTCTTTGACTTATGGGAGCTTTCCCATGTCCTCCATCCCTGATACACCCATGTAACTAATCATTGCGATAGTCAACTCAATCCACTGTACCCTGGTCAGCCACATCATTATCAATATCCACCTAATAACCGGTATATCTGCCTTTGACAACGATAACAATAGCGATGTGTCGTCGCGTGGAAGCAGTGACGCCTTGGTAGGTCGCTGGAGGAAGATGGCACCACATCTGCACACACAGGTCACTTAATTCTCGTAAATTCCGCGGAGGGGCCTATGAACTCTGACATCGTGGTTCACATTCTAGATGTGTTCGACCGGCTTCAGATCTAGCGAGTTGAAAAGCCGTCACATCAGCTGAAACTCGCCACTGTGTAGCTCGAAACTATCTATCACTCTCCTGGCCTTGTCGCATGGAGCAAAATCATGTTGAAAAATGCCACAGCCGTCAGAGGACATTGTTGTTGTTGTGGTCTTCAGTCTTGAGACTGGTTTGATGCAGTTCTCCATGCTACTGTATCATGTACAAGCTTCTTCATCTCCCAGTACCTACTGCAACCTACATCCTCCTGAATCTGCTTAGTGTATTCATCTCTCGGTCTCCGTCTACGATTTTTACCCTCCACGCTGTCATCCAATACAAAATTGGTGATCCCTTGATGCCTCAGAACATGTCCTACCAATCGATCCCTTCTTCTGGTCACGTTGTACCACAAACTTCTCTTCTCCCCAGTCCTATTCAATACTTCCTCATTAGTTATGTGATCCACCCATCTAATCTTCAGCATTCTTCTGTAGCACCACATTTCGAAAGCTTCTATTCTCTTCTTGTCCAACCTATTTATCGTCCATGTTTCACTTCCATACATGGGTACACTCCATATAAATAGTTTCAGAAACGGCTTCCTGACACTAAAATCTATGCTCGATGTTAACAAATTTCTCTTCTTCAGAAACGCTTTCCTTGCCATTGCCAGTCTACATTTTAGATCCTCTCTACTTCGACTATCATCAGTTATTTTGCTCCCCAAATAGCAAAACTCCTTTACTTCTTTAAGTGTCTCATTTCCTAATCTAATTCCCTCAGCATCACCCGATTTAATTTGACTACATTCCATTATCCTCGTTTTGCTTTTGTTGCTGTTCATCTTATACCCTCCATTCAAGACACTATCCATTCTGTTCAACTGCTCTTCCAAGTCCTCCTGTCTCTAACAGAATTACGATATCATCGGCAAACCTCAATGTTTTTATTTCATCTCCATGGATTTTAATACCTACTCCGAATTTTTCTTTTGTTTCCTTCATTGCTTGCTCAATATACATTTTGAATAACATCGGGGAGAGACTAGAACCCTGTCTCACTCCCTTCCCAACCACTGCTTCCCTTTCATGTTCCTCGACTCTTATAACTGACATATAGTTTCTGTACAAATTGTAAATAGCCTTGCTCACTAGATGGTAGAGTTTTGTCAGGACTGCCTCTCCCAAGGCTGTCAGTAGTTCCAATGGAATATTGTCTACTCCCGGGGCCTTATTTCGACTCAGGTCTTTCAGTGCTCTGTCAAACTCTTCGCACGGTATTGTATCTCCCATTTCATCTTCACCTACATCCTCTTCTATTTCCATAATATTGTCCTAAAGTACATCGCCCTTGTATAGACCCTCTATATACTGCTTCCACCTTTCTGCTTTCCCTTCTTTACTTAGAACTGGGTTTCCATCTGAGCTCTTGATGTTCATACAAGTGGTTCTCTTATCTCCAAAGGTCTCTTTAATTTTCCTCTAGGCAGTATCTATCTTACCCCTAGTGAGATAAGCCTCTACATCCTTAGATTTGTCCTCTAGCCATCCCTGCTTAGCCATTTTGCACTTCCTGTCGATCTCATTTTTGAGACGTTTGTATTTGTTTTTGCCTGCTTCATTTTCTGCATTTTTACATTTTCTTCTTTCATCAATTAAATTCATTATTTCTTTTGTCACGCAAGGTTTTCTACTATCCCTCGTCTTTTTACCTACTTGATCGACTGCTGCCTTCACTACTTCATCCCTCAACGCTACCCGTTCTTCTTCTACTGTATTGCTTTCCCCCATTCTTGTGAATCGTTCCCTTATTCTGTACCTAAACCTCTGGTTTAGTCAGTTTATCAAGGTCTCATCACCTTAAATTCTCACCCTTTTACAGTTTCTTCAGTTTTAATCTACAGTTCATAACCAAGAGATTGTGGTCAGAGTCCACATCTGCCCCTGGAAATGTCTTAAATTTATAACCAGGTTCCTAAATATCTGTCTCACCATTATATACTCTATGTGAAACCTGTCAGTGTCTCCAGGCTTCTTCCATGTATACAACGGCAAGGTCTATGGATCTGGGTACGGTTCGCCGTTTATAGGACAAATTTAAGCAAATACATCTTTTTTTGTGGCAGGCCAATATGCTTGTCTTCGTTCCTATTTCTATATCTCTATCGCACATGGAAGCTTATGTCATCTGCATTTGTATTGCCACATTGTGTGGCTCTGTCGTGTCTGCCGGCGTTGGCTATAGTCCTAACTTAGAGGGGCGCCCGCCTACCGTATTGCTTGTTGCTACCGTTAGCGGACAACCACAGTCAGCCCATTCTGCTTGGGACAAGTTTTCTTTCGGCTCGGTGTTGCCAACCCAATCCATCTGTGTTGTCTTTTCTAGTACCGTAGATTGGTAATGGACTGTCGGTAGCTCTGCGTTATCGAGCTCTTCAGGGCTATTCTACTGCCGATATCGTGGTGTTCTGGCTCCAAGGTCTCCACTCCCTCTGTTACGTAACGCGCTTCTTGTCCCATTGTTGATAGTCGCCCTTCGTACTTAGCTTCTTTTAGTCTTGCTTAGAGCTCTTCTATTCCCGAATCGCCACAGCACATCTTCATTGGTTACTCAACCTACCTACAATGGAGAGGTAAACAAACTGGTACACCTGCGTAAAATCGGGTAATATCTCCGCGAGCGTGCAGAAGTGCCGCAACACTATGTGGCATAGAGTCGACTACTGTCTGAAGTAGAACTGAAGCGAACTGAGACCATGAATCCTGCTGGACTGTCCACTCTGAAGCAATTCTGCACGTGTGGGGTCCTGCTGGAATTGCCCACGTCAGTTGGAATGCACAATGGACGTGAATGGATGCAGGTGATCAGACAGGATGTTTACGTACGTGCCACCTGTTAGAGTCGTATCTAGACGTACCAGGGGTCCCATACCACTCTACCTGCACACGCCCCACACTGATACCGAGCCTCCACCAGCCTCTACCCACCTCCCCAGCAGGGTCCAGTGATTCTTTTGGTTGTCTCCATACTGGTGCACGTCCGTCCGCTCGATACAATTTGAAACGGGATTCGTCCGAGCAGGCATTAAGTTACCAGTCATCAAAAGTCCAATGTCTGTGTTGACTTGACCAGGCGAGGCGTAAAGCTTTGTGTCGTGAAGTTATCAAGGGTATACAAGTGGGCCTTTGGCTCTGAAAGCCCATAGTGATGATGTTTCGTCGAATAGTTGGCACGCTGACACTTGTTAATGGCCCAGAATTGAAATCTGCAGCAGTCAGTTGTAAGCTCTCAGGAAAATCCAACACCTTCCATGAAAACCCTGACATCATAAGCAAATCCAGTAGTATGTGACATAGCTCCGAATAAATCGTGACATTAAACTAACCAAAGTAATACGAGTAACGAGTGAGCAAATGGAATACGACAGACTAACACTAGAATGTCTAAATGCATGTCATACCTTCCCACCGTGAGACAGACGCAGTTCCGAGGGGAGAAACGAGAACAGAAGCCGAGAGCAGAACCGTGTTAAGCTAGAAGGCCCTACGATAAGGGACGGACTGGACACCTACGTCGCCAGCTAACCACTAGGGCCACACCACCCGCAAGTTTTAGCGTGAGCCTTTTTCGCGTCTCTGTTACGTTAGAACCACCCCCCAGCCCATGGTAAAAGCTACAGCCCTCCAGAAGAAAGGCATAGATCTTACGATAAAACTAAAAGGACCACACCAGCTGCAAGTTTTAGCGTGAGAATTTTTCGCGTCTCTGTTACGTTGCAAACTTTAAAAACATTGCCCCACCACGAAAAGTATAACGTTTCTCATTGGATAGACAGAATTTCTGTAGGCGGAGCTTAAGGTTAACATTGAGACCCTGATTGGTCAGATGAAAACACAGCCTGATAGTTCTTTTTAAACCAACTCCGGCAAATTGTAGTAATGAGAAGTTAGGAGAAGCAGTTAGTTCCGAGACGGCGAGCTGGTTGGCTGCTGCGCCGGCCACTGCCGCCCTGACGCTGCCTAAACACCGACAAGGTAACGAACGCACGCGATGCCGCATTTTTGAGCTCATAAGGCTTCACTCAGAACTGCAGAAGTCTCATCTGTTACACCCCCTTGTTGCGTAATACTAGTGTCGATCGTAAATTAAAGCTCATGGTGTTCACATTTGCCACTTGAACTAAAAATCTGAAACGCGATGATTTCTCTGTTATATAATTTTTTAGAAGCCACATCAGACACTGTAATTTACGACAAGTTAGATAAGTAATAAAAGATAATTGAGGGTCACTGTAGACCATTTTGATAGTTTTCTCTCTTGTGGAACTTAATTTAAACCTAGATTATAGATGTGATATGGCATAGGTCATCCTTCCATCCATTGTAGAACTTGGAAACCCATTCAGGGAATATTCGTTCACATTTTTGTTGAACGTAGTTGGTTTTTACCATCCTGTATTAAAACACTTCCTTCTATCAATAGTGCAATTTATAAACAATGTTTTGTGAGTTGAATAAAATTTCCAATGGTAAACTTAACTGCTTTTTCGGCGTAATTTTACCAGCTAACTAAAAATAAGAAACCCTTGAACCCCTTCCACTAAATTTAGTTAGTATTAAGATTCTTTTACAGGGAGTGCAGTGGAGCTGACGCTGAAACCATTAAGTATTTGGTCATATCATCGCTAGTCTCACTGGACTCTTCTGAATTCTACATGTCATGTGTGGTCTGGCGTCTCCTTACCAGCAACAGGTCCCAGGTTCAAACTAGTCAATTCCCTAAAAAACACGCTCAGAGCGTCGCTGCGCGAAAGTGGTAGGAAGACAAGATACAGAACAAACAGACACCACCCAGAACGTTAGAAATAACATCGGCAGGGGTAGATTACTGTGTCACACTTCTTTCAACCGATGCCAGTATTTCGTGTTCTCTCACTTTTACTAGTAAAGTCTCATTTCTGTCCAAGCAGTATACTGAAAAAATATTATTCCATTATTTTGCTAAAAAATTGAAATTAAAAGTAAACAACATCTTAATGAAATGTTTGCTCTTTTTTTTCTTCATGTTATAATTTTTACACCCTTTATTCAATTTCCATTAACGAACTTGGCGACTGCATAGAGATGAAAACATGACCAAACGACATCTAGTATTTTCTGGAAGCTGAACACAGAATGTGTACATTAATAGTCTTTAATACTAGCTATTGACCATGGAACTAATAAAAACAGTTTCAAAAATTAATAAACATTTATTTCTTGACCTAATAAAGACTCAATGAAAGTCATTACTTTACGTTTTGGAATTACAAATTCCTTTACACCAATAAACGTATCCGTATGACAACGCCTACTCGCACAGGAGAAGCGTCCTCGTCCTCCACCACCACCCTCACATCGGCTAACCAATCTTCTTCTGGCATTAGTTCCTCAATCCACCGGAGATCTGAATCTGAATAATCCATCTCGTCAGGGGAAACCTCGAAGAGGTCCAGTTCTTCTGCCAGGTCAGCCTCGATATCCAGTACATATTCCTCGAAATCAATCTCAAGCAAGTCCATTTCCGATCGCCATCTAAAAAACGAAGGCAAAATTGATTTGTTTTAGAAAGATATTGCATGGATAACTATCCTAAAGTATATTACCCTTAAACAGTGTCATTCTTGTGTGAAGAGATTTTTCAAACTTATAAAAATTTATGTCTGTGTCATGGCACGTCTTTTAAGGAGTACGTATAACATACCAAGTTATCAAAATCATTATAAACAGCAAGCTGGCTTATTTCTAAAACACATTATCTGATGACCTCACACTAAGCGTTTGCAGACTCCAAGTAAACGGTGCAACACGCTGGTATACTACACCATATCGGATGTGCGAATTTGTCATGTACTGCCACAAGCGACATTGAATATATGTTAAAACGATGCTTCTACACAATTTAATGAAGTACGTCGGTCTCTCATGCTGGTAGTTAACTACTACTAAAGAGATTAGCTGCATGTGTATCGTGACACTGCTGGCGTATCTCGTGGACTGCATGTTGCTACCCTATACGATCGTGCTAGCCACATTGATCATTACTTGACGTCTGCTATGGGGACTGAAATCGGCTGTGTTTTAATTTGCTATCATCACCAAGAAGACAGATATTGCCGCGTGTCACACCACAATGTCAGAGTCAGTTACGGACTGCTTCTACGTCAGTCACGTCACCAGTGAGACGACCAGCCCCACCCTCCCTCTACCTCTGCGCTGTGTCCACCCTGAGCACTGAGGTTGGCGATCTTATCTGTACCTCCCCTCTCTTTGCAAGCACTGACGAGCTATCATAAACCATTATACGTAATATATATAACTAATCGTAATAGACGTGGGTAGAAAAATTCCTGCAGTGACTAAAAATGTATCAAGCATTTTCCGCTTATCAAGTGGTCGACACCGGAAAGTTCGTCTGAGACACACAATACGAAAATGCCATACTTCTTCAGGTGTACTACTCTGACGTGCTCTGACGTGTTTCCAGCCTGATGGAAAGTATATTATGTGTTCGATGTTTAAATAATCTAGCTTGAGAGATTATGGATGATGGACGATGTACTATTCTATAGAGTTTCTTCTTTGCCATTGCAGCGACTATCGAATTTGTTTCCATTCCAGTAAAGGGTGCTACTTCAAGGCACAGACAACGTCAGTCGTATCAAAGTACAATAACGGTCACGTCCTGTCACACTCCACTGTACCACTTGGCCTGTTATTTCATGCTGTGTGATAGCAGTGTGTCCTTTGATCAAATATAATTGTGGACGACTACATTGTAGAGAAATATCGCTTATACTTTGAGGTCCATTCCATACCTTCTAGTAAATCTACAGTACTTGTAGAACCAGTCACTATAAAGACGACGTCGGCGGCAGTCCAGACGCACAGTGAGGGCTTCTTCGTCGCTTACACTTCCCGAACGCAAATGCTGGTTTCCGCGAGTAGTTTTCACTTATTACTAGCTTGCGTACCTCCGCAATGTGCCGGCCACGGTGGTCTCGCGGTTCTAGGCGCGCAGTCCGGAACCGTGCGACTGCTACGGTCGCAGGTTTGAATCCTGCCTCGGGCATGGATGTGTGTGATGTCCTTAGGTTAGTTAGGTTTAAGTAGTTCTAAGTTCTAGGGGACTAATGACCACAGCAGTTGAGTCCCATAGTGCTCAGAGCCATTTTGCACCTCCGCAATGTAAGTCATACGTCATGAAAGAATTATGAGCGTTGCTGTCCACGTGGGCAGTACGAGGTGAGTCGTATTAATAGCTGAGGTTGTTGGTGTTGACTATCCTCCACGCTGATAGAAAAGATCTGGTTGTACGATAATAACTTCACAATCCTAGCTAAACCTATGTTTACAGTTTCATTTGCTGCAAGCATGATCGTGTATTTGATCGGTAAAGATCGATATTACGGCAACACCTAACAGCACGGTGTGTGAGTACTCTGTCTCGCTTAGTAAATAGTTTAAGGCACTACCATATACGTTATATGCATCGATAACTGAGCGACGATTGCAGAATGCCACGGTAAAGTGTAAATGAAACCAAAACATCCACACCTGAGATACTGCACTTACTACAACGAGTAACTGTCCAACGTCGCTTGCTAAGCATTTAAGATGTATTCGAGTCGTCGTTTTTCAGTCAACAAACGGTGCCAGCAGTTTAGCCGAACTCTAGGAAAAACTGTGAAAGGGCCTAGCTGACCCCGTTGGCGTTGTTATAGAGCAGCACTTCCTTCGAAGGCTACAACTAGACATTTAATAACAGATTGACTATGAGCGGTTTAGTTCTTTCACACAAAGACACTGTTTAACCCACGTCTCGGTCACAGAAGTGGCATCCTCAGATTAATCGAGTAAGTATACAAGCACATATAACAGGCACACATCAGTACTTTTTTAAACATGTTTAATGTCGTTACAAGGTATCTTGTATTTACTGTATACAAAACGGGACTCACCACCGATCCGGGTGCGAGGCTGCTATATACAAACTGCGGTGAGTGTAGGGTTTTGTCAGAAACTCTAATGTACAAACATGATTTTGAAGAAATTATTTAAGCTTTTCGAAAATAATGCTCGGAATAGCGATCACGTGTAATCTGTTAACCAACACATTTATTTCCACGCTGTCTTCAGCTTCAGATATGCCAGGAGCCGAAACTTATAGGAAACCATTCAGTGTCGTTGGCTACCCGACCTTGGGCTTTGGGACCTATTACGTCAATGTGGTTTTGCTGAGGACAAATATTTTAGCCATGAGTATACCAACCGTCAATGAAAGCTGTATTAGTGCTCGAGCCTCTGCTGACCTTTTTCAATAATAACAGTCCCTGACACATTTTATCCAGGATTAGGACTGGCTAACGCACAGGCATGCTCAATATTTTTTGTTTGTTTTCTTTTTATCTTCACGTTTGTTCCTTCCTTCATTATTACTGGAGAAAACCATTATCATTTCAAATGGGCCATTGTCTAACTTCAACGTGGAGACGGCCCTGAGACTATGTATTTGGTTATGTTCGGGACGGATAACGGTGGGTTGCGTTATGTCCTTCCTGTGTATATCAACTTGCTATGTTAGTGACGGATAACAGACGGTGGCAGTATGTCCTTCCTGTAACCAACACAACCGCCCCCCCCCCCCAACCCTGGCTATCTTAGTACAGTTTGTCCTTCCTGTAACCACCACAACCACCCCCCCCCCCTTTGGTTACGTTAGTGATAGATAATGGAGGGTGGCAGTATCTCCTTCCTGTCTATTTCCCCTGGCTATGTTAGCGACGGATAACGGAGGGTGGCAGTGTGTCCTTCCTGTCGCCACCCCCCTACCCAGGGACAGAAGCAATACCCAGGGACAGAAGCAATGTACACCAGCTGTCTGCGTCTAGTGTCAATCTTAATATTGTGCTAATGCTTTCAAATACCTGCGAGTAGTGATACTAAGCCGGGACATTAGGACCAGGCAGGTTTTTAACTTGGGGGGTGTGGAAAACTGGCTGAAAACAACATCCAGACTGGCCAGCATATGGGCCTCGTCGTCAGTCTGCCATATGACGTCCTTAGGTTAGTTAGGCTTAAGTGGTTCGTAGTTCTTGGGGGCTGAAGACCTCAGATGCTGAGTCCCATAGTACACAGAATCTTTTGATCCATGATCTTAATATCGTCTAAAGTCACCCCATTCGTTATTGCAATATCGTTTCTTATTTTGTCTAGATATATCTGTCTTTTTTCTTTCTTTTCTGAAGGCCCAGGGCAATGAAATTCTTCTTTTATTTCAATTGTTGCATTTATTGCTTCCTCCTTCATACGTTCTGTTTCCTTTGATTTATTGGAGGGTTTAGTTTCGTACCGTACGCCAACCTTCGTCAGAATTTTTTGGTCCTGTGTCGATGGTTATAAACATTCTACATTTCAGTTGGTATTCTAGCATGTTTCGTGTACTGATTGACCGTACAGTCAGCTAACTTCATTACTTTTTCTCCACTATGCATTTTCTCCATTATTAACAACCACAGACGCTTGCAGTACGTTTTATGACTTTTTTCTGGGAGCTAAATGAAATCCCTTTGTCTCTTCTTCTATGATTTCGATGCCAGCGAGTAACGTGTATAGATGACCCCTCCCCCACTCGCCCAAGACTAATTCCCTTTTCACTCATAATTTTCCCAGCTTCTACATAATCGAACACCAGGATTAATTTGTCAAAAGTGGAGCCATCGTCAGTTTTCAAAAACTGTTACCTCCTGTCAGTATCAAAACGTCTTCGCTCATCTGAATCTGCGAACTAGAGCGAGGGATTTTGGTCGTCCCAACAGCTTCCCTCCTTGCTTTACACAATGAAGTCTTGTTGTTGCCATAATGCGTCGAGATTAAAACTTGGTCTTTCAAATCTTGAAATGCATCCTTAAAAAATTTGTGAAACAAGCACTGTGTTTTCTTTGTGGACTATTTTCCTGCTCTTACAGATTCCTTTCTTAAATTGCTAATCTGCTTTGTCATATGGGTAAAAACGTCACTTTGCACCCAAGATTCTGCCATCTGCAATTTTTAAACGGTCTCGGCACTCACCCCATTCGGTATTCATGCACAAGCAGTTCGTATAAGCATCACATTTTCTGTTTACCTGGTAGCAGTAACTAATCTACAGAAGGCATACCTTCGCTTTCGTCGTAATTATTTTCATTACCCACCCTATATAGAATTCAAGTAGCTTAGCTCTATGGAAGTATACGGGAACAAAGGATACTGGCGAGGGCACTGCCACACTGACGGTGGCAGCTCTTCCGCAGCTGGTGGACAACTGGTGTGAATCAGTAGGAGGCTCTGGTCGGAAAACCCATGGTACGAAAATGTTTAGTCGCAAGCACCACTCTACCTGCATCACCTACAAAAGAGTCGAAACCACCACAGTCGAAAAGGGCAACCTGCAGTTCACGAGCCTTCGTGTAAACATGACGTCATTTAGACGTCATACGCTGTACTGAAGACGAAAAGGGTTGCCCATCGACTTTCGTGATCGCTTTTCTCGCAGCACGTGAGGCGAACATGGCGTTCAGAACAATCACATTCGCCACAATTAGATAGGACGTTACGCTTTTACTTTAGTACAGGGTTCGTTAACCTGGTAGTAGTCTATTAATAAGGGCGAGACTGAAATGCCCGTATGACTCAGGTCCAAAACTTACCCACAAAGTTTTAAGAACTATTTTCTCTAAATTTCTTCATCGACCTTGAAAGTGTCCGCAGCTCGTGGTCGTGCGGTAGCGTTCTCGCTTCCCACGCCCAGGTCCCTGGGTTCGATTCCCGGTGGGGTCATGGATTTTCTCTGCCTCGTGATGACAGGGTGTTGTGTGATGTCCTTAGGTTAGTTAGATTTAAGTATTTCTAAGTTCTAGGGGACTGATGACCATAGATGTTAAGTCCCATAGTGCTCAGAGCAATTTGAACCATTTGAACCAACCTCGAAAGTAGAATAACTTGCTAATTTACAAGCAAAAAACAAGTTACAGCCAGTCAGCTTTGAACCAAGTATCGTATATATTCAACGGTGTTCATTAAGCTAATTTTTAAAATTCTGAAACCAGTTTTAGGATTGAACTGTAATTGCACCCTCTTTCAGAAGAAACAGAACACCGTGCACGACTCAAGTTAGGACGCCGATATTCACAGGACATGTTCAATAGTATATTCCACAGAAATGAATAGAATTTGTATGTCGGGCTGCAGATTCAAGGCCAGCATCGATATCGCGGTGCAACACCACCTATCTGTAAAATTTGCCAGCGGCTGTCGTTGTCGCTATAAACCGAAGCTAATGGATCAGTGTAACTTGAGCAGAGCTGTCGGACGCCCCGCCGATGTATGGTCGAACTGCAACGTCAAATCAGCGAGTTTTAAAGAGGCCGCATTAGTGGAATGTAAGACTGTTTAGCATCCATCCAAAAAATTGCTGGTCGTGTGGGATGAAGTGTTTCGATGGTGCACCTGCTGTGTGCAGAAGGGGTCACAGAAGACCATAGAACACGACGAGACGGGTCTGGTCGCACCAAAACAGATCACACCCCCAAGAAGGTTGATGCCTCAACCAAATGGCATTTGCAGGATATATCTGTTCTAGCGCAATGGTGGAACAGTGTAACACATCTTACACTACCAGGGATGATTGTCTGTCGCATGGGTTACACGCTCGTCGTCCACTTCTTCACCTACCTTTGACGAATGTGGACAAACATGAAAGACGTCAATGGCATCAGGTAGTATATTCGGTCGAATACAAGTTCTGTTTGTTTGAAAATGATGGCCGCATTTTGGTTCACTGCAGCCAGGGGGAGCGGCATCAAAGTGGGGTACTATGGGGCACAGCCACAAATCCCAGCTGGTGTGTGTCCAGGGCACTGTGAACAGTGTGATCTACGTCAATGGCACCCAGCGAACCATAGTCATACCCTTTCGCACAACATCTCAGACGCCACTTTCACCAAGACAGTGCACGATCACATGTTGCTGAATTATCACGTGTCTTCTTAGCATCACAGGATGTTCCGCTTTTGCCGTGGCCCCTAATATCACCAGACTTGTCATGAATTGGAAAACTTTGGGATATTGTGAAACGACAAGAGCAGCCCTGTGCACAATTGCCAAACTGAGATGACCTTTGGAAGCAAGTGAATGCAGTATGGATGGCTATACCAAAGGTCACCATAAGCACCTAATACTCGTCGATGTAATCAGGCATGGAACACGTTATTAGGGTACGTGGCAGAGAGTGTGCCTATTATACAACAGGACACGTGCTGAACAGAGGTGACTCAATTGCTAATCATTTCTACAGAACATACTAATGCACATTTCCTGAGACTATAAACGTCCTATCTGTAATCCTTGAAGGTGTTTTGTTTGTTCTGAACGTGAGTGTACAAATGGTCGGTAGCAATTATGTGAGTCCAATTAAGCCAGAAGCTCATTTTTCTTATGTCCTTTGAGTACATTCTGCTACAAAACCTCAGAACATTTTGACAGCTCGAAAATACGTTCATGTTGGTGAAGGTTTTTTGTAATGAAATGGCGAGAAATCTAATATTGGTGCTGTAAGTGTCCCAAAAGAATAAACCAAAAGGTAGGTCACCTTCTAATTTTTTTGCAAATGTGTCAGTTAGAGGCATTATTGTCATAATAAGAGTCCTCTGTTGTAGAGTTCCACTATTCTTTTATTTGTTGCATTAAACAATGAGTTGATTGGTATGTGTACTTGGTTTGTGATTGTATTCGCCTAGTTGTTCTGAAAATGTGGAGTGGTTTGTCCATACTTCCAGGCTCTCATGTATTCCTTGTATCTCACATCAAACGTTCTGTCTTTTGTCCTACATATCTGCCATCACAAGTGTTACACCGTAATTCATATATACCTGATTTCTGGAAATATATCTGTTGTTTTTTTTGTAAGCTTTGGGATGTATTTTTGATACAATTGTTTGTTGTGTGTGCTGTATACACACCTATCTTTCGAAAATGTTGGTGATTTTTTTGTGTGAGTTTGTGTTTGTGTGTCATTATGTGCCATCTTGTGTTTTCTCTCATGTTTTCCTAATAATTTTGTGTAGTCTTTTATGGTACAGAGTGATTTTTGTTGTGTTTGGTCCTGTTGTGATGTTATCAATGGTTTTTCCCTTTCTGATTATATTTTACTTTTGATTTTGTTAGCTACGCTTTGTGCCATATCACTATTGTACTCATTGTTTCAGACTACCTGCATTATTACCTCCAGTCCTTTTTGGTAGTTTTCTTTGTTGACTGAAAATGTATTGAGTCTATGGAGCATATGTTGAAATATGCTTACTTTTGTGAGTGTGAGTGGTTCACGTACTGACAGATAACAATGTCAGTTGATGTAGGTTTATGGTGAAATTCAGAAATATGCTTATTATTTTTCTTTTTGACTGTTATAACCAGAAGGTTTTGTGAATTTTATATTTTTATGCACCCTGTTACAGTCAGTATGCGATTCATCAATTTTTGTTTGTGGTTTATCCATTAAGCAGAGGATGTCATCCATATACCTGAACCAGTATAGTGTGTTGTATCCTTTTTCTGCTGTTTTTTTATGACTGTATCAGTTATACTGGTTCCTTATCTCTAGATAAGGACAACCGGTCTCAGGTTATACACTGGAGGTCCTTTTTTCTCCATTCCCTATTCCAAGGGTTGGAGCAGGAGTTCGTCAAGGTCACCTAGGGGATGCACCCAGGCAACTGTGCAAGTTATATATAAGATCATGACGTAATCCTAAAGTTGTCACATGTCACAAATATGGCGGCAAGTTCCTCTATCTCTCCTCACCCTGCCCCTTTGAAGCATGACGATTAATCACCCTTTTCAGGTGTTAGTCTTTTTGAACTGGGACACTTAAGTATGGGGGGTTATTATGAAGATAGAAAGCATAGCAAGCGGATGTGGCTATCTCTCAATAACAAATCATGTCAGCAGAGCTCTATTTGTTAACAAGAGTATTGTGTGACCACTAAAGACACCACATCGAGTCATACATAGAATTACTGTCATTATCCCACATTTTACTTAGGTTGCACAAATTTCCCACAATTTTACTGTATAACTGAATGCATTATGGAACTGGGTAGCCTAGGGAGAGAGGTTGTAGCCTGTGTCTGTTTGTTTATAACGAATTACGTTATGCCACATCAGTTCGGTTCCAACGTGGAACCACCAGAACCTACACCCAGGCAGATATGTAAGTACTCTTATTCGTCCATATTATCCCACATTTTCCCCAATTTTACGTATTTTCACCCTTTTCCGGATTTTCTATTGTCCAGTTACGCAAAATACACTGCTCTCTTCCCGACATCGCGACGACGTCATGCTACTCTGAGGCAATCACAATGCAGTATGGGCTTTAATTAGGTATCACTACTATTGAAGCACACTTCCCCATATCCAACTGTTATAGTTGTGACACTCAGAAGCTGTACAGCATAGGGTTAAGTTGTATTCCGTGTCTGTTTGTTAATAGCAAATAATGTTACTTGTGGTCTATTGCTTTTATAACAGGTTAATATTTCGTCCTTGTAACCACTAGCAGAAGCCTCCCTGACACAGATAAGTAAGTAATCTCATTCACCCATATTTTATGAACTTCTTCCGTATTTTGCGCAGTTTTCCACATTGTACCCAATGATGCGAGTTATGTGACAACATGGTGTCAACATTGCCTCGTATCGAGGCAAATGGCATGTCATGTCATGACGTCACATCACAGTGGCGCAGAGTGTCGTGGCATGTCGTGATGCGTTGCGTAGACGTCGTGAATTTGTCAGTCGAGAACAATTCAGCATGTTGCCGATTTATTTATCATTGCTAAAACGCCACTCCATTACTAGAAGTGGACATCATAGTATTAGGAATGAAAACATTCGTACAAATAGTGACGTCATAGAGAATTCTACAGGCGCTACCGATTTATAGCCAGAGGTGCTATATACAAGATAAAGGCCACACATCAGTAGGTAAAGCACCACTACATTACAAGGTTACGCCGGCCGCGGTGGTCTCGCGGTTAAGGCGCTCAGTCCGTAACCGCCTGACTGCTACGGTCGCAGGTTCGAATCCTGCCTCGGGCATGGATGTGTGTGATGTCCTTAGGTTAGTTAGGTATAAGTAGTTCTAAGTTCTAGGGGACTGATGACCTCAGATGTTAAGTCCCATAGTGCTCAGAGCCATTTGAACCATTACAAGGTTATGGGACTTCACAGTAACATTATGATGATTCCAACCAAAGTTGTCGTACGTGCATAGCACAGAGCTACAAAATGCTCCTCAAGAGACGTGAGAAACGGAAATGACTTTTCCCACAGTGGGATCCGTCCCACAGACTCGGTTGTGCTGGGGTCTAGCCGAGAACACCGATGTTTGCGGATACACTACCCACGAACAGCCGAAAATCTGCTGTATAATCTTCTCCGGTCTGGCGCCAGACATTGGTGCTACATCAACCATGGCCGAGAGATCTCCTCCCACGTTAATAAAGGCAAGCAGATCCCGACGCATCGATTAAAATATGTAAGTCTGACATACACCTGGTTGACATAGAACTCACCGCAGCATTCGCATATCGAACGAGTCAAGCGAGATCCGGGCAGGGTATGCTCTCTTATTCGCGACCACCAGGTCGCGTATAAGAGAGCTCCGCTAGTTTCATTGACATTCCACCAGACCATCTCTCAAGACAAGGTAGAGAGATTTTCACAATGTATGTGTAACTTCTCCACCCTGGCGACTGGCACAAATGGTGCTCAATGGTTCAGTGAGAGGGTATCCCGCCACAGAAAACCCTGTCATAACTCGACGGCGCCTTTGCAGACAAACGTTGCCAACAGTTGAAGCGCCAAGCACTGCCCTCCCCGCCACACCATTCTTTGTCTCTGGACCACCTAGGCGAACCAGTCGCAACTCGCAGACATTTGAACACTCACCAGAGGAAATCGGCCTACTGGTTATAACGTTGTAGCAGTATGAGGCTCGTAGCAGTAAGGTTGTAGCAATATAAGGTTCGTAGCAGTGAATCCCTTGTCGCTGTAACACACCCCTTATTAAGCGTAAGACTTCTCCAAGGCACCAGTAACGTAATGCTGGACTTGTTGCTGGTAGCATTAATCCCCATCTAGTATTATGTGAACTCAAATTGTCCAAAGCTCATTTTCGTGAAAAACAGCACTGAGAACACACACATATATAGTCAACAAAACGTAAGGGAAAATAGAATTTGTACAGTTAGATGTTTACCTCTGTGTAGCTCTACTCTTTGTTAGTGGCACTAGGTGTTTTACTGTGTGTGCGTCTTGACAAGAGAGATACCGAATTCACATGACCCCCTTATAACCGATAAGCAGCCCAGAGTCTGGATAAGCATTTAATATAACATAAAGAATCTGAGTCTAATTTGGAAGAGGAAGTGTTCTTGAGATAATTACTGCCCGCACCCATGAAACCAAAGTGGTAATTGTCTCAGACTGTAAGTCAAACCTCGTATTTTGTCATAACACGCCTCGAAATTCATAATCACTTTACGTACGTGTTAAATAACTGTTGAGTCGGAGACCCATCGTAGGTAATATCATACTGCCATTACCGCTGTGTAGAGGAATCGTAACATATCTGGAAGGACATTGCTTCCACCGGCCATAGCTGTGAGAGCATTAGAAAGCTAGTTTCGCAGACTTACTGTCCTTCGGTCAAGCATAGTTTCGAGGTATTACATCCTGT
Organism: Schistocerca gregaria; assembly: GCF_023897955.1. Lineage (NCBI taxonomy): Eukaryota > Metazoa > Arthropoda > Insecta > Orthoptera > Acrididae > Schistocerca > Schistocerca gregaria. Next base: position 73,386,072 of record NC_064924.1, read on the forward strand.
CACTGCTGAATAATCTATTAAAGCAAGTCTTTCACAACACGTTAACATCCAGCAAAAATTACTGCACTTACATATTTGAATTTTAGGGCCATAAAAGTCCTTATAATCAACGCCATCTATGCTAGTATTACTTCCTCAGTAGACAAATTGTAGGATGATCTTAGGATTGCATAAACGATTATTTTAAAGACACTATGTGATCAAAAGTATCCGGACGCCTGGCTGTAAATTATATACAAGTTAGTGGCGCGCTTGATCGGTAATGATGGAATTAAATATGATTGTGGCCCACCTGTAGACTTCATGGCAGCATCCACTCTTGCTGTCATAGGTTCAGTCAGGTGCTGGGAGGTTTTTTGGGTATGGCAGCCGATTCTTCACGGAGTGCTGTGCCGAGGTGAGGTATCGATGTCGGTCGGTGAGGCCTGGCACGAAGTCGGCGTTCCAAAACATCCCAAAGGTGTTCTATAGGATTCAGGTCAGGACTCACTGTAGGCCAGTCCATTACAAGGATGTTACTGTCGTGTAACCACTCCGTCACAGGCCGTGCATCATGAACAGGTGCTCGATCGTGTTGTAAGATGCAATCGCCATACTCGAATTGATCTTCAACAGTGGGAAGCAAGAAAGTGCTTTAAACATCAATGTAGACCTGTGCTGTGATAGTGGCATGCAAAACAATAATGGGTGAAAAACCCCTTCATGAACAACATTACCACACCATAACAGAACTCTCTCTGAAGGCATCGTTTGGCATTTGCTGGCGTGATGCGTGGCTTATGAGCAACTGCTCGACCATTAAATCCGCTTTCTCACTTCCCGCCTAACTGCCGTAGCACTTGCAGTGGATCCTGGTGCAGTTTGGAATTCCTGTGTGGTGGTCTGGACAGATGTCTGCCTATTACACAGTACGACTCTCTTCAACTGTCGGCGGCCTCTGTCAGTCAACAGGTGACATCGGCTTGTACGCTTTTATGCTGTACGTGTCCCTTCACGTTTCCACTTCACTATCACATAGGAAACAGTGGGCCTATTGATATTTGGGGAGTGTGGAAACCTCGCGTACAGACGTATGACACATGTGACACCCAATCACCTGACCACGTCCGAAGTCCGTGATTTCCGGGAAGCGCCCCATTCTGCTCTCTCGCCATGTCCAATGGCTACTGAGGTCGCTGATATGGAGTACCTGGCGGTAGGTGGCAGATCAATGCATCTAATATGAAAAACGTCTGTTTTTGGAGGGTTCCGGATACTTTTGATCACATAGTGTAGGCCTGCTCAACGTAATTATCTACCTTACGCATCAGGAAGGTATAAATTATGCCTACTTCTGCCAGCAAGACAGTCACTTCCTCTTGGGATGAATAGTTGTTCCGTGGGTTCTCATATTTGATGTCACGAGACTCTCGTATATTCTTAACACTATCAGAACAGCCGCTGAGAAAGTAATGCGTCACATACTGGTTTGCTTTCGACAGAAAGACAGTCATCCATCCTACGCACAGTACACGGTAGAGGTGTCAGCATCGCTGTTTGGTGGCTCATGTAATGAGTTCCCATGTTAAATAATTAGAACTACAATCAAACAGAGCATGGATTCTGATCCTATGGAACATAGCACTACCACACAGGTTACACTATTTAATACTCCTAAGAAAGCCAGTCTGGACCTTACATAAACCTGTATTTGTGCTTCTAAAACTATGTAGGACAAAATGCGTTTTTGGCAGGCAATACGACTACTAAGAGCAACTGCTTTTTACTAACGATAATTATTCACTATAACAACAGAATACGGATATTGGTCATTTTAGCTACAATATCGATCAGGCAATCTTTTAAAAGTGATTGGACTCACACTATATTGTTTGCGCCGTGAGGTGCATACGTCAGAGTCGTGAGTTGGCGGTTTAGCGTCCAACAGCAACATTCACAGTGCTACGCAGCACACCAAAAACTCATACTTAGCTGCGTCCACGGAGCTCAAGCCCAGCGACGGGGTGGTTTGCAAATTAACTGAATCCTCGCAAGTGGATGGCTACAGATGTCGCAGGCAGACAGACAAATACAGATATCTGACCGAGCCTGATTATTTAGCTGTGCGATGGACACGACCTCCCGTACAGAATCGTAGCGAGGAGTAGGCAAGCAGTCGGGATTGTAAACATCTGAGGATCACCAACCCTAATTCCCTCTCCCTCTCTCCCTCCCCCCCCCCCCCTCTCTCTCTCTCTCTCTCTCTCTCTCTCTCTTCGCTCGTTGTCGTCCATGGTACATGCATCCAAAGCAGTAAATCTCCCTCAACTGATAGCAACGGATAGAACAATCGAAAAAAGTTCAATGTACACTAAATGAAGTTAAACAGTACACATACACCAACAAATAACACAACAGCTTCCTCATAAATACAGAATTACTGGGAGAGTGGCAGTTTCGTCTTCTATCTCTGGAATGTTCTGTCGTTCCACTAGTAAGACAAATGCGCTGTGGTTCCCTCTATCTACTCCTTACAGGCACTATCGACCAATTGCCCCATCTGTACAATGATTATGTTTTTCTAAGTACCAAGGCTGATACTTTAATAGCGGCAAGTATTTATTTATAGCTCATACAAAATAGATACATGTTTAAAAGTTTTACTGACCTCCAGAGTTGTCACTAGCATTGTGTATAACCCGTTGCCAGTGATGTGGAAAGTGTAGGATACTCTTAGTAATGCCAGGAGTGTTGACAGTTCGAGCGCCGAGGTCTATTGCCCGACGAATTTGTAGCAGTTCTGAAGAGAATGCTGTGAAGTGGTTGCTTCAGTTAAGAAATCTAGTCGAACTCACGAGGGCTTAAGTCAGGGGAGTGCAGTAGATGGTACAGCACTTAGCAGCCCCATCAGTCAAATAAACCAGTAACAGCTTGCACTGTATGTGCTTGAGCATTGTCCTGCAAAATGATGGTCAGGTCCTTCCGAAAGTGTCAGCTGTTCGTAGTTTGTGATTTCTGCAAGATGTCATGGATAAGAATGTGTTAATGTGAGTTCAGAAGCTGACACAGACCCCAAAGCCGTGGCGGAATAAGAAAATGCTTGGCAATGTACAAATGGTATAAGAGGTGAAGAAAACAATACTTCAAACAACATTACAGAGTCACAGGTTCTTGCGACTTGCAGCGTAATCCGTGGGATACGATCATCCTCCTACAGTACAGGTGATGAAACATTGAACTAGTCTGTGCAGTTGATCAATACCTCTATATTTAATAGTATTGGGAGGAGAGAGACACGGTTAAAATCTTATCGAGTTCTCTAGCAGATGAAGTTAGTGGAGCATTTATAGTTAGTAACTTTTCTCTCTTGGATGGTACAGAATAATGAAGATAGGATGTTGGGGAGATAGATGTGAATGGACACGGATCTGTTGCACTTGTATGTAGTTTGGGGGCACACAACAGTGCAGAAGCAAAAATCGTTGTCCTCCAACCTGTTCCCGTTTCCATCGAATGGTCAAAACACAGTAATGTCACAGTAACGCAGATTAGCCTGTTTCTACACGGGATGCAGAACGTGGTAGATACAGCTTCCTCTGACTTCTGCTCAGTTCCGATTTTCATTGGAACTATCATATGCGCAAAGTTGCAGGAATGGTAGCGCAGAAGCTTAGGGGGCAGTTTCAGGATAAGTAGGGACTACCAAAAACGAGCCTGGAATTATACTGTAGCAGATAGGTTCGAGAAAGGTGGTCCATTTTGAGGTATGAGAGTTTCAGAAACATGATTCACTAGTGACTGTAATCTTTAAAGGACTTTTCCATAGGATCCAACGCAGGTATGTGCTTGAATGGGAAGACTTGACTCCAAATCCCAGACAACATTTCTAGAGGTCAGCATAGCATTAGAGATCTGAAAAGTTAGTGGATATTTCTTATGACCTCTATCAGCACACCACCTACTGTTTGTGATCCTTCTCAATCAACCATCGCCTATAGAGCAGCGGACATATCACTGAACGTCTGACATGGCATCGAGACAGAATGCATTACAAATACTGGAGAAATATGTAGTGGAAGTGGCGCGAGGAAGTTAGAAATACTGGTTTCATACCACGTTCCTTAGGCGAATCACTTTGTAAATGGGTAATTTTATTTCGAGGTTGCACCGTCGGCGACGTGTAACCACACTGCTGGTCTGATACTATATATTCCACGGATCACCGTCTATACTCAGTGTCACGTTATTTGTCTGGACAAAAGAACCACCTCATGCAGAGGTTATGTCATATCTCGATTTATAAAGACAGAATAGCTTCTTCTAACATGGATACTTGTATGCACCTGCAGAAGCAAGACTGCTTGTGATGGTAATATGGCCGAGTTTTTTTTTTAACATCTGGCGGTTTGTAAGACGATTACGCCTCACATTCTAAGACACAGTGGTGCCACTCGCAAGAAGAACTTACGAGACATGCCCAAATATTGTTAATTTTCGGTCACTATTATTCTGTATCGTCAGCAATCAGCTACTGACGACGTATTGTACTTAGTAGTAGGGGATGTATGACAGGTTCACCATGAGCATCAGGATTATGAAGTATGTGTTTGTGTTTCGACATGTGCAGAGGAGATGACTATGTCCAGTCATAAGGAAGGAATGTAATTGACGTCGAATACTGTGATAGCAAAGGGAAGAGTATGCCAAGTCATAAGAATGGTACATATATTTGTATTTCCAGAGCCACAGCCGTCAACAGGGTGTATTTCCGATGCTTTGCTCATAGTTGAATGTCACTCACCTGAATCCGCAATGGTAACATTGAATTGTAGGTATAGCGATCAAATATACACTCGTGGAAATGGAAAAAAGAACACATTGACACCGGTGTGTCAGACCCACCATACGTGCTCCGGACACTGCGAGAGGGCTGTACAAGCAATGATCACACGCACGGCACAGCGGACACACCAGTAACCGCGGTGTTGGCCGTCGAATGGCGCTAGCTGTTCAGCATTTGTGCACCGCCGCCGTCAGTGTCAGCCAGTTTGCCGTGGCATACGGAGCTCCATCGCAGTCTTTAACACTGGTAGCATGCCGCGACAGCGTGGACGTGAACCGTATGTGCAGTTGATGGACTTTGAGCGAGGGCGTATAGTGGGTATGCGGGAGGCCGGGTGGACGTACCGCCGAATTGTTCAACACGTGGGACGTGGGGCGTGAGGTCTCCACAGTACATCGATGTTGTCGCCAGTGGTAGGCGGAAGGTGCACGTGCCCGTCGACCTGGGACCGGACCGCAGCGACGCACGGATGCACGCCAAGACCGTAGGATCCTACGCAGTGCCGTAGGGGACCGCACCGCCACTTCCCAGCAAATTAGGGACACTGTTGCTCCTGGGGTATCTGCGAGGACCATTCGCAACCGTCTCCATCAAGCTGGGCTACGGTCCCGCACACCGTTAGGCCGTCTTCCGCTCACGCCCCAACATCGTGCAGCCCGCCTCCAGTGGTGTCGCGACAGGCGTGAATGGAGGGACGAATAGAGACGTGTCGTCTTCAGCGATGAGAGTCGCTTCCGCCTTGGTGCCAATGATGGTCGTATGCGTGTTTGGCTCCGTGCAATCAGGACTGCATACGACCGAGGCACACAGGGCCAACACCCGGCATCATGGTGTGGGGAACGATCTCCTACACTGGCCGTACACATCTGGTGATCGTCGAGGGGACACTGAATAGTGCACGGTACATCCAAACCGTCATCGAACCCATCGTTCTACCATTCCTAGACCGGCAAGGGAACTTGCTGTTCCAACAGGACAATGCACGTCCGCATGTATCCCGTGCCAACCCTATGTGCTCTACAAGGTGTGAGTCAACTACCCTGGCCAGCAAGATCTCCGGATCTGTCCCCCATTGAGCATGTTTGGGACTGGATGAAGCGTCGTCTCACGCGGTCTGCACGTCCAGCACGAACGGTGGTCCAACTAAGGCGCCAGGTGGAAATGGCATGGCAAGCCGTTCCACAGGACTACATCCAGCATCTCTACAATCGTCTCCATGGGAGAATAGCAGCCTGCATTGCTGCGAAAGGTGGATATACACTGTACTAGTGCCGACATTGTGCATGCTCTGTTGCCTGTGTCTATGTGCCTGTGGTTCTGTCAGTGTGATCATGTGATGTATCTGACCCCAGGAATGTGTCAATAAAGTTTCCCCTTCCTGGGACAATGAATTCACGGTGTTCTTATTTCAATTTCCAGGAATTTATATGTAAGTGATTTCATAGGATGCTTCTGTCTATGAGTGGCCTATGGCACAAATGATTCACGTTTCCCGCTAATGGCAGGTGCTGTCCAAATGGAGAGTGCTGTTGCAATGCAGGAAATTAGTTAAGTTAACCGTGTAGTCTTCGAGACAGCCGATTAGCGAACAAATGTTTAGTATTGGACAGCTTTCGTGATCAAGTGGAAATTTGAGAAGATTGAATATGGCTGTGTGCTGGCGCTAGGCATTGTTCCCTCCCATGTAAATTGTTCTGCTGGCTGCTTCTTCGCATTTCACGTCTTTATTGAGTTGAGAGAAGATCCATGCTGGTGTGTGCATCTAGTACGTGGAAGGCACATTTGCTCGTTCTCTAGGTATGAGAAACACCTTATTTGACTTTGTAAATTATAGGGGTGATGTGGAATCTGTTACATCTCCGCCTTTAGTATTCATGAGTGAAAATATCAGTTTCCTCTGTTTTCTCTATCGAGTTTCCATGTAAATGTATTCACAGACATGATACATTTCTCAGTCGAATTTGAAAAACTATACAGATTTTGCTCATAAAACTGAGTGAAACTGGACTTTGTCTACTTTCGTGGAAAGAGAACATTTATTATCATTGTGAATGTGTTTTTCCCTCCTTTTGTTGATAGCTGCTTTATTATAGGAGTTGAGTTGATGTTAAATAATCCCTCGCAGTTCTCTAGGATACTGTGACTCTTGTCCAGTCCCTTCTGGAGTGCACTACATGACGTGAAACAAAAGTTTTTGTTTTTCTCAGATCTAGAGGCGTTTGGGCCTGTGATTGTACATGGTGGAGAACTCATGTTCAACTGCAGTATTTTAGGACTACACTTTCCCCAGTACATGTGTGATGCATTATGACCCGTTCAGTACGTGTGTTAGTTTTGTGAAGCGCTATGCTTATAGTTGTGTAATTAGGTACGCTCTTTGTGATTAATTACGTAATTAGGATAGATATCTAGGTACGTTTGGAGTGGTATTGTGAAATCTTTTCCCACCAGGATAACAGCAGTTGTATGGCATGGTCAGTTTTTGCGCTGTATAGCGATTTTAAGGCGTCCTTGTGCAGCTCTATGCTTAATGTTGTGTAATTGGGGCGGAACTTTGTGATTAATTTCGTACTTAGGACGGATATTTGTGACAATTTCCCGAGCAAAATAAATAAAGTACACTAACCTAACCTTCCTCTCCCGCGTGTTACAGTTTCCATGTGTTTGGGGTGGGGGGGGTTGAACATAGGCTTTCCATCCAGTATAATCAGTGTCCGAGTCGCTGATGAGTTGCGTTTCTTACGTGTTTGTGCTCTGAATTATTTTCGAATGCTTAAGCATTGTGAGCGTGTTTGCGTGTATTATTTTGCTGATCTAGTAGTTGGCACTTCTGTATGGTGTGTACTGGATTATTTGGGAATTTTACTAGTACACCAGTGCAATGCTTTGTTTATGAGTAGTTTCCATGTTTGTAATCTGTATATTGCGACCTCAAACACATCACAGTGAGTGTTTTGCATCAGTGTAATAAATAATCTAGGTGAAATCTGTAGCTAAATAAATTGTCCCAAAAATCAGGCTGGTTCCGTTTACCACCAGTTTTCCCCTCCAGACCGACGGAGGGAAGAGGGGGGGGGGGGGGGATGAGATGGCTGTGGCAGATGTGCAGCTGCGAAAAACGCGTGATGTCATCATGATGATATTCTCCTATGGACTGAACGCACGATCATATGATCCATCGCCGCACCCTCTAGCTATGAACTCGCAAACTAGGTTAGTTCTTTGGTCTGGTGGATCGGAGGCAGCGGTGTATTGTGTGGTTGGAGCTTATAAGTAGGTTTTAGAAATGACAGACTCAGATGTTTCCATGCATTGTGTTATGCATCTTTAAAGCAAAGCATTTGTTTGCAGGAACGTGTTCTTCCTCTTCATATGTTCAAGCACTAATGCTCGCTTCCATTCATGATGCAGCGAGCTGTCGATACACTCCACATCTGAATGAGTGCATGTAATACAACTATAAAGACTCCCCCTGTCTGGTACCAACATCTCGCTAATTGAACACTGACAGCTCAACAAGAACTGATATCAAAGCCTCTTGTGGCGGTAACACGACACTAATGCTGTAAGTACATAGTAAATTTCAACAAATCTAACAAGATTTCAGTAAATTTATACACATTGAAAGATATTTAAACAAATTATATTCGAAATACTGAGGTGTCAAGTATGAAAGGAATGCCACTGACTCATGCTTATGGGACCCGAACGGACACCTGTTCACTGCTTATCAGCTGACAGACGCATCGTCACTTCGTGGGGCCTACTGGTGCACCCAGACTCTGGCAATGGTATCACACGTCGAGTGGTGGGATGTGTTTTTTTACTAGCGATCTTTTGTTTTAACTATATTCCATTGATTTAACTGATCAATAGGGAGCTACAATTTTTTAAATAAAACCACCCCATACAAGTGAAGAATATCGATTTACTTAATATACATAATGTTTTGTATCAACGTGGTGTTAGTAGTACAATAGTTAAGGGGACGGTGTGCGTGGTCGGGTGACATGGAGCAGAAGAGCAGGCTAAGTGCAGAACAATAGGTTAATTTGCATAATTTTTATGCAAGACATAGTACAACAGTTTAAGGCGGGTCAAAAGCATACTACCCTTCCTCCCCACCAAAGAAACACCAATTTCCATATATTCCATACACTGTCTTGAATCCTCTAAATTGTTGAAATAACCAATAACCCACAGAGTGTCTAAATTGTTTAAACAATATTCCATACAACTATAGAGTCACATCTTGACCTTGATCTGGGGCCTCAACATGCAAAGCTGCCCTACGCATGTGCAAAACTAAAAGTATACTCCTCCAGAACAGGTCATGGTAGCCCCACGGTCCAGACCAACTGCTGTGTCACCCTCAGATCACAGGCATTACTGGACATGGATATGTGGGAGCATGTGGTCACTACACCGTTCTGCCAGCTGTATATCAGTTTATGAGACTGGAGCCGCTACTTCTCAATCAAGTAGCTCCTCAGTTTGCCTCACCAGGGCTGAGAGCAACCCAACTGTGCTCAGCAAACTTGATGGCCTCCCATCCAAACGCTTGCCCAGCCTGACTGCACTTAACTTTGGTGATTTGATGGGAACTGGCAAGGCCTCTGGCACTCATATGCACATCACATAATAAACTGAATACTATTGTCGCTTATCATAAAGGAACAAACACACAGCATAAAAAATAACATGATTTCCTGTCCACCTGCTGCTCATTGGCCTGAGTATATCCTCTCATATATATATATATATATTACTTATCGATTCTCATATCCCATTCATTCTTCCATCCAAAGATAATTTAACTTCTCCAACCCCTTACGTTAAAGCTACGCGAGAGGTCCTGAAATGCACTCCATAAGAAGTCAGAAAACTACTGATGATGTTTCAGGCTGCACACAATCTTCATATGCCATCGCCCCAAAACTTCAGCATGTTCTCTGTGCCGTCTCTGAAAAAATAGAGCACCACCTGGCATCGAAGCCACGTTACTTGGTTCGTTTTAGTGCATGAAAAGTATGTCCTGTCTGGGAATGCTGGTCCAATGTCTAGTCGCACTCGCAGACGAAAAGTGATCATATGTGTGAAAGCTCCACATTTCTACCTAGCTACTGGGTGTAATTCAGTATTCATCATTGTGCAGAGTATGGCACATAGGGCATAATGATCAATCAATCAGATGAATCTCTATCTGGTCACAGGTCCTGTAGTTAGTATCTGATAGGTGTCACCTTGAGTCGCAGGTCTGTTTCCTGGCAGAGCTATCTGAATATAGCTGTATTTGATATAAAAAAGATTGTGTATAGCGTGAAGTGACTGTTAAATGAGATGGAAAGCCACTGGTGGCAATTCTTCTGTTAAATTTCTAATCAGTCATGTCTCATATCTCCACCGTTATAACATTGTGCTGAAGCATATCACCACCACTCTTTCATGAACATGTATAAGACCCAATCAACTCATACTAAGACAGGGGTCTGGGATTTGTATCTCACTTTAAAAAGTAGAACTACACTCATAAAGGAACCAGAGGACGCCAATATGAATTGCGCTACTACCGCCAATGTCTGGAGTACATGGGCAAAGTGCAGAATCCGTAACTCCAGATACGTGTTTATATGTTTGACCTGCTGGAGGATGTGTAAGGCCTGTGTGATGTTCCTATTGACACCTGTGTGGACTTTTTGTAGCAGTCTGTTACAATTTTGTACTGCTGCGCGTCATGTGCCATTGGTAACAACAATTCCTAGTCATTCCAGGGTATCAATGAGTCATAAACGTGATACATATTCTTCCAATAGCCTGACAGCGATACACATCACCAACCAACTTGTCCACATTTATATGGCTGCTAGTGGCCGTTACATATTTGTGGATCCAGTCTAAAGCCACATGCATGTCATTATCAGTCCACACTGCCGGCAATAGCCCATTAGTATATGCTTTACACTTAAATGTATATCATCCCAAAATCAATGCTGTCAATCAGTGGCAACAGCCACAGAGTAACCGATCAAGAGCTAGCGCATTTAATATTATAGACAGGGGAAACTATTGTCTGTCGTATCTCGATATGATGAGGGATTTCGTCGTACACCCATTGAGAAATATTACGGAGAAATCATGGTGGAATAACCACGTCACAACAGTGATAAATGCCATGGAAACCACATGTGCATCAAGACTCACAATCACTCCGTTGAAAGCTTCATCAAAACGTATTGACAATAGTGCTCCATAACGGCGGAACGTCTTTGCTAGGGCGATCATATCGTGATAGTCACCCAGCGCCTTCTAGATGCTGGTATGTCGGCCACGCGCCATAAGATCGAGTGAGATAACCTGGCGCAATTTTCATTGGAAGCGTTCTGCTAATACATTATGATATTTTAAAGTCGCAGTTCATCAGCGTCAGCTGTCATTCGTCCGGAATCTGGGTGCCACTTGCAGTTTTGAGTATCGCAATAATCAGCCCCTCCACAAAGGTGACGGTAAGGGCACGTCAGGAGACATTATTTCATGGCAGATATCAGTCCATCGGGCTGCTGTCGTATAGCTGGTTATCCGATAAAATTTCAAAGGGGAGCCATGTGGTCCCAGTGAATTATTCTTGATCCAAAATAACCTACTCCACACACACCGGTTATTTGATAGGTATTCATAATGATATGGCTGACCACTCTACACTCCATCGAGACGACTATCGGAATGACTCCTTACGTGAGTGTATGCCGGATGTAGGCCATGAGCATGCTCGAACATGTCCAAAAATGCATATTATGTGGCAACATTCTTAGTTATGGGCATGGTGTGCATCTTTCGGTACAAGTACAAAAATAAATCGCCGTCTAGGATAAAGTAGTTGTGCTGTCCTTGTAACAGCGAGGCAATGCTCTGAGAAGTACATATATGTAATGAGCCGTACATGAAGCACCGTCGCGTCGCTGATAATCCTCCCCCTAACTCCTCCCCCCCCCCCCAAGCGAATGGTACAAGATATCTCATACCCTGATACCCTGAAGCCTTCAGTCTTCAGTAAAAACTTTCGCAATGTTGCTGCCAGTTTTGAAGGTACGCAATACTAAGGCTTTGTACCTGCACATGATGGGAAATTCGTCGATGTACGTTCTTGTAGTAGGAGGCTGTCTACGTCCGCCGTTTATACCACAACTTTAAGTAAAGATATCCTTTTCTGCGACTGAATGGCGTTGATATTGACAGAGGCAAGCCAATATGCTTGTCTTCGTTACTATGCCTATGTATCTATCGCATATGGAAGCTTATGTCATTTGAATTTCTTTTGGCACATTGTGTGGCTCTGTCGTGTCTGCTGGCGTTGGTTATACTTGTAACTTAAAGGGCCGCCGAATCTGCTCGGTTGCCTATTACTACCGTCAGCGGATTACCTTCACCCCAGCCCAGTCTGATTGGGACAAGTTTGCCGTCGGCGTCGCCTCGCCAGCCCCATCTCTCTGTGTCGTCTTTTCTGGTACCATATATTGGTAATGGATTGACGATAGCCCTGCATTGTAGAGCCCTGCAGGGCTATTCTACTGCCGATATGGTGGTGTTCTGGCTGTAAGGTCTCTTTTCCCTCTGTCATATAGCGCGCTTCTAACCCTTTGTTGACGGTCACCCTTCGCACGTAGCTTCTTTTAGTCACGTTGTGGCTTTGAGCACTTCAGTTCCCGAATCGCTGCAACATATATTCATTGGTTACTCGACCTACCTACATTTGAGAGCTAAACAAACTGCTACACCTGCGTAATATCGTGTAGGGCCTCCGCGAGTACGTAGAAGTGCTGCAGCATGAAGTGGAATAGGGTCGACTACTGTCTGAAGTGGTGCTGGAGGGAACTGACACCAGGAATCCTGCTGGACGGTCCATACATCCGTAAAAGGACGAGGAGGTGGAGATCTCTTCAGAACAGCACGTTGCAAGCCAGACATGCTCAATAACGTGGCCAGTGGAAGTGTTTAAACACAGATGAGTGTCCCTGGAGCCACACTGTAGCATTCTGGACGTGTAGAGTGTCGCTTTGTCGTGTTGAAATTGACGAAGTCCGTGGGAATGCACAATGGACGTGAATGGATGCAGGCGATCAGAGAGAATGTTTACGTACCTGTCACCAACTAGAGTAGTGCCTAGAAGAGCCAGGGAACCCATATCACTCCAGCTGCACACGCCCCACACGGATACAGAGCCTCCGCCAGCTTGAACAGTCCCCTGCTGACATGCAGGGTACAGTGATTCATGAGGTTGTCTCCATACTCGTACACGTCTATCCGCTAGATAGAGAATCAGGCAACATGTTTCCAGTCATAAACAGTCCAAAGTCGATGTTGGCGGGCCCAGGCTCGGCGTCAAGCATCGTGTCGTGAAGTCATCAAGGGTAGACCAGTTGTCCTTTGGCTCTGAAAGCCCATATTGATGCTGTTTCGTAGAATGTTTCCCACGCTGACACATGTTGATGACCCGCACTGAAATCTGGAGCAGTTTGTGGAAGGGTTGCAATTCTGTCACATTTAACGATTCACTTCAGTCGTCTGTCGTTCCATTCTTGCCGGATCTTCTTCCTGCTTCAGCGATGTCGGAGGTTTGATGTTTTACCGGATTTCTGATATTCACGGTACACTCGTGACATGGTAATACGGGAAAACTTCCACTTCATCGCTACCTCTGAGTTGCTGCGTCCCTTCACTTGTGCGCCGAAATTAAAACAACTTTCAGACTTACTTAAATCTCAATAACCTGCCATTGTAACAGCAGTAACGCATCCAACTGATGCTTTGGTGATCATAAGGGCCGTTACTAAGCGGCTCACAGAAAGGGGGCTGAGTTCACGACACCTCTTGCGACGAACTATCCCCCGTTTTGTTGCCCTCAATGGTCAGTTACCGTGGGCTTACATTTCAGCAAAATAATGCCTGCCCGTACTCTGCCACAGTTTCTATTCTGTGCCTTCGTGCTGCTTGCCAAACACTATGATGGCGAGTAGTGTCGCTGGCGAGCCCCTGTTGAGAACGTTTGTAGCGGGGCAGTCCTATCAGATAGTATTATGGCGGCCAAACGCGCCAACTGGACGGAATTTGGCACGATATCCCTCAGGAAGTCAGCTCTCTCAATCAGTGCCCAACAAATAAATGCTTGCTTGAATAAGCGCCAGAGGTGGACCAACGCGTTGTTGTCTTGCCCAATTACAGAGCCTCTTTCTCTTGAATAAACCTCGCAGTTTTTCTGCAACTGTAATCAGTTGTCTGCCTGCACATCACTTCTATAGATTTCCTTCCCATTTGCATAATTCTTCGTCGTGCATCGTTTATTTATTTTTTGTCTTAAAATGTATTTATGAGAAAACAGTAGCCTAGTCTAATACTTTTAGTGTCTTAGTTAACACCTTAGTACCCATGTTCACTTATAGTTACCTTCACCTTGTAACCTATTTCCTAGGCACTATGTATTTCGTTCAAGTGATCTTCCTAAAGTTCACCGCCGTCTCTGACAGAGTGACAATCTTATCGCAATCCTTTAAGGTTTTCTTTCTTCTCCCCATCTTTAATTCACATTCCAAATTACCTTTGGTTTGCTTCATTTCTTCCTCCATAAGTAGGCTAAATAACATGGCAGGGGTCGATTACAAACATGTGCCATACTTCTTTCAACCCATGCCTGTATTTCGCGTTCTTTCATTTTTACAAGTAAAGTCTGATTTCTGTCCAAGCTGTACACAACGTTTCGCTCCCTGTATTTTATGTAACCACACAACAACATTTTGTAGTCAATACTGACAAAATATTATTCCATAATTTTGCTAAAGAAATGAAATTAATAGTACTCAACTTCTCAATGAAATGTTTGCTCTTTTTTTCTTCATGTTATAATTTTTACACCCTTTCTTCAATTTCCATTGACGAACATGGCGACTGTATAGAGATGAAAACATGACCATACGCCTTCTGGTATTTTCTGGAAGCTGAGCACAGATTATGTACAATACTACTCTTTACCACTAGCCGTTCGAACATGGAACTAATAAAAACAGTTTCAAAAATTAAGAAACGTTGTTTATTTCTTGACCTAGTAAAGACTCAATGAAAGTCATTACTTTACGTTTTGGAATTACAAATTCCTTTACACCAATGAAATGTATTCGTATTACGACGACTTCTCGCACAGGAGAAGCGTCTTCGTCCTCCACCATCTCCCTCACATCGGCTAACCAATCTTCCTCTGGCATCAGTTCGTCAATCCACCATAGATCGGTATCTGAATAATCCATCTCGTCAGGGAAAACCTCGAAGAGGTCCAGCTCTTCTGCCAGGTCAGCCTCGATGTCCAGTACATACTCTTCGAAATCCAACTCCTGCAAGTCCATTTCCGATCGCCATCTAGAAAAACATAGGCAAAATTGATTTGTTTTAGAAAGATATTGCGTGGATAACTATCCTAAAATATATTATCCTTAAACAGTGTCATTCTAGTGTGAAGAGATTTTTCAAACTTATAAAAATTTATGACTGTGTCATGGTACGTCTTTTAAGGAGTACGTATAACAAACCAACTTATCAAAAGCATTATCAGCACCAAGTTAACTTATTTCTAAAATACATTATCTGATGACCTCACATTAAGCGTTTGCAGACTACAAATAAATGGTGCGACACACAGGAATACTACAACATACCGCATGTGTGAAAGTGTCATGTACTACTTACTTTGCCAAAAGCGACATTGAACATATATTAAAACGATGTTTCAACGCAAATTACGTAACTAAAGCGCTTAGCTACATGTGTATAGTGACACAACCGGCATATCTCGTGAACTGCATGTTAATACCCTATACGACCGTGCTCCCCACATTGATCATTACGTGACGTCTGATAAGGGGACTGAAACCGGTCGTGTTTTAATTTGCTGTCATCACCAAGAAGACAGATATTGCCGCGTGTCACACCACAATGTCAGAGTCAGTTACGGACTGCTTCTACGTCAGTCACGTCACCAGTGAGACGACCAGCCCCACCCTCCCTCTACCTCTGCGCTGTGTCCACCCTGAGCACAGTGGTTGGCGATCTTATCTGTACCTCCCCTCTTTGCAAGCACTGACGAGCTATCGTAAACTATTATACTTAACATACATAACTAAAAACTTATCTGCTATAATTCAGAAAGACATGGTACTTACATTTCAGTAGACAGTATGACCTGCCATACAAGCCTGAAATAGAAAAGAGAAGAACATGCACTTTAATTACGATTTACAAGGGGTAAGTAGTTAGGTTTACTAACATTAAGCAATACTAAGAGCTCAAAGGAGCGAAAGGTTTTGCGAAACATGTATATCGGTGTGAAACTTTGTAAGAACTTCGAGACGCGAGAGCAATTGTTGCCTGTATGCCTCGTCAGTCACACGACAGCTCGCCTGCGATCAAAAAGCGCAACTGACGCAGCGATTCCGGCCTACAGCGTTTAGAGTAACGAATGTGCGAGGATGTGAGAGCTGGCGGCGACTTACCAGCATAGAATAGCGAATGCGACGCTGTCGAGCGCAGTGATAAGCAAGAGAACAAGCATGTTGTCTGATTGCTTAGCACCAAATTAGTGTTTCCGCGGTTACCCCGGCTGTAGCTCCATTGTCAACACAGGAGACAAAGGAGTCTCACCTCTCACGAGTGTCGCGCGAAAAAGCTGCTCAACGAATCACTGTTTTTATTCACATATTTATTTGGTAGCTGCGTGATAAGAAAATATATTAAATGATTTTGCATTGACCGACATAGGTTACATGCAATTTTGTAGTACTTTAAAGATTATTCTTCATGAAATTTCCTGGCAGATAAGACTCTGTGGTAGAGTGGTAGAGCACTTGCCCGCGAAAGGCAAAGGTCCCGAATTCGAGTCTCGGTCGGGCACACAGTTTTAATCTGCCAGGAAGTTTCATATCAGTGCACACTCCGCTGCAGAGTGAAAATCTCATTCTGGATTATTCTTCATGTATCCCTACGCGCGACATAAAGTTAATTTGAAAACGCCAACACTTGATATATAAACGTTGGTTTTGATAGAATCTACGCAGATGTTCAGAGGTTCCTCTTTCGGATGTCTTTTGGCATCCACCTAGCGCGTTCCAAAAATCTAGGTAGGATGACGTGCTCCGCTGTGCCTGTCTACCAGAGCATTATCGTAATAGACGTGCGTAGACAAATTCCTGCAGTGACTAAAAATGTATCAAGCATTTTCCGCATATCAAGTGGTCGACACCGGAAAGTTCGTCTGTGACACACAATACGAAAATGCCATACTTTTTAAGTTGTACAGCTGTGGCGTGGAACATCTGGTTCCAACTGATGGAAAATGTTTTAGATGTTTGAAGTTTGATTCATCTAGCTTGAGAGATACATGGTTTCTACATGCAGGAAGGTTCTCTATTTTATGGAGTCGTATCTTTGGAATTGCAGCGGATATCACATCTCTTTCCATTCCAATAATGTCTGCTCTTTCAAGGCAGAGACATCGTTAGTGGTTTTAAAGTAAAGAACGTTGGCCTCCTGTTACACACGAATTTTCCACTTGGCCTATAATCTCATGCTGTGTGATAGCGGTGTTGAAATTGTTTCAAATCGCTCTGAGCACTATGTGACTTAACTTCTGAGGTCATCAGTCCCCTAGAACTTAGAACAACTTAAACCTAACTAACCTAAGGACATCACACACATCCAGGTCTGAGGCAGTATTCGAACCTGCGACCTTAGCGGTCGCGCGGTTCCAGACTGTAATGCCTAGAAACGCCTTGCCATTTCGGCCGCCTGATAGCGGTGTGTCCTTTGATTCAAAGTAATTTTGGACAATTATGTTGTAGAGAAATATCGCTTACATTTTGAGGTCCATTCCTTACCTTCTAGTAAATCTACAGTCACTATAAAAACGATGTCGGCGGCAGTTTAAACGGATAATGAGGTCTTCTTCGTCGCTTACACTTTCCCGATACAAATGAAAGTTTCGGCCAGGAGTTCACACATTTTCCCAGCTTGCATACCTCCGCAATACAAGTCACACGACAAGAAAGATTTATGAGCGTTGCTGTCTACGAGGATGGGACGAGGTGAGGCGTATTACCAGCTGAGGTTGTGTCCTCCACACAGATCTGGTTCTACGACAATAGCTTCACAATCCTAGCTAAACTTGGGTTTAGAGTGAAGATCGATATTATGGCAAGATCGTACAGCACGGTGTGTGAGTTCTCTGTCTCGCTTACTGAATAGTTCAAGGCACTACCATATACGTAAAATGCATCGATAACTGGACTACGATTGTATAATGCCACGGTAAGGTGTAAATAAAACCAAATCCTCCACACCTGACTTTCTGCACTCTCATCAACAAACGGCTCTAGCAATTTAGCCGAACTCTAGGCGAAACTGTGAAAGGGCCTGACTGACATGTTGGTGTTGTTATAGTCCAGCACTTCCTTTTGAAAACTAGAACTGGATAGTTAATAACAGATTGACTATGTGCGGTTTAGTTCTTTCACACAAATAAACTGTTTTACCCACGTTTCAGTCAGTACTTTTAGAAACATGCTTAATGTCGTTACAAGATACCCTGTATTTACTGCAGACAAAAAGGGACTCAACACAGATCCGTGTGAGAGACTGCTATGTACCAAACATGATTTTGAAGAAAATAGTTAAGCTTTTCGGTAATAAAGCCTGGAATAACTATCACATCTAAATTGTTAACCAACACATTTATTTCCACACTGTCTTCGGTTTCAGAGATACCGCCAGCCGGGCTGTTAGGAAAGTATCCAGTGTCGTTGGCTTCCCGACAGTGGGCTTTGCGAGCTGTTACGCCTACGTGGTGTTTCCGAGGACAAATATTTTAGCCGTGGCTGTACCGACCGTCAATGAAAGCTGTAATAGTGGTCGATCCTCTGCTGACCGTTTTTCAATAAGAACAGCCCATTTCACATTCTATCCAGGCTTAGGACTGCCTAATACAGAGGCATACTCAATATTTTTTTAATTTGGTTTGTCTGTAACTTTTTATTTTATTTTTACCTTCGCCTTTGTTCCTTTCTACAACATCACTCGATAAAGCCATCATCATCATTTCATTTGGGCCTTTGTCACACTTCACCGCGGCGTCGGCCTTGTGACTATGATTGGATGCCCTTCCTGTCGCCACCACGAACCCTCCAGGACGGAATTAGCGTACCCTATCTTTCTGCGTCCAGTGTACGCCATAATATGATGCGAATTCTTTCAAACGTCTGCAAGTCGTGTAAGTGGGGCGGTGCGTGTGGACCAGCCCGATATTCACCTAGTGGGATGTGGAAGACCGCCCAAAAGCCACATGCAGGCAGATTCTTGTTGCCACGTTAGGTGTGTACCATGTGTCTGTGCATGTATCACGGCTCTTCGTCGTCTTTTGCTTTTTTAATGGTGTTATACATTAATGGGTGTTCTCCTGTAAGCTAGTTTAGTGTCATTGCCTGCAGCATAATGCCTTGAATTTCGGCCTTATCTCGTTGTATCCCGACTGGCCACTCTGGAGAAAGTGCTTGGTCAGTGCACTCATATAGCACTGTGAAATAAAGTCCATCGTACGACGTCGTCACACTGCCTGCTCACGGCCATATGTCATCATTTCACAGCATAGCACCAGTTTGGCAAAAACCATGCGCTAATGCACGATCGCGGGACACGCCGAAAGGTGTCGTTCGCAAAATTTCCAATTAAGGACTATCTCTGAGGTCGGCCTAGTGACTTTGCAGTCGATATAAACCCGTAACGGCCATAGCAGCGTCACCTGGCTGGAATGAATGCTAGTCATACACACGCATGTTGCATGTAGCATTGCTGAGTATGCTGTTCAAGTGGGGGATTGCGCGCAACCTGTCTGAGTCTGGCCGAGGGCATATGTGACGGCTTGGAGTCTGAGCGCGAATATTTAGGAAACTGCACGACTTGTCTGGTGTACGAGAAGTGCTGTGGTGAGTTTCTTCACTACGTCCTGAAACAAGGGGAAACTATGTCCAGATGTCGTGGGATTGGGTGGTCACCACTCATTACAGTTGTCTCACGTCGTAGAGTGTGCAGACTGGTGAAACAAGACAGGCTGCAAACTGTGGCGGAATTTAGATCACATTTTAGTGACATGCAGAGTACAAGTGAGTCTGAACATTCCTAACGACGACCCATGCGTGTATCAATGTCAACAACACAACATCAGGAACTGTGACTAAAAGGGCACATGAGTATCGGCACTGGAGGCTGGCGCAGTGACAGAGCGTTTTATTGTCCAATGAATCCTGACACCTTCCTCATCAGGCCGATGCTCTGCAAAGAAGGCTTCATCTTCCAGGTGAGCAGTTCCTTGACACCTTTACTGCAGGGTGGAGACAAGCTGGTGTTTTTTCCATTATGGTCTGGTTCATTTATTTATTTATACGTGTCCAGAACATAACATATTAAATATAACTTATAGTACATAGCATATCATACATAGCACATCATGCATAGCATATCACATAGCATATCATACATAGCATATATATTACAAGTATTACAGAGAATATGTGCGTCTTTATATTCCATGTGCTGCCCAGTATTCCGCTGCACAGACTGCCTTATCATTGGCGATAATCAGATCGTCCATGGACACAGGTTCCGACAGTTTCCTGCAGTTGAGTAGGTGCTGATGATCTTGAGGTTCACCACATTCACATAGTTCGTCCCCTGAGATGTATCCCCATTTCTTCATGTTCTCCTTACATCGAGATACGCCAGTTTTAAGTCTATTGAGTACCTTTCATGTTGTGTATGGGAGATGATGACCTATAGCATGTTCTTCCTTGGGGTTGTCCCAATATTTCTCTGATGATGAACTACGCCAGAGTTGTCTCCTATGGTCTGCAGGTGATGTCTTGATTGGTCGCGTTGTCTGGAGAAAACATTTTCTCGACTTGAGTCTTGGCGTTTGATGTTCGCATCCAAACAGGGGGTGTCTCTGATCTGTCTCCTGCTTCTTTCTTTCCACTTCAGCTACTGTTCTCCTTCGGATGTCTGGCGGTGCTACGCCCATGAGGTGGTAGATTTTGTCAACAGGGGCTGCCCGCAAGCAGCCGGTTACAATTCGTCCTGTTTCATTTAGGGCAATATTTACCTGTTTGGCATGGCTGGAGTTCTGCCATACAGGTGCTGCACATTCAGCAGTGGAGGAGCACAAAGCGAGGGCAGATTTGCGGAGGACCTGTGGGTGTGCTCCCCAGTTGTTGCCGGCCAGTCTCCTAATAATGTTGTTCCTAGCACTGACTTTCATTTTTGTATCTGTACAGTGGTCCTTGAAGGTGAGGGACCGGTCCAACTTCACTCCGAGGTACTTTGGGGTGTCACAGTGGGCCAGCTGTTGACCTCTCCAGGTTATTCTCAGTTTCCTCCGTGCCTCTCTGTTCCGTAAGTGAAATGCACACACTTGTGTTTTGGAGGGGTTTGGCTTCAGGTAGTTGCTATCGTAGTAGTTAGATAGTGCCTTAAGACTTGTTGTGAGTTTTTCTTCCACCTCCTCAAAGGTTCTTCCTTGAGCTGCAAGTGCTGTGTCATCTACATAAATGAAAGATCTTGTGACAGAATTAACAGGCTGGTCATTGGTGTAAATATTAAACAGCAGTGGGGCTAGCACACATCCTTGGGGGATACCATTTCTCTGTGCCCTCCACTGGCTCCTTTTATTTTGTAGGCTAACAAAGAAACGTCTGTTTTGTAGCAGGCATCTTATAAACTGTGTTAGGTGAAAGTCTTTCGTGATGTCATAGATCTTTGTTAACATTTTCCTGTGATTAATGGTGTCATATGCAGAAGTAAGATCCACAAAGGTGACACCAGTGATCTGCCCGCGTTCATATCCATCCTCTATGTGCTGTGTCAGGTTCAAGATCTGTCCACAACACGACCTCCCGGGGCGGAACCCAGATTGTTCTCTGATCAGTCTTTGATCGACTTGGTCCGAAATGCGATTGAGGATCATTCTCTCTAAAACTTTGTATAGATGACATAGCAGTGATATGGGTCGGAAATTTTTGACATCTGTGGGCTGTTTCCCCGGTTTCAGTAAGGCCACAACTTTGGTATTTCTCCAGATCTTTAGTATTTGCAATGTTGAGACACAGGTGTTAATCATATCTAGAATCCACTTCTTGGTTGTTGGTCCAAACATTTTTATCTGTTCCGTCCTCAAGTCATCTAACCCCGCAGCTTTATTGTTCTTCATTGAGCATATTGTGGTTTCTAATTCTTCCAATGAGAATGGTGTGCCAATATAGTTATTCTACTCAGTAATTCTCTGGATCTTTGGAGTTGACGATTTTTTATTAACTTTGCCATTCAGCAGTAACTGATGTGCTATCTGGTTAGGTGTTATATCAGAGATGGCCGAGGGAATAGCTGTTGGGTCGTTTCCAAGATTTTTCAGCAGTTGCCATTACTTTCTACTATTTTGTCTGGTGAACATTCATGATGGCAAATGAGCATCATAAACTGATTGCAGAAGTAAGTGAATTGTGTGTGCAGATGTGGTGCCAACTCCCTCCAGCTACCTACCAAGACCTCACTGCTTCCACGACACAACACTTCGCTGTTGTTATCCGTGTCAAAGGTAGACATACTGGTTATGAGGTGGGTGTTCATAATTATGTGGCTGAGCAGTGTACACTCGACTGAGACTACTATCGGAATGACTCGTTACATGGGTGAATCCGGGATGGAGGACATGGGCAAGCTCCCACATGTCAAAAAAATGCTTATTCTGTGTCCACATTCGCAGTTCTGGGTACGGGGTGCATCGAGAAAAGTGATTTTTCG
Source organism: Schistocerca gregaria (assembly GCF_023897955.1). NCBI lineage: Eukaryota > Metazoa > Arthropoda > Insecta > Orthoptera > Acrididae > Schistocerca > Schistocerca gregaria. Next base: position 73,408,771 of record NC_064924.1, read on the forward strand.
GTGAAAGTACACAACTAAAATCGCCGCCTCGGATAAAATAGTAGTGGAGTTCTTGTAACAGCGAGGCAGTTTCCTCTGTGAAGAAGCGAGACCGCTCTTCTGTTCTGTCTGTACTTGACAGTACATGGATATAATGACCCGACATCGAGCACCGTCTCTGCTAACCCCTCCTGTCGGAGCCTACAAGATATCCACCACATTGATGCCACCGTAAGAAGTCTTGTAATGCCACTGCCAGCTTTGAAGGCACGTAATACCAGGATTTCTACCTGCACATGATGGGAAATTCGTCTATGTGCACTTTTTGTAGGAGGAGGATGTCTATGTCCACCGTTTATAGCACAACTTTATGTAAAGACGAATTATTCTGCGGCTGTATGGCGTTGATATTGAGAGAGGCAAGCCAATATGCTTGTCTTCATTACTATTTTGGACGTTGATATTCACAGATCATGTCCAATAGTATGTCCTGAAGAAATGAGTGGAATTTGCTCCTTTTCGGCCTGCAGCTCCAAGGTCAACATCGATATCGCGGTGCAACACCACCTACCGGCAAAATTTTCCTGCGGCTCTCATTGTCGCTATAAACCTTAAGTAATGGATCAGCCTAACTTGAGCAGAGCTGCTGGACGCCTTGAAGCTGTATGCTCTAACTGTACCAACAAATCAGTGAGTTCGAAAGAGGGCGCATTATTGGCATGAAAGACTGTGTAGCATCCTTCCAAGAAATTGCTGGTCGTATGGGATGAAGTGTTCCGGCGGTGCACCTGGTGTGTGCAGAATGTGTCACGGAAGACCTTAGAACACGACGAGATGGGTCATGTCGCGCCAGAACTCACCACACCCCCGAGAAGTTTGACACATCATCCAAATGGCATTGCATTACAGATCTGCGTCTTCCTCGGCTCTACCACAACGATGGAACTGTTTAACACATCGTACATCATTTGGGATGAGAGTCCGTCGCCATATATTAAGACATGGGTTACATGCTCGTCGTCCACTTCTCCGCCTACTTTTGACGAATGTGGAGAAACATGCTAAACAGCAATGGCATCAGGTAGTGTATTCGGTCGGATCCAATTTCTGCTTGTATAAAAATGGTGGCCGCATTTCGCCTCACTGCAACGGGGGGAGGGGGGGGGGGGCCGCATCACAGTGACGACATTCACACAAGACAATCAGCGTCCACTCAAGGCCTTATGGTGTGTGGTGCTGTTGAGTGCAGCCACAAACCACACCTGCTGTGTGTCCAGGGCACTGCGGCCAGTGTGATCTACGTCAGTGACATCTTGCTATACCATGTCTGCTCAACATACCAGATGCCATTTTTCAGCAACACAATGCACGATCACATATTGTGGTGCGATGTCGTATCTTCTTAGCATCACAGGATGTTCTCCTTTTTCAATGGCCCGTCAGATCACCAGACTTGTCGCCACTTGGAAAACTGTCGGGTATGGTGAAACGAAAGGTGCAGTGCTGTTCCCAATTGCCAATTGAACTTTGGAAGCAGGTGAATGAACACAAATTGCTGTACCACAGGACGCCATTCGCACCTATTATGCATCGATGTTATCACGCATGGAACAAATTATCAGCGACAATGGCGAAACATGTGCCTATTCGAGAACAGGACACCATCTGAACTGAGGTGACTCCATTGCTAATAATTTCTACAGAATGTACATTTCCTAAAACTGTGAACGTCCTATCTGTAGTCGTTGAAGGTGTTCTGATTGTTCTGAACATGAGTGTACAAATTGTGGGTAGCATTTCAAAGAGACGAATTATACTAGCACCTCATTTTTCTTATGTCCTTTCAATAAATCGCGCTACAAAATGCCAGCACATCTTGAACAGCTTGAAAACGCGTTCGTGTTGGTAAAGTGTTTTGTAATGAAATGACGAGAAACCTAATACTGGTGTTGAAGTGTGCACTTTAATTGAATACATTATTGATTGAAAACAATTGTCCTAAAAGAATTAGGCAAAATGTAAGTCACCTTTTAATTCCCTTGCAAATGAGTCAGTCTTGTTATGCTTTTTACTGTGAGTGATAGATGTTCACAGACGCGTTTCGTCTTTTTTCATTTTAAGGCACATCATTGGAATCTAGCATGATACACATATGATATTTTTGTTTTTTGATATTGATATCGCTTTTCAGGTAGATATTTGACTAACTACAGTTCTTAGTATTTTCAGTTGGCACAGGTGTTTCCTCTCATCTGGTCAATTGCAGGTCGCACTACCGTTCATTTGACAAAACATGAGCGTATTTTGGTGTTGCGAACATTTTACTTCCCACTTTATAATTTGTTTGCACTTGCTTCTGTGATGTACTATCACTCACATTCTGTCAGCTATATAGACAGTTATATAGACGTACAGATGTATCCATTGCTACTTTGAGTTCACTGTGTACCTCATTCTCTTTGGTTTGTTTACGTACACGTACGTGTCGCCAACCGAACGATGTATGTGCTGAAACTAACGGCCATTCGTTTCTATTACGTTTATATCTGTCGGTTGTGTGTGTGTGCGTGTGTGTGTGCGTGTGTGTGTGTGTGTGTGTGTGTGTGTGTGTGTGTGTGTGTGTGTGTGTATGAGCAGGAGAGAGAGCGAGAGAGAGTGAGAGAGAGAGAGAGAGAGAGAGAGAGAGAAGACACATGCAAGGATTTCTTTTCCATTTAATTTGAGTTTTGGTTTAAATGTTTTACGGAGACGTTCATGGACCAGTGAGTGAGTGGACAGGGGGTTGGGAGGCGTTATTGATATGATAATAGTCCTCTGTTGTAGCATTCTCTGTTATTTTATTTATTAGCGTAAAGAATGGTTCGTTTGATGTGTGTGCTTGATCATTCAGCAATATTTTCTTTCCTGCTTTGGTTCTCCGTATGTGGTAATTTTCTTGCAGTGTTATGATATGTATTTTATTGTTGATTCAAATTATTTTCATGTCTTCTTCTCTAGTGGTTGGTTTGTAATTGTGTTCTCTTAATTGTTCCGTAAATGTGGAGTGATTTGTTCATATATTCAAGCTCTCATGTGTTCTTTGTATGTCACATCAAATGTTCTGCCTGATTGTCTTATGTATCTCCCATTACAAGTGTTACACTGTAACTGAAATATACTTACTTTCTGGTATACATCTGTGTTTTTGCGGCTGTATTGTTTTATAGAATTGCCTGTTTTCTTTGCTACGTTTATTCCCTGTCTTTTGAAATGTTGGTGATTTTTATGCTTGTTTGTGTTTGTGTGTTATTATGAGCCATCGTGTTTTTTCTCTTATATTTTCCTAATAATTTAGTGTAGTTGTTATGATACTGAGTGGTTGTGATTATGTATGGTCATGTTGTGTTGTTGTCAATGGTTTTTACCCCTTCTGATTATATGTTATTTTTGGTTTTGTTGTTTAGCTTTGTGACTCTATCACTGTTGTACTCACTGTTTCAAGCGATCTGTATTATTATCTTCATTTCTTTTTAGTCGTTTTATTTGCTGAGTAAAATTGTATTGAGTCTATGGAGATTGTTTTGAATTATTGTTTGATTTTTTCGAGTGTGGGTGGTCCTAATATGGGGTGGGGGTGGGGGGTAACAATGTCAGCTGCAGTATGTGCACAGTGAATTTCAAACATATGCTTACTGTTGGAACTACTGACGGCCTTGGGAGAGCCAGTCGTGACAAAACTCTACCATCTGGTGAACAAGATGTATGAGACAAGCGAAACACCCTCAGACTTCAAGAAGAATATAATAATTCCAATCCCAAAGAAAACAGGTGTTGACAGATGTGTAAATTACCGAACTATCAGTTTAATAAGTCACAGCTGCAAAATACTGACACGAATTCTTTACAGACGAATGGAAAAACTAGGAGAAGCCGACCTCGGGGAAGATCAGTTTGGATTCCGTAGAAATGTTGGAATATGTGAGGCAATACTGACCCTACGACGTATCTTAGAAGTTAGATTATGGAAGGGCAAACCAACATTTCTAGCATTTGTAGACTTAGAGAAAGCTTTTGACAATGTTGAGTGGAATACTCTCTTTCAAATTCTGAAGGTGGCAGGGGTAAAATATAGGGAGCGAAAGGCTATTTACAGTTTGTACAGAAACCAGATGGCAGTTATAAGAGTCGAGGGACATGAAAGGGAAGCAGTGGTTGCGAAGGGAGTGAGACAGAGTTGTGGTCTCTCCCCGATGTTATGCAATCTGTATATTGAGCAAGCAGTAAAGGAAACAAAAGAAAAATTCGGAGTAGGTATTAAAATCCATGGAGAAGAAATAAAAACTTTGAGGTTCGTCGATGACATCGTAATTCTGTCAGAGACAGCAAAGGACTTGGAAGAGCAGTTGAACGGAATGGACAGTGTCTTGAAAGGAGGATATAAGATGAACATCAACAAAAGCAAAACGAGGATAATGGAATGTAGTCGAATTAAGTTGGGTGATGTTGAGGGAATTAGATTAGGTAATGAGACACATAAAGTAGTAAAGAAATTTTGCTATTTGGGGAACAAAATAACTGATGATGGTCGAAGTAGAGAGGATATGCAATGGCAAGGAAAGCGTTTCTGAAGAAGAGAAATTTGTTAACATCGAGTATAGATTTAATTGTCAGGGAGTCTTTTCTGAAAGTATTTGTATGGAGTGTAGCCATGTATGGAAGTGAAACATGGACGATAAATAGTTTGGACAAGAAGTGAATAGAAGCTTTCGAAATGTGGTGCTACAGAAGAATGCTGAAGATTAGATGGGTAGATCACATAACTAATGAAGAAGTATTGAATAGGATTGGGGAGAAGAGAAGTTTGTGTGGCACAACTTGACTAGAGGAGGGGATCGGTTGGTAGGACATGTTCTGAGGCATCAAGGGATCACCAATTTAGTATTGGAGGGCAGCGTAGAGGGTAAAAATCATAGAGGGAGACCAAGAGATGACTACACTAAGCAGATTCAGAAGGATGCGGGTTGCAGTGGGTTCTGGGAGATGAAGAAGCTTGCACAGGATAGCGTAGCATGGAGAGCTGCATCTAACCAGTCTCAGGACTGAAGACCACAACAACAACATGCTTACTGTTTTTCTATTTGCTTGTTATATCCAGAAAGTTGATTTGGGTGTTCTCTTCTAGTTCCACTCTGAATTTTATGTATTTATGTAAGTTCTTGATGCCAGTATGTAATTCTTCAATTTTTGTTTGTGGTTCATCTATTAAGCAGAATATGTATTCCATATACCTGATCCAGTGTAACACGTTGTATTCTTTTACTGCTGTTTTTGTGATCGCTGGGCCAGTTATAACTGGTTCCTTATCTCGAGACATAGACAACCCGTCTCAGGCTATACACTGAGGTCCTTGTATCCGCATTCTTTATTCCCCAGGATCGACCGTAAATTGCTCACTGTCACCTAGGTGATGCACCCAGTCAACTGTGCAAGTGATATTTAACATTGACGTAATTCAAAAGTCGTCACATGTCACAAAAATGGTGGCAGACCCCTCAACCTCTTCTCACCCTGCCCATTTCAAGCATGAGGAGGAAGCACCCTCTTTAGTCGCTGGTCTTGTTTAACTGGGACACTTAAGTGTGAGGCGTTGTTATGGAGCTGGACTGCATAGGAAGAGCACGTGGCTATTTCTCAATAACAAATTATGTCACCTGAGTTCTATTTGTTGACAACAGTGTTACGTGACATCAGCAGTGACCATATCGAGACAGATCTGTGAGTACCCTCATTATACCATATTTTACGTATTTTTCACCTATTTCCCACAACTTTCCTGTTTTATACCCGGATGAATTCTGGAGCTGGGTAGCGTAGCCTGTGCCTTTTTTTTTATAACTTTACATCACATGTTTCCCAAATTTTACCTATTGTCACCCTTTTCCGGATTTATGTTACTTGAGATCTATTTCTTTTATAACAGGTTAATATTTCGTTCTTACAACCACTAGCAGAATCGTCACTGACACAGATACGAAAGTAATCTCAAACACCCTTATTTAATGAATTTTACAGTGTTTTAGGCAGTTTTACATATTGTACCCAATGATGGGAGTTATGTGTTAACATGGTATCAACGTCGCCTCGCATCGAGACAAAACGTCATGTCGCATTATTTGTGTAGACATCTTGAATTTGTCAGTCGATAACAATGCAACATGTTGCCGATTTATTTGTCATTGCTGAAACACCACTCCACTACTAGTGTTGGACGTCATAGTGTTATGAATGAAATCATTCTTACAAATAGTCACGTAGTACCGATTTCTAGCCAAAGATGCTTTATATAAAACAAATACCACACAGCAGTAGGTAAATCACCACTACATTATAAGATTACCGGACGTCACAGTAATATTTTGATGCTTAGAACCAAAGTTTCTGTATGTATGCAGCACAGCGCCACAAAATACACCAATAGAGACCTAAGAAACCAAAATGAATTTGCCCACAGGGGAAACCGTCCCTCAGAGTTGTGTTGGTGTGTAGCCCAGGACGCCAATGTTTGCCGACTCACTGCACACTAACTGCCAAAAAAGTTTCGGTGTAGTCCCCTCCGGTCTGCCGCCAGATATTGATGTTACATCTGTTCTGGCCGAGAGATCTCCTCCCCACGTTAATAACGGCAAGCAGATCCCGACGCGTCGATGAAAATATGTAAGTCTGGCAGACACCTAGATAACGGAGAACTCGCTCCAGCATTCGCATATCGAACGAGTCAAGTGAGATGCTGGTAGGGAAGCCACCCATCGTGCGATTGTGACCATGAGGACACGAGTAAGTGAGCTCCGCTTGTTTTCCTGACATTACACCAGACCATCTCACCAGACGAGCTGGAGTGATTTGCTCAATTTATATGTAATCTTCTCCGCCCTGGCGGCTGGCATAAATGGTGATCAATGGTTCAGTGAGAGGGTATCGCGCCACAGAAAAGCCTGTCGTAACTCGCCGGCGTCTTTGATGACAATCGTTGCTAACAGGTGAAGCGCCAAGACCTGCCCTCCCCACCGCTTCATCCTTTCTCTGTAGACCACCTAGGCTAACCAGTCGCAACTCGCAGACGCTTACACGCTCACCAGAGGAAATCGACCTAAGTTTTTGTAAGTTTGTAGCACAATAAGGTTTGTAGCAGTAAGGTTGTACCAATATACGCTTCGTTGCAGTGAGTCCCTTGTCGTTGTAACACACTCCTTATTAAGCCTAAGTAAGACTTCTCCAGGGCAGCAGTAACGTATTGCTGGACTTGTTGCTGGTTGCATTAATCCAGATTCTAGTATTATGTGGACTGAAATTGGCCAAAGCTGTTTTTCGTGAAAATAAATACTGAGAACAGATATAGATAGTCAATAGAACGTATGATAAAATAGATCTTGTACAGTTACATGCTTTCCTCTCTGTAGCTCTATATTTTGTTAGGGGCACTAGGTGTCTTACAGTGCATGCGTCTTGAGAATAGATATACCGAATTGGCGTGATCCCTTTATAGTTAATAAGCACCCCAGACTCCGGATAAGCATTTAATAAAACATAATGGATTAGTGTCCCATTTGGAAGTGGAAGTGTTCGTGAGATAATTACTGCCCACACCCATTAAACCGAAGTGGTAGTATCTGAGACTGTAAGTCAAACCTCGTATTTTGTCATAGCACGCCACGAAATCCCTAAACAATTTATGTACGTGATAAATATCTATTGATTCGCAGACCAAACATGGGTAAAACCATACTGCCATTACCGCTGTGTAATGGAATCGTAAAAGATCTGGAAGGACGATATTTTCACCACCCATAGCTGTGAGGGTATGAGAAAGCTAGTTTCACACACTTTATTCTGTAGGAAGTCATATGGGCAGGCGGAGTAACTCTGAATGACACCGTCAGATTGGTTGTGAGTAGCTTTGTTTCTTTGTATAATCAACTTCCACGTTAAAACATCCCAGAGGTATTCTGTAGGATTCAGGTCAGGACTCTGTGTAGGCCAGTCAATTACAGGGATGTTATTGTCGTGTAACCACTCCACCACAGGGCGTGCATTTTGAATAGGTGCTCCATCTTATTGAAAGATGCATTCACCATCCCCGAATCGCTCTTCAACAGTGGGAATCAAGAAGGTGCTTAAAACATCAATTTAGGCCAGTGCTGTGATAGTGCCACACAAAACAACAAGGCTTGCAAGCCCCCTCCATAAAAAACATGATCACACCATAACACCACCGCCTCCGAATTTTAGTGATGGCGCTACACACGCTGGCAGAAGATGTAAACCGGACATTTGTCATACCTATACCATGCCATCGGATAGCCACATTGTGTACCGTGATTCGTTACTGCACACAACGTTTATCCACTGTTGAGTCGTCGAATGTTTACGCTGCTTGACGTTGCGAGCTGGCTGCTGTGACCCAGTGGTTCTAGGCGCTTCAGTCTGCAAGCGCGACCACTACGGTCTCAGGTTCGAATCGTGCCTCGGGCATGGGTGTCTGTGATGGTCTTAGGTTAGTTAGGTTTAAGTAGTTCTATGTTCTTGGGGACTGATAACCTCAGATGTTAAGTCCCATAGTGCTCAGAGCCATTTGAAACATTTGGACACCAAGCGAGGTTTTTTTTGGCATTTACCGGTGCGATGTGTGGTTTCTGAGCAGCAGCTCGACCATGAAATCCAAGTTTCCTCACCTCCCGTCTAACTTTCATAGTACTTGCAGTGGATCTTGATGTAGTTTTGAATTCCTTTGTGATGGTGTGCGTAGATGTCTGCCTTATTACACATTACGACCATCTTCAACTGTCGGCCGTCTCTGTCAGTCAACGGATGAGATCGGTTGTACGCTGTTATGCTGTACTTGTCCCTTCAGGTTTCCACTTCACTATCACATCGGAAACAATGGGCCTAGGGATGTTTCGGGAGTGAGGAAATTTCGCGTTCAGACGTATGACCATGTTCGAAGTCCGTGATTTCAATGAAGTACCCCATTCTGCTCTCTCACCATGTCTAGTGGCTAATGAGGTCGCTTATACGGTGTACCTGGCAGTAGGTGGCAGTTCAATGCACCTAATATGAAGAACGTATGATTTTGGAGGTTTCTGGGATACTTTTGAACACATAGTGTAGGTCTGCTCAACGTAATTATCTCCCTTACTCATCAGGAACCTGTAAATTCTTGCCTACTCCTGCCACAAAGACACTCCCTCCTGGGATGAATAGGTATTCCGTGAGTTCTCATATTTGATGTCACTAGACTCTCACTTATTCTTAACACTATCAGAACAGCCACTAAGAAAGTAATGCGGCCCACACTGGTTTGTTTTCGACAGAAAGACACTCATCCATCCTACGCACAGTACACGGTAGAGGTGTCAGCATCGCTGTTTGGTGGCTCATGTAATGGGTTCCCATGTTAAATAATTAGAACTACAATCAAACAGAGCATGGACTTTGATCCTATGGAACATAGCACTACCACACAGTTTACACTATATAATACTCCGAGAAAAGCAAGTCTGGACCTTATATAAATCTGTATTTGTGCTTCTAAAACTATGTAGAACAAACACTGGAATACATTTTTGGCAGGCAATACGATTACTAAGAGCAACTGCTTTTTACTATTGATGATGATACACTGTAGCAGCAGAATACCATCGGATATTGATTATTTTAGCTACGCTATCGATCATGCAAATTTTTAAAAGTGATTGGACTCACATTATATTGTTTGCGCCGTGAGGTGCATACGCCATAGTTGTGAGTTGGGGTGTAGCGTCCAACAGCAACATTCACAGTGCTACGCAACACACTAAAAACGCATACTTAGCTGTGTCCTCAGAGCTCAAGCCCAGCGACGGGGTGGTTTGTAAACTAACTGAACCCTCGCAAGTGGACGGCTACAGATGTCGCAGGCAGACAGGCAAATACAGCTATCTGACCGACCCTGATTATTTAGCTGTGCGATGGACACGACCTCCCATACAGAATCGTAGCGAGCAGTAGGCAAGCATTCGGGATTGTAAACATCTGAGGATCGCCAACCCTGATTCCCTCCCCCTCTTCCCCCCTCCCTCCCTCTCTCTCTCTCTCTCTCTCTCTCTCTCTCTCTCTGTTCGCTCGTTCTCATCCATGGTACATGCATCCAAAGCAGTAAATCTCCCTCAACTGATACCAACTTATAGAACAATCGAAAAAAGTTCAATGTACACTAAATGGTATTATACATTACACATACACCAACAAATAACACAACAGCTTCCTCACCAATACAGAATTAGCGGGAGAGCGGCAGTTTCGTCTTCTATCTCTAGAATGGTCCATCGTTCCACTAGTAAGACAAATGTTCTTTGGTTCCCTCTAGCTACTCCTCACAGGTACTATCGACCGATTATCCCATCTGTACAGTGATTATGTTTTTTTCTAATTACGAATGTTGGAACTTTAACAGAGGCAACTATTTATTTATAGCTCATAAAAAATAGATACGTGTTTTAAAGTATTACTGACGTTCAAAGTAGTCACCATCATTGTGTATAACCCGTTGGAAGCGATGTGTAAGTCGTAGGATACTCTTAGCAGTGTTGACAGTTCGAGCGGCTTGCCTGAAAAATCCCTAACAGTTCTGACCCATATGCTTGAAGTGTTTCCTTTAGTTTAGAAATCTGGACAAAAGAACCACCTCATGCAGAGGTTATGTCATACCTCAATTTATAAAGACAGAATAGCTTCTTCTGACAGGGATACTTGTATGCCCTGTAGAAGCAAGACTGCTTGTGATGGTAACATGATCGCGTTTTTTTAACATCTGGCAGTTTGTAAGACGATTACGCCTCGCTTTCTAAGACACAGTGGTACCACTCTCAAGAAGAACTTACGAGACATTCCCAAAAATCGTTAATTTTCGTCCAGTATTACTTTGTATCGTCAGCAATCAGCTACTGACGACGTATTATACTTAGTAGTAGGGGATGTATGACAGGTTCACCATGAACATCAGGATTATGAAGTATGTGTTTGTGTTCCAACATGTGCAGAGGAGATGACTATGTCCAGTCATAAGGAAAGTATGTAACTGACGTCAAATATTGTGATAGCAATGGAAAGAGTATGCCAAGTCACAAGAATGGTACAGACATTTCTATTTCCAGAGCCACAGCCGTCCACAGGGTGTATTTCCAATGCTTTGCTCATTGTTGAATGTCACTCAACTGAATCCGCAATGGTACCATTGAATTGTAAGCATAGCTATCAGATATATATCTAACCGATTTCATAGGATGATTCTGTCTATGGGTGGCCTATGGAAGGAATGATTCACGTTTCCCGCTAATGGCAGGAGCCGTCCAAATAGAGAGTGTGGTTGCAGTGCAGGAATGTAGTTCAGTTAACAGTGTAGTTTTCCAGACAGCCGAATAGCGAACTAATATTTAGTATGTGTTGGACGGCTTTCTTGATCAAGTGGAAATTTGAGAAGATTCAATATGGATATGTGTTGGCGCTAGGCATTATTCCCTCCCGGGTAAATTGCTCTGCTGGCTGCTTCTTCGCATTTCACGTCTTTATTGAGTTGAGAGAAGATCCATGGTGGTGTGTGCATCTAGATCGTGGAAGACACGTTTACTGGTTCTCTAGATACGAGAAACACCTTATTTTACTTTGTAAATTGTAGGGGTGATTTGGAATCTGTTACATCGCCGACATTAGTATTCATGAGTGAAAATAACAGTTTTTTCTGTTTTCTTTTTCGAGTTTCCATGTAAATGAATTCACAGACTCGCAGAACGGCGGATGCGTTCTCTACGATGCTGTGACTCTTGTCCAGTCCCTGCTGGGGTGTACTACAGACGTGAAACAAAAGTTTTTATTTCATGTCAAACTGCAGTCTTTTAGGACGACACTTTCCCCAGTACATGTGATGCATTATGACCCGTTCAGCACGTGTGCTAGTTTTTTTCGCGAGAATTTCGAAGTATAGTTATAACTATGACGCATTTTTCCCTCAGCTGTGATAGCGTGTATTAGTTTCAGTTATCAAGGCAGTAAGGTGATTTTTCTTGGCGTGTGTAGTGAATTCTGACGTCAAACAACGGAAGTTGCTGTATGCTTGCAGCTAATACACTTTTTTTTGAACTCCTCTCTGTTCAACACCAGCATCTAGTCAGTTGAACTTCTTTACAAAGATTGTATTTTAAACCCGAGCCCATTCCCCCTAGCTTGTAGGTCTAGAGTACAATTTGAGTGTTACTGTCCCTTGTTTCGAGTGGTATAGCGAGATTTTATTCCCAGCAGGGTAACACAAGTTGTATGGTATAGTCAGTTTTTGCGTTATATAGCGATTTTAAGCCGTCCTTGTAGAGCTGTGTAATTAGGGCGGATCTCTGTGATTAATTACGTATTTATGACGGATAATTGTGACAGTTTCCCGAGAAAAATAAATAAAGTGCACTAATCTGACCTTCCTCTCCCCCATCTGTACAGTTTCCATGTGTTTGGGGGGTGCACATAAACTTTCCATCCAGCAGAATCAGTGTCCGAGTCGCTGATAAGTTGCGTTTCTTTCGTGCACTGACTGTTTGTGCTGTGAATTATTTTCGGATGTTTAAGCATTGTGAGCGTGTTTGCATGCATTATTTCGGTGATCTTCGAGTAGTTGGTACGTCTGTATGGTGTGTACTGGATTATTTGGGAAATTTATCAGTTCTCTGCGTCTCTGTACATCAGTGCAATGCATTATTTATGAGTAGTTTCCATGTTTGTAATATGTATATTGTGACCCCAAGCACGTCAGCGTCAGTGTTTTGTATCAGTGTACTAAATAAGCTAGGTGAAATCCGTCGCTAAATAAATTGTTCCAAAATGCAATAAATTACAATTGTTTCTTTCTTCAGCAGACCAGAACAGGCTGATTCCATTTTCAGTCATTTTTCCTCCTTCAGACCGCCGGCAGGGTAAGTGTTTTGTATCAGCATAATAAATAAAGTAGATGAAATGTATGCCTTAAAAATGTTCAAAACATAAATAAAGTACACTCCTTCCTCTCTCCAGCAGCCCAGAACAGTCTGATTCCTTTTCCCATTAGTTTTCCCCTCCAGGCCGCCAGGGGGATAAGGAGACTGGGGCAGTTGTGCATCTCAGAAAAACACGTGACGTCATGATGATGATGTGCTCCTATGGACTGAACACACGATCATGTGACCCATTGCTGCGCCCTCTAGCTATGAACTCGCGAACTAGGTTAGTTCTTTGGTCTAGTGGATCGGAGGCAGCTGCGTCTTGTGTGGTGGGAGCTTATATGTAGGTTTTAGGTATGACAGACAATTCCAGCAGACTCAGATGTTTCCATGCAATGTGTAATGCATCTTTGATGCAAAGCATTTATTTGCAGGATCATATTCTTCCTCTTCATATGTTCAAGCACTATTGCTCGATTCCATTCTTCATGCTGTAAGCTGTCGATACACTCCTCACGAAATGAGTGCATGTAATACAACTATTAAGACTCCCCCCAACATCTCGCTAATTGAACACCGACAACACTGATATCAGAGTCTCTTGTGGCGGTAACACGACACTAACGCTGTAGGTACATAATAAATTTAAGCAAATTTCAACAAATCTAACAAAATTTCAGAAAATTTATACAAATTTAAAGATATTTAAACAAATTACACTCGAATTTAATGGCATCATGAGCAGTCGGCGAAAATACTGAGGTGTCAAGTATGAAATGGATGAGACTGCCTCATGCCTGTGGGACGTGAACGGACACCTGTGCATTGCTTAGCACCTGACAGTTGAGTCGTCACTTCGTGGCAGCCACTGGTGCATCCAGACTCTGGCAATGGCATAGCACGTCGACTGGCAGGATGTGTATTTTTACTAGCGATCTTTTGTTTTAACTATATTCCATCGATTTAACTTATCAATAGGACGCTACAAATTTAAAAAAACTACCCCACACATGTGAAGAATATCGATTTTCTTAATTTGCATAAATTATTTGTATCAACGTGGTGTTAGTGGTACAAGAGTTAAGGGGATTGTGTGCGTGGTCGGGTGACATGGAGCAGAACATCGGGTTAAGTGCGTAACAATAGGTTAATTTCCATAATTTTTATGTAAAACATAGTACAATAGTTTCAGGGGGTTCAAAAGCATGTGAAATTCGAAAAGTTTACCAGAAAATGGTGGGAGGACATAACTGATTACTTAATTTGATATCAAAGGTGGTACAATAATTTAAGGAAATGAGGGTGACATGGAAAACCACTAATCAGAACAGTAGATTAAGTGCCAACAAAGAGCTAAACATTAGGCTAAAACACCCAGAGTACAGTGTGGGAACATTAGATTATGCAATGTGTCTTCCCCATGTAGTTACTTCTTACAACACCTACTTGCTTCCAAACATAAGAGCATGATGAGCAAGAGAAATCCAACCGACACAATCTGAACTCTTTTATATAAACAATATAGCCTTGAATTTTGTGTTATGCGATCCTTCCTCCCCACCACATACTCTCTTGTACTGCCCAGCTCCATAGTAACCCTTTCCAGTGCCCCAGTTATTTAAGGTATGAAAGGAGTGCTCATTGGTCCTGCTAGCTCACTCATTTGTTACATAGTTTTATTCTTAATTTCTTTGCGTGTTTTTCGTACTTGCATTGCTTAATTCATAAATATCGGGCGTATTATAGTACTTGAGAGTTGTAGCATCGCGTTTTTAGTACCTGAATAGTGTAAAATCGCGTAGTCTCCTTTCGCCGCCAAGCAGTGTGTCAGCAATGCGCAAGTAGTAGCATTACTGCATTTACTAGGCACTCTTGTATTTTAATAACCGTTTAAATTTTGTGTCGAATTGTTTGTGCTCTCTGTAGATTAATTCAGACGTTCTTTTCACAACAGTTTTTGGCATGGATAGACACTGGAACTGCTGTGTTCGGATGCAGACTGAGTTGGCATCTCTTCGTTCCCAGCTTCAGGCAGTGTTGGCTTCGGTCACACAGCTTGAGGCTGTTGCCAATGAGCATCACTGTGGGGGTCCGGATGAGGGTTTGTCGGGGACGGCCAGCTCGTCCCACGCATCCCCCGATCTGACTACGACTGTGGCTGCCCGGGATATTGCCCACATTGAGGCTTATCCCTCACCTGTGGTAGAGTGGGAGGACGTCTCGAGGTGTGGCAGGGGGCGAAAGACATTCCGGAGGGCTGAACGGAAGGCCTCTCCAGTTTGTCTGACGAACCGGTTTCAGGCTCTGTCTCCGGCTGATACTGATGTTCGGCTGGAGATATGTGCTTGTCCTGTTCCAGAGGTTGCCCCTGCCTGCAAGATCCGGGCAGTCGCAGAGGATGGGCTTACGGGTAGTTGGGAGCCTCAATGTCAGGCGCGTTATGGGGCCCCTTAGGGATATGGCAGCAAGAGAGGGGAAGAAAACCAATGTGCACTCCGTGTGCATACCGGGGGGAGTCATTCCAGATGTGGAAAGGGTCCTTCCGGTTGCCATGAAGGGTACAGGGTGCACCCATCTGCAGGTGGTCGCTCATGTCGGCACCAATGATGTGTGTCGCTATGCATCGGAGGAAATCCTCTCTGGCCTCCGGCGGCTATCTGATTTGGTGAAGACTTCCAGTCTCGTTAGCGGGATGAAAGCAGAGTTCACCATCTGCAGCATCGTCGACAGGACTGACTGCGGACCTTTGGTACAGAGCCGAGTGGAGGGTCTGAATCAGAGGCTGAGACGGTTCTGCGACCGTGTGGGCTGCAGATTCCTCGACTTGCGCCATAGGGTGGTGGGGTTTCGGGTTCCGATGGATAGGTCAGGAGTCCACTACACGCAGCAAGCGGCTACACGGGTAGCAGGGGCTGTGTGGCGTGGACTGGGCGCTTTTTAGGTTAGATGGCCTCGGGCAAGTACAGAAAGGGCAACAGCTTCAAAGGGTGCGGGGCAAAGTCAGGACATGCGGGGACCAAGCAGCAATCGGTGTTGTAATTGTAAACTGTCGAAACTGCATTGTTAAAGTACCGGAACTTCAAGCGCTGATATAAAGCACCGAAGCTAAATCGTTATAGGTACCGAAAGCTGGCTGAAGCCAGAGATAAATTCAGCCGAAATTTTTACAAAGGCACAGACGGTGTTTAGAAAGGATAGATTGCATGCAACCGGTGGTGGCGTGTTTGTCGCTGTTAGTAGTAGATTATCCTGTAGTGATGTAGAAATGGATTGTTCCTGCGAAATATTAAGGGTGGATGTTACACTCAACACCCGAGCTAGGTTAATAATTGGCTCCTTTTACCAACTTCCCGACTCAGCAGCATTAGTGGCAGAACAGCTACGAGAAAATTTGGATTACATTTCACATAAATTTTCTCAGCATATTATAGTCTTAGGTGGAGATTTCAATTTACCAGATATAGACTGGGATACTCAGATGTTTAGGACGGGTGGTAGGGACAAAGCATCGAGTGACATACTGAGTGTACTATCCGAAAATTACCTCGTGTAATTAAACAGAGAACCGACTCATGGAGATAACATCTTGGACCTACTCATAACAAACAGACCTAAACTTTCCGACTCTGTAAGTGCAGAACAGGGAATCAGTGATCATAAGGCCGTTGCAGCATCCCTGAATATGGAAGTTAATAGGAATATAAAAAAAAAAAGGGAGGAAGGTTTATCTGTTTAACAAGAGTAATAGAAGGCAGATTTCAGACTACCTAACAGATCAAAACGAAAATTTCTGTTCCGACACTGACAATGTTGAGTGTTTATGGAAAAAGTTTAAGACAATTGTAAAATGCATTTTAGACAGGTATGTGCCGAGTGAAACTGTGAGGGACGGGAAAAACCCACCGTGGTTCAACAACAAAGTTAGGAAAATACTGCGGAAGCAAAGAGAGCTTCACTCCAAGTTTAAACGCAGCCAAAACCTCTCAGACAAACAGAACCTAAACGATGTCAAAGTTAGCGTAAGGAGGGCTATGCGTGAAGCGTTCAGTGAATTCGAAAGTAAAATTCTATGTACCGACTTGACAGAAAATCCTAGGAAGTTCTCGTCTTGCGTTAAATCAGTAAGTGGCTCGAAACAGCATATCCAGACACTCCGGCATGATGATGGCATTGAAACAGAGGATGACACGCGTAAAGCTGAAATACTAAACACCTTTTTCCAAAGCTGTTTCACAGAGGAAGACCGCACTGCAGTTCCTTCTCTAAATCCTCGCACAAATGAAAAAATGGCTGACATCGAAATAAGTGTCCAAGGAACAGAAAAGCAACTGAAGTCACTCAACAGAGTAAAGTCCACTGGACCTGACGGAATACCAACTCGATTCTACACAGAGTACGCGAAAGACCTTGCCCCCCTTCTAACAGCCGTGTACCGCAAGTCTCTAGTGGAACGGAAGGTTCCAAATGATTGGAAAAGAGCACAGGTAGTCCCAGTCTTTAAGAAGGGTCGTCGAGCAGATGCGCAAAACTATAGACCTATATCTCTGACGTCTGTTGTAGAATTTTAGAACATGTTTTTTGCTCCAGTATCGTGTCGTTTTTGGAAACCCAAAATCTACTCTGTAGGAATCAACATGGATTCCGGAAACAGCGATCGTGTGAGACCCAATTCGGTTTATTTGTTCATGAGACCCAGAAAATATTAGGTACAGGCTCCCAGGCAGATGCTATTTTCCTAGACTTCCGGAAGGCTTTCGATACAGTTCCGCACTGTCGCCTGATAAACAAAGTAAGAGCGTACGGAATATCAGACCAGCTGTGTGGCTGGATTGAAGAGTTTTTAGCAAACAGAACACAGCATGTTGTTATCAATGGAGAGACATCTACAGACGGTAAAGTAACCTCTGGCGTGCCAAAGCGGAGTGTTATGGGACCATTGCTTTTCACAATATATATAAATGACCTAGTAGATAGTGTCGGAAGTTCCATGCGGCTTTTCGCGGATGATGCTGTAGTATACAGAGAAGTTGCAGCATTAGAAAATTGTAGCGAAATGCAGGAAGATCTGCAGCGAATAGGCACTTGGTGCAGGGAGTGGCAACTGACCCATAACATAGACAAATGTAATGTATTACGAATACATAGAAAGAAGGATTGTTTATTGTATGATTATATGATAGCGGAACAAACACTTGTAGCAGTTACTTCTGTTAAATATGTGGGAGTATGCGTGCGGAACGATTTGAAATGGAATGATCATATAAAATTAATTTTTGGTAAGGCGGGTACCACGTTGAGATGCATTGGGAGAGTCCTTAGAAAATGTAGTCCATCAACAAAGGAGGTGGCTTACAAAACGCTCGTTCGACCTGTACTTGAGTATTGCTCGTCAGTGTGGGGTTGACGGAGGAGATAGAGAAGATCCAAAGAAGAGCGGCGCGTTTCGTCACAGGGTTATTTGCAACCGTGATAGCGTTACGGAGATGTTTAGCAAACTCAAGTGGCAGACTCTGCAAGAGAGGCGCTCTGCATCGCCTTGTAGCTTGCTCGCCAGGTATCGAGAGGGTGCGTTTCTGGGTGAGGTATCGAATGTACTGCTTCCCCCTACTTATACCTCCCGAGGAGATCATGAATGTAAAATTAGAGAGATTCGAGCGCGCGGAGGCTTTCAGACAGTCGTTCTTCCCGCGAACCATACGCGACTGGAACAGAAAAGGGAGGTAATGACTGTGGCACGTAAAGTGCCCTCCGCCACACACCGTTGGGTGGCTTGCGGAGTATGAATGTAGATGTAGATGTAGGGGATGGGAGTGGAGGGAGAGATGGGTTGGCGCCATTTTCATGACACGTAGCAACTATAGAGTCACATCATGACCTTGAATATACCTCACACATCATGCTACTGCCAGTGTTTCCCCACGAGAGAGGGAGTAGGCGAACCAAGGAGCACAAGTGTATAAACTGACATCAGATGTTTATACCTTATTTAGAGACCAGTAAACAGTTATGACTTATTTGGGGCCTCAAACTACAAAGGTGCCCTACTCATGTGCAAAACTAAAACTAAACTCCTCCTTAACGGGCCATGGTAGCCCAACTGTACAGACCGACCGTCACGTCACTCTCAGCCCACATGCACCACCAGGTACAAGAATGAAGGAGCATGTGGACAACACACCATTCTCCCAGCTGTATGTCAGTTTACGAGACTGGAGCCACTACTTCTCAGTCAAGTAGCTCCTCAGTTTGCCTCACAATGGCTGAGTGCACCCCACTTGCCAACAGTGCTCAGCAAACTGGATGGCCATTCATCCAAGCGCTTGCCCCGCCTCACCCCGATGACTTTGGCGATCTGACGGGAACCGGCAAGGCCGTTGGCACTCATGAGCACATAACATGATAAACTGAATACTATTGTCACTTATCATAAAGAAACAAACACACAGCATTATGAATAACATGATTTCCATTCCCCCTGGTGCTCATTTGCATGACCATATCCTCTCATATATATATTACTCATCAATTCTCATGGGACGTTAAAGCTACGCGAGAGGTCCTGAAACGCATTGCACAAGAATTCAGAGAACTACTGTTGGTGTTTCAAGCTACACACAATCATCAGATGTTGTCCCTGTAAGAAGCCCCAAAAGTTTGGCATGTTCTCTGTGCCGTCTCCGAAGAAATAGAGCACCACCTGGCATCGAAGCCACGTTACTGCGTTCGTTTTGGTGCATGGATAGTATGTTCTATCTGGGAAGAACACTATCGCTGGTCCAATGTCCTGTCCGATACAAAGAAAAAAAGCGATCTTCTGTGTCATCAAGCTACCCACTTCTGCCTAGAGACTGCCTGTAATGCAGTGTTCATAATTGTCTAGATTTTGGCGCATAGGGCATAATGATCAAACAATCAGATGAATCATATCGAGTCTGCATCGAGTCACAGGTATATCATTTACGTCAGGTACAACATTGTACCTGTTTGTGCCTCTGCGTCTAAGGAAACATAGTGTACTGATCACTATACCACGTGCCAATTGATTTGTGGATACCTCCTCAGAATAAGGTTCCTAGGCCATCCTTGAGTTGCAGGTCTGGTTCCTGGCAGAGCTATCTGAATACAAATATGTTTGATATTAAAAAGACTGTGTTTAGGGTGACTGTTAAATGTGCTGGACAGCCACTGGTGGTATTTATTGCATTAAATTTCTAATCAGCCATCTACACAGTTTCAACATTCTGTTGAAGCATAGCGTCACCACTCTTTCGTGAACATGTGCAACACCCGGTCAATTCATACCAAGACAGGGGCCTGGGAGTAGTATCTGTTTAAAAAGTAGACCTGCACTCATGAAGGAACCAAAGGATGCCAATATGAATTGCGCTACTATAGCCAACGTCGGCAGTACTTGTGCAAAGTGTAGAATCCGTAACCCCAGATAGGTGTTTACATGTGTGACCTGCTGGAGGATGTCTAAGGCCTGTGTGAAGTTCCTGTTGACACCTGTCTGGACTGCTTGTAGCAGAGTATTAGTTGTACAGTGCTGAGCGACAAATGCTGTTGGTAACAACAATTCCTAGGCATTCCAAGGTACCAACGAGCCACAAACGTGCTACATATTCTTGCAATAGCCTGACCCCAATACACATCAACAACCAACTTATCCACATTTATATGGTAGCTAGCTGCCGTTCCATATATGGGGACCCAATCTAAAGCCACATGCATGTCATTGTCAGTCCGCACCGCCACCACCAAGCCATCAGTATATGCATTACACTTAAGTCTATATCATTCCAAAGTCAGTCCTGTCAGTCGGTGGCAACAGCCACAGAGTAACAGATCAAGGGCTGTCACATATAATATTGTAGACACGGGACACAATTGTCTGTCGTATCTCGATACGACATGGGATTTTTCCGTACAGCCATTCAGAAACACTACGGAGAAATCATGATGGAGTTACCACGCCTTGACAATGATAAATGGTCATGAAAACCGCATGTTCATCAAGCCTTAGACTCACTCCATTGAAAGCTTGATGAAATCATACTGACAAAAGTGCTCCTTGGCTGCGGAACGTCTTTGCTAGGGCGATCATATCATGATAGTCACCCAGCGCCTTCTAGATGTTTATATCTCCGCCGCGCGCCGTATGATCGAGTGAGATAACGTGGCACAATTTTCATTGGAAGCGTTCTGATAATAGACTATGATATTTTAAAGTCGCAGTTCAGCAGCGTCAGTTGTCGTTAGTCCGGAATCTGGGTGCCACTTGAAGTTCTGTGTATCGCAATAATCAGCCCCTCCACAAAGCTGACGGTAAGGGCACGTCAGGAGACATTATTTCATGGCAGATATCAGTCCATCGGGATGCTGTCGTACAGCTGGTAATCCTATAAAATTTCAAAGGGGAGGCATGTGGTCCCAGTGATTTATTCACTGCTATCCCGTCAATGGTCTTCATCCTAAGTAACCTACTCCACACACACCGATTATTAGGTAGGTATTCATAATGATGTGGCTGACCAGTGTACACTCCATCCAGACGACTATCGGAATGTCTCCTTACATGGGTGTATCCCGTATGTAGGCCATGGGCATATTCCCACATGTCAAAATAATGCAGATTATGTGTCAACATTCGTAGTTCTGGGCACGGTGTGCATCGAGAAAAGTGATCTTTCGGTGCAAGTACAAAATTACAATCGCCGTCTAGGATAAAATAGTCGTGCTGTCCTTGTAACAGCGAGGCAATTTCCTCTGTGAAACACATAGATATAATGAGCCGTACGTGAAGCACCGTCGCTGATAATCCTTTCCCGCCCCACCCCACAGCGAATGGTACCAGATACCTCATACACTGATGCCTTGATGCCTACAGTAAGGAGTTTTGTAATGCTGCTGCCAGTTTTGAAGGTACGTAATACTATGGCTTTGTACATGATGGGAAATTCGTCAATGTGCACTTCTTGTAGGCGGAGGATGTCGATGTCCGCCCTTTATAGCACAAATTTAAGTAAATACATCCTTTTCTGCGACTGAATGGCGTTGATGTCGAGAGACGCATGCCAATATGCTTGTCTTCGTTCCTATGTCTACATATGTACCGCACATGGAAACTTACGTCATTTGAATTTGTATTGGCACATTGTGTTCCTCTGTTGTGTCTGCCAGCGTGGGTTATAGTTCTAGCTTAAAGGGGCGCCTACCCTGCCGGATTGCCTGTTGCTACCGTCAGCGGATCACTTTCACAGTCAACCCAGTCTACTTGGGACAAGTTTGCCGTCGGCGTCGTCTTGGCAGCCCCATGTCTCTGTGTCGTCTTTTCTGATACCATAGATTGGTAATAGACTGATGGTAGCTCTGCATTATCGAGCACTTCAGGGCTATTCTACAGTCGTGTTCGGGATGTAAGGTCTCTGTCATACAGCGCGCTTCTTTCCCTTTGTTGATGGTCGCCCTTCGTATATAGCTTCTTTTAGTCGCGTTGTGGCTTAGAGCTCTTCAATTCCCGAATCGCTGCAGCATATATTCAATGGTTACTCCACCTACCTACACTGGAGACCTAAACAAACTGCTACGCTTCGTAATATCGTGTAGGACCTCCGCGAGTATGCAGAAGTGCTGCAGCATGACGTGGAATAGGGTCGACTACTGTCTGAAGTGGTGCGGGAGGGAACTGACACCAGGAATCCTGCTGGACGGTCCATACATCCGTAAGAGGACGAGGAGGTGGAGATCTCTTCTGAACAGCACGTTGCAAGCCAGATATGCTCAGTAATGTTCATGTCTCGGGAGTTTGGCGGCCAGTGAAAGTGTTTAAACTCAGATGAGTGTCCCTGGAGCCACACTGTAGTATTATGGACGTGTAGAGTGTCGCTTTGTCCTGCTGGAATTGACGAAGTCCGTCGGAATGCACAATGGACGTGAATGGATGCAGGTGATCAGACAGAATGTTTACGTAACTGTCACCAATTAGAGTAGTACCTAGAAGTACCAGGGGACAAATATCACTCCAACTGCACACACCCCACACGGATACAGAGCCTCCGCCAGCTTGAACAGTCCCCTGCTGACATGGAGGGTACAGTGGTTCATGAGGTTGTCTCCATATTTGTACACGTCCATCCGCTCTATACTGAATCAGGCAACATGTTTCCAGTCATCAACAGCCCGAAGTCGATGTTGACGGGCCCAGGAGAGCCGTAAAGCATCCAAATACTGCGCCAAACACTTATTGTCTTATATGAGCGTTGCCAACTGCAGGGCCACACTTTTCCGATGTCCAACTGATGCTTCGGTGATCATAAGGGCCGTTACTAAGCGGCTCACAGAAAAGGGGCTGAGTTCACGACACCCCTTGCGCCGACCTCCATTGACCTCTGTACACCAAAAGGTTGCGTTATCACTGGTGTCGGGCCACTCTGCCTGGAATCTCACTGACTGGAGTAGAACTGTCCTCAGTAAGGAGTCCTCCTTCTAAACAGGTGCCAATGACCAGCAAAGACTCGTCTAGAGCTCAGACGAACGTTGACGTACCGTCGTACAAGTCGCCCACCATGTGGCCCAACAAGCAGCAGTACGGCCGTTTTATTTCATAGCAGGACTCCTTTGGTTGTCACCCTCGCCATCCTTACAGCACAGCTGTAAGTCACCGTAATACTATCCCCCGTTTTGTTGCCCTCAATGGTCAGTCATCCTGGGATTACATTTCAGCAAAATAATGCCAGCCCTCACTCGGCCACAGTTTCTATTGTATGCCTTCGTGGTGCTTGCCAAAAACTGATTTCGAGTAGTGTCGCTGGATCTCTCCCCTATTGACAACGTTTGGAGCATTATTGGCGGGGCAGTCCTATCAGATACTATTATGGCGGTCAAACGCGCCAACTGGACGGAATTTGGCACGATATCCCTCAGGAAGTCAGCTCTCTCAATCAGTGCCCTACAAATAATGCTTGCTTGCATAAGCACCAGAGGTGGACCGACGCGTTGTTGTGTTGCCCAGTTACAGAGCCTCTTTCTCTTGAATAAACCTCGCAGTTTTTCTGAAACTGCAATCAGTTGTCTGCCTGCACATCACTTCTATAGATTTCCTTCCCATTTGCATTCCAAATTATCTTTCTTTTGCTTCATTTCTTCCTCCATTAGTAGACTAAATAACATGGGCAGGGGTCGATTACAAACATGTGTCACACTTCTTTCAGCCGATGCCTGTATTTCGTGTGCTTTCACTTTTACAAGTAAGGTCTGATTTCTGTCAAAGCTGTATACAACGTATCGCTCCCTGTATTTTATGTAACCTCACAACAACATTTTGTAGTCAATACTGACAAAATATTATTCCATTATTACACTAAAAACTTGAAATTAAGAGTACTCAACTTCTCAATGAAATGTTTGCTCTTTTTTTCTTCATGTTATAATTTTTACACCCTTTATTCAATTTCCATTGACGAACATGGCGACTGCATGAGATGAGATGAGATGAAAACATGACCAAACGCCTTCTAGTATTTTCTGGAAGTTGAACACAGAATATGTACATTACTACTCTTTATCACTAGCCATTCGACTATGGAACTAATAAAAACAGTTTCAAAAATTACGAAACGTTATTTATTTGTTGTCCTAGTAAAGACTCAATGAAAGTCATTACTTTACGCTTTGGAATTACAAATTCCTTTACACCAATGAAATGTATTCGTATGACAACGACTTCTCGCACAGGAGAAGCGTCTCCATCCTCCACCATCTCCCTCACATCGGCTAACCAATCTTCCTCTGGCATCAGTTCGTCAATCCACCATAGATCTGTATCTGAATAATCCATCTCGTCCGGGAAAACCTCAAAGAGGTCCAGCTCTTCTGCCAGGTCAGCCTCGATGTCCCGTACATAATCTTCGAAATCCAACTCCAGCAAGTCCATTTCCGATCGCCATCTAAAAAAACGAAGACAAAATTCATTTGTATTTGGAGATCTTGAGTGGATAGCTATCCTAAAATATATTATCCTTAAACAGTGTCATTCTTCTGTGAAGAGATTTTTCAAACTTATAAATATTTATGACTATGCCATGGTACGTCTTTCAAGGAGTACGTATAACAAACCAACTTATCAAAACCATTATCAGCACCAAGTTAACTTATTTCTAAAATGCATTATCTGATGACCTCACACTAAGCGTTTGCAGACTACAAGTATATGGTGCGACACACAGGAATACTACAACATACCGCATGTGTGAAATTGTCATGTAATACTTACTTTGCCACAAGCGACATTGAACATATGTTAAAACGATGCTTCAACACAACTTAAGGCAGTACGTCTGTCCCTCATGCTGAAGTTTACTACAACTAAAGTGCTTAGCTACATGTGTATAGTGACACAACCGGCATATCTCGTGGACTGCATGTTAATACCTTATACGACCGTGCTCCCCACATTGATCATTACATGACGTATGCTAAGGGGACTGAAATCGGTCGTGTTTTTATTTGCTATCATCACCAAGAAGACAGATATTGCCGCGGGTCACACCACAATGTCAGAGTCAGTTACGGACTGCTTCTACGTCAGTCATGTCACCAGTGAGATGACCAGTCCCACCCTCCCTCTACCTCTGGGCTATGTCCACCCTCAGCACTGTGGTTGGCGACCTTATCTGTACCTCCCCTCTTTGCAAGCACTGACGAGCTATCGTAAACCATTATATGTAACATATATAACTAAAAACCTTATCTGCTATTATTCAGAAAGACTTGGTACTTACATTTCAGTAGAGAGTATGAGCTGCCACACAAGCCTGAAATAGAAAACAGAAGAACATGCACTTTAATTACGATTTACAAAGGGTAAGTAGTTACATTTACTAACAATAAGCAATACTAAAAGCTCAAAGGAACAAAAGGTCTCTCGAAACATGTGTTTCGGAGTGAAACTTTGTAAGAACTTCGAGACGCGGGAGCACTTGTTGCCTTAATGCCTCGTCAGTCACACGACAGCTCGCCTGCGATAAAAAAGCGCGACTGACGAAGCGATTCCGGCCTACAGCGTTTAGAGTAACGAGTGTGCGAGGATGTGAGAGCCGGCGGTGACTTACCAGCACAGAATCGCGAATGCGACGCTGTCGAGCGCAGTGATAAGCAAGAGAACAAGCATGTTGTCTGTCTGCTTAGCACCAAATTATTGTTTCCGCCGTTACCCCGGCTGTAGCTCCATTGTCGACACAGGAGACAAGGGAGTCTCACTACTCACGAATGCCGCGTGTAAAAAACTGCTCAGTGAATCACTATTTCTATTCATATATTTATTTCGCCGCTGCGTGATAACAAAACATATTTAATGATTGTTGCACTGACCGACAGAGTTTACATTCCAGCATTATAATAGTTTAAAGGTTGTTCTTCATATATCTGTAAGCGCGCAATAAGTAAATGTGAAAATGTCGAGACTTGATTTAAAAACGTTGGTTTTATAGAAACTACGCAGATGTACCGAGGTTCCTTTTTTGCTTGTCTTTTGGTATCCACCCAGCGCGTTCCAAAAAAGGTAGAATAACGTGTTCCTCTGTGCCTGCCTACCATAGCATTTTCGTAATAGACGTGGGTAGACAAATTCCTGCTGTGTCTAAAAATGTATACCAAATTCATCTTTTCTGGTTGTGACACTTTGGAGCTGGACAACATAGGGTTAGGTTGCATCCCGTGTCGGCTTGTTAATTAGAAATATGTTACTTGAGATCTATTTCTTTTACAACTGTTTAATATTCCGTCCTTATAACCAGTAGCAGAAGCCTCAATGAAACAGATGCGTAAGTAATCTCCTTCACGTACATTTTATAATTTTTTTCCGAATTTTAGCCAGTTTTACACATTGTAGCAAATGATGTGAGTTATGTGTCAACATGGTGCCAACATCGCCTCTCATCGGACAAAATGTCACATCACATACGTCACGTCACGTCATCACATCACATCACAATAGCGCACTGTGTTATGGCACGGTGTGGTGCGTTGCTTAGAAGTTGTGAATTAGTCATTCGAGAACAGTGCAGCATGTTGCCGATTTATTTATCATTGCTAAGACACCACTCCATTACTAGTGTTGGACGTCATCGTGTTAGAAATGAAAACATTCGTACAAATAGTGACGTCATAGAGAATTCTACACGCAGTATCGATTTCTAGCCAGAGTTGCTGTATATAAGACAAATACCAGTACCTTACTAGATTATGGGACGTAACATTAACATTTTGATGCTTAAAGCTAAAGTTCCTGTATGTGTGTAACACAACGCTACAAAATCCAACTCTAGAGACATGAGAAACGAAAATGAATTTGCCCACGGGGGAATTCATCCCTCAGACTCGGTTGTGTTGGCATGTAGCCGAAACGCTGATTTTTGCGTTCACACTGCACGCCAGCTGCCAAAAAGATTTCGGTATAGTCCTCTCAGGTCTGGCGCCAGACGTTGGTGCTACCCCAGTTCTGGCAGAGTGATCTTCTCCCCAAGTTAATAACGGCAAACAGATCCCGACGCGTCGATGAATATATGTAAGTCTGGCACACACCTAGATAACGGACAACTAGCCTGAGCATTCGCGTATCGAACAAGTCAAGCGAGATCGTGGTAAGTTATGCCACTCATCGTGCGATTGTGACCTCCAGTTAGCGAATAACAGAGCTCCACATGTTTTCCTGACATTACAATAGGTAATCTCAACAGACAGAGAGGTTTGCACAGTGTATGTGTAATCTTTTCCACTCTTGCGGCTGGCACAGAAGGTGCTCACTGGTTCAGTGAGAGGGTATCCCGCCACAGAAAAGCGTGTCGTAACTCGCCGGGAGACAAACGTTGTCAACAGTTGAAACACCAAGCACTGCCCTCGCCACCCCCCCCCCCCCCCCCCAAACTTCCTCTTTGGACCACCTAGGAGAATCAGTCGCAACTCGCAGTCTCTTAAACGATCGCCAGAGAAAATCTACCTGTAGCGGTATAAAGCACCAACATAATAGTGCTGGACTCTTCGCTAGTAAGATAAATCCACATGCTAGTATTATGTGAACTCAAATTGGCCAAAGCGCTTTCTCGTGAAAAACAGTACTGAGGAAAGATCGTTCAAATGGCTCTGAGCACTATGGGACTTATCATCTAAGGTCATCAGTCCCCTAGAACTTCGAACTACTTATACCTAACTAATCTAAGGACATCACACACATCTATCTCCGAGGCAGGATTCGAACCTGCGACCGTAACAGTCGCGCGGTTCCGGACTGAACCGCCTAGAAACGAAACTCAGGAAAGATATAGACAGTCAGCGAAACGTAAAGGTAAATAGAACTTGTACGGTTAGATGCTCTCCTCCCTGTAGCTCTGCGTTTTGTTAGTGGCACTAGGTGCCTTACTGTGTGTGCGTCTTGGCAAGAGAGATACCGAATTCACATGATCCCCTTATAAGCAATAAGCAGCCCAGAGTCCGGATAAACATTTAATAAAACATTGAAAATCTGTTTCTAATTTGGAAGTAGAAGTATTCTTGAGACAATAAAAGCCCACATCCATTAACCCAAAATAATAAGTGTCTCTAACTGTAAGTCAAAACTCTCATTTTGCCATAACACGCCACGTAACTCGTATAAAACGTATGTACGTGATAGATAACCACTGATTCGGAGACCCTCGTAGGTTATACCATACTGCCATCTGCGTTATGCAGTGGAATCGTACAACATCTGGAAGAGTGATGTTTCCACCAGCCATAGCTGTGAGAGCGTAAGAAATCTAGCTTCACAGACTTAATTCTGTAGGAAGTAACATGGGCAGGTTAGATGGTTTCAGTCATCCGGCGGGTAAATTCTGAATTACAGCGTTATATTTAGAGTAAGTAGCTTTGCTTCTTTGTGTAATCGAATACCACATTTAAACTATAGGCATACAGCGAATAACTTTGTACTACATCATAGATCATGACTGTCTTTCTTCCAAATACAGTTTCGAGGTATTCATTCTGTCACTGGCGAATAATCTGTTACAGCAAGTCTTTAACAACACGTAAATATCCACAAAAATAAAGCACTCGTATACTTGAATTTTAGGGGTCATGAAAGGCGTTGTAATCAATGCAATCTAAGCTAGTACATCTTCCTCAATAGACAACTTGTAGGATGATCTTAGGATTGCTTATAAGATAATTTTAATACACTATGTCATCAAATGTATCCGGACACTTGGCTGAAAATGATTTATTTGTGGATACCTCCTCAGAATGGGTTTGCTAGGCTGTCCCATAGTTAGTATCTGATAGGCGTCTGGTCTAGTTCCTGGCAGAGCTATGTGAATACAGCTATGTTTGATATGAAAAAGAATGTGTATAGGGTGAAGTGCCTGTTAAATGTGCTGGACAGCCACTGTTGGTAATTCTTCTATTAAATTTCTAATCAATCATATCTCATGTCATCTCCACAGTTTTAACATTGTGCTGATGCATAGCACCACCTCTCTTTCATGAACATGTGCAAGAACTGGTCAACTAATACCAAGACATGGGCCTGGTGTTTGTATCTGACTAAAAAGTAGACCTGCAACTCATGAAGGAACCAAATGATGCCCATAAGAATTGCGCCACTACCGCCAACGTCGGGAGTACTTGGGCAGAATCTGTAAGTCTGGGTAGGTGTTTACATATGTGGCCTGCTGGACGATGTCTAAGGCCCATGTCAGCTTCCTGTTGACACCTGTCTAGACTGCTTGTAGCAGTCTCATAGAGTTGTAACTGCTGCGTGCAATATGCCATTCGTAACAACAATTCCTAGGCATTCCAAATTACCAATGAGCCATAAACGTGCTACATATTCTTCCAATTACATGACACTGATAAACATTAACAACCAACTTGTCCACATTCATGTACCAATGTCAACAATACGAGCTCAGCAACTATGACTGAAATGGGCATTTGACCATCGGCACTGGAAGGTGGCGCAGTGACGGAGAATTGTATGGTCTGATGAATCCCGATACCTCTGTCACCACGCCGATGCTAGGACAAGAATGCTTTGTCTCCCAGGTCAGCAGTTCCTTGACACCTGTACTGCAGTATGGAGACAAGCTGGTGGCAGTTCTATTAAAGTCTCGCGAACATTCACGTCCAAACTTGTGGTTCCTGAAGAGGGGCAGCAGCCTTTTCAGTCGTTGCAGGGGCAACAGTCTGGATGTTGACTGATCTGGCCTTGTAACAATAACCAAAACGGCCTTGCTGTGCTGGTACTGCTAACGGCTGAAAGCAAGGGGAAACTACAGCTGTAATTTTTCCCGAGGGCATGCAGCTTTACTGTATGATTAAATTATGATGGCATCCTCTTGGGTAAAATATTCTGGAGGTAAAATAGTCCCCCATTTGGATCTCCGGGCAGGGACTACTCAAGAGGAGAAAGAAAACTGGCGTTCTACGGACCGGAGTGTGGAATGTCAGATCACTTAATTGGGCAGGTAGGTTAGAAAATTTAAAAAGGGAAATGGATAGGTTATTGTTCGATATCGTGGGAATCAGTGAAGTTCGGTGGCAGGAGGAACAAGACTTCGGGTCAGCTGACTACAGGGTTATAAACACAAAATCAAATAGGGGTAATGCAGGAGTAGGTTTAATAATGAATAGAAAAATAGGAATGCGGGTAAGCTACTACAAACAGCAAAGTGAACGCATCATTGTGGCCAAGATAGATACGAAGCCCACATCTACTACAGTAATACAAGTTTATATGCCAACTAGCTCTGCAGATGACGAAGAAATTGAAGAAATGTATGATGAAATAAAAGAAATTATTCTGATAGTGAAGGGTGATGATAATCTAATAGTCATGGGTGACTGGAATTCGGTAGTAGGAAAAGGCAGAGAAGGAAAAGTAGTAGGTGAATATGGATTGGGGAAAAGAAATGAAAGAGGAAGCCGCCTGGTAGAATTTTGCACAGAGCACAACTTAATCATAGCTAACACTTGGTTCAAGAATCATAAAAGAAGGCTGTATGCATGGAAGAAGCCTGGAGATACTGACAGGTTTTAGACAGATTATATAATGGTAAGACAGAGATTTAGGAACCAGGTTTCAAATTGTAAGACATTTCCAGGGGCAGATGTGGCCTCTGACCACAATCTATTGGTTATGACCTGTACATTAAAACTGAAGAAACTGCAAAAATGTGGGAATTTAAGGAGATGAGACCGGGGTAAACTGAAAGAACCAGAGGTTGTACAGAGTTTCAGGGAGAGCATAAGGGAACAATTGACAGGAATGGGGGAAATAAATACAGTGGAAGAAGAATGGGTAGCTTTGAGGGATGAAGTAGTGAAGGCAGCAGAGGATCAAGTAGGTAAAAATACGAGGGCTAGTAGAAATCCTTGGGTAACAGAAGAAATACTGAATTTAATTGATGAAAGGAGAAAATATAAAAATGCAGTAAATGAAGCAGGCAAAAAAGAATACAAACGTCTCAAAAATGAGATCGACAGGAAGTGCAATATGGCTAACCAGAGATGTCTAGAGGACAAATGTAAGGATGTAGAGGCTTATCTCACTAGGAGTAAGATAGATACTGCTAACAGGAAAATTAAAGAGACCTTTGGAGATAAGAGAACCACTTGTATGAACATCAAGAGCTCAGATGGAAACCCAGTTCTAAGTAAAGAAGGGAAAGCAGAAAGGTGGAAGGAGTATATAGAGGGTCTATACAAGAGCGATGTACTTGAGGACAATATTATGGAAATGGAAGAGGATGTAGGTGAAGATGAAATGGGAGATACAATACCGCGTGAAGAGTTTGACAGAGCACTGAAAGACCTGAGTCGAAACAAGGCCCTGGGAGTAGACAACATTCCATTGGAACTACTGACAGCCTTGGGAGAGCCAGTCCTGAAAAAACTCTACCATCTGGTGAGCAAGATGTATGAGACAGGCGAAATTCCCTCAGACTTCCAGAAGAATATAATAATTCCAATCCCAAAGAAAACAGGTGTTGACAGATGTGAAAATTACCGAACTACCAGTTTAATAAGTCACAGCTGCAAAATACTAACACGAATTCTTTACAGACAAATGGAAAAACTAATAGAAGCTGACCTCGGGGAAGATCAGTTTGGATTCCGTAGAAATGTTGGAATACGTGTGGCAATACTGACCCTACAACATATCTTAGAAGCTAGATTAAGGAAGGGCAAACCTACGTTTATAGCATTTGTAGACTTAGAGAAAGCTTTTGACAATGTTGACTGGAATACTCTCCTTCAAATTCTAAAGGTGGCAGGGGTAAAATACAGGGAGCGAAAGGCTATTTACAATTTGTACAGAAACTAGATGGCAGTTATAAGAGTCGAGATACATGAAAGGGAAGCAGTGGTTGGGAAGGGAGTGAGACAGGGTTGTAGCCTCTCCCCAATGTTATTCAATCTGTATATTGAGTAAGCATTGAAGGAAAGAAAAGAAAAATTCAGAGTAGGTATTAAAATCCAGGGAGAAGAAATAAAAACTTTGAGGTTTGCCGATGACACCGTAATTCTGTCAGAGGCAGTAAAGGACTTGGAAGAGCAGTTGAATGGAATGGACAGTGTCTTGAAAGGAGGGTATAAAATGAACATCAACAAAAGGAAACCGAGGATAATGGAATGTAGTCGAATTACGTCGGGTGATGCAGAGGATTAGATTAGGAAATGAGACACTTAAAGTAGTAAAGGAGTTTTGCTGTTTGGGGAGCAAAATAAATGATGATGGTAGAAGTAGAGAATATATGAAATGTTGACTGGCAATGGCAAGGAAAGCGTTTCTGAAGAAGGGAAATTTGTTAACATCGAGTATAGATTTAAGTGTCAGGAAGTCATTTCTGAAAGTATTTGTATGGAGTGTAGCCATGTATGGAAGTGAAACATGGACGATAAATAGTATGGACAAGAAAAGAATAGAAGCTTTCAAAATAAGGTGCTACAGCAGAATGCTGAAGATTGGTTGTGTAGATCA
Source organism: Schistocerca gregaria (assembly GCF_023897955.1). NCBI lineage: Eukaryota > Metazoa > Arthropoda > Insecta > Orthoptera > Acrididae > Schistocerca > Schistocerca gregaria. The sequence continues at coordinate 73,441,735 of NC_064924.1, forward strand.
CATACCTAATGAGGATATATTGAACAGAATTGGAGAGAAGAGCAGTTTGTGGCACAACTTGACGAGAGGAAGGGATCAGTTGGTAGGACATGTTCTGAGGCAACAAGGGATCACCAATTTCGCATTGGAGGGGTAGTATGGAGGGCATGTTAGTGACGGACAATGGAGGGTGACAGTATGTCCTTCCTGTCTATGTCCCAAGGCTATGTTAGTGACGGATAACAGAGGGTGGCAGAATGTCCTTCCTCTAACCACCCCAACCCCCCCCCCCCCTCCCGTGGCTATGTTAGTGACCAATAACAGAGGGTGGAAGTATGCCATTCCTGTCTATGTCCCCTGGCTATGTTAGTGACGGATAACAGGGGGTTCACAGTATGAACTTCCTGTAAGCACCCAAAACCCACCCACCCAGCTATGTTAGTGACGGATACTGTATATCCTTCCTGTAACAACCACAAACCCACTCTGGCTATGTTAATAACTGATAATGGAGGGTGGCAATATGTCCTTCCTGTAACCACCACAACCCGCTGCCCCCCCCCCCCCCCCCGGCTATGTTCATGATGGATAACAGACGGTGGCAGTAAGTCCTTTCTGTCTATGTCCCCTGGCTATGTTAATGACAGATAACGGAGGGTGGCAGTATGTCCTTCCTGTAACCACCACAACCATCTCCACCAACTGGCTATGTTAGTGACAGATAAAATAGGGTTGCAGAATGCCCTCCCTGTCTATGTCCACTGGTTTTTTAGTGACCAATAATGGTGGGTACCAGTATGTCCTTCCTGTAACCACCTTAAGTGGCAGTATGTCTTTCCTGTCTATGTCCCCTATCTATGTTAGTGATGGATAATGGGAAGTGTCAGTATGTCCTTCTTGTCTATGTCCTCTGGTTATGTTAGTGATGGATAACGGAGAGTGGCAGTATGCCCTTTCTGTCACCATCATAAACTGTTAACCAACACATTTATTTCCACACTGCCTTCAGCTTCAGATATGCCTGAAGCCAGAACTGAAAGGAAAACATTCGGTGTCATTGGTTCCCCGACCCTGTGCTTTGCGGCCTGTTACATCAACGTGGTTTTGCTGAAGACAAATATTTTACGCATGACTATACCAACCGTCAATGAAAGCTTTAATAGTGATCGAGCCTCTGCTGAACTTCTTCAATAAGAACAGTCCCTTTCACATATTATCCAGGCTTACGACTGGCTAACACAGAGGCATGCTCAATCTTTTGTTTGTTCTTTTTGGTTTTTTTTTTACCTTCAAGTTTGTTCCTTTCTTCAAGATTACTGTAGAAAATCATTATCATTTCAATTGGGCCACTACCTAACTTCAGCATGGCGTTGACCTTGAGACCATGTATTTGGCTATGTTAGTGACTGATAACGGAGGGTGGCAGTATGTCCTTCCTGGCTATGTCCCCTAGCGGTGTTAGTGAGGGATAATGGAGGATGGCAGTATGTCCATTCTGTAACCATCACAACCACCCCACCCTCCCTGGCTATGTTAGTGACGGATAACAGAGGGTGGCAGTATGTCCTTGCCGTCTATATCCCTTGGCTATGTTAGTGACGGATAACAGAGGGTGGCAGTATGTCCTTCTTTTAACCACCACAACCTACCACACCCCCTTCACAAATATGTTAGTGTCGGATAACGGTGGGTGGCACTACATCCGTCGTGTCACCACCACAAACTGTTAACCAAAACATTTATTTCCACCCTGTCTTCACCTTCAGAAATGCCTGGGGCAGGAAATTTTAGAAAAACTTTAGGTGTCGTTGGTTCCCCAACCCTGGGCTTTGCGACCTGTTACGTCAATGTCGTTTTGCTGCTGAGCTTCTTCAATAAGAACAGTCCCTTTCACATATTGTCCAGGCTTACGAATGGCTAACACAGAGGCATGCTCAATACTTTTGTTTGTTCTTTTTTTTCTTTACCTTCAAGTTGGTTCCTTTCTTCAAGATTACTGTAGAAAATCATTATCATTTCAATTGGGCCACTACCTAACTTCAGCATGGCATTGACCTTGAGACTATGTATTTGGCAATGTTAGTGACAGATAACGGACGGTGGCAGTATGTCCTTGCTGTCTATATCCCCTGGCTATATTTGTGACAGATAACGGAGGGTGGTAGTAAGTCCTAACTGTCACCACCACAAAATGTTAACCAACACATTTATTTTCACGCTGTCTTCAGCTTCAGATATGCTTGGAGCCGGAACTTATAGGAAAGCTTTCGGTGTCGTTGGCTCCCCGACCCTGGGCTTTGCGACCTGATACATCAACGTGGTGTTGCTGAGGCCAACAATTTCAGCCATGACTGTACTAACCGAAAATGAAAGCTGTAATACTGCTCGAACTTCTGCTGACACTTTTCTAAAAGAACAGTCCCTTTCACATTTTATCCAGGCTTAGGACTGGCTAACACAGATTCATGCTCAATTTTGTGTTTGTTTCCTTTCTATCTTCACGTTTGTTCCTTTCTTCAACATTACTGGAGAAAACAATTATAATTTCAAATGGGCCCTTGTCTGACTTCAGTGTGGCGTCGACCTTGAGACTATGTATTTGGCTTTGTTAGTGATGGATAATGGAGCGTGGCAGTATGTCCTTCCTGTCTATGTCCCCTGGCAATGTTAGTGATGGATAACAGAGGGTGGCAGTATGTCCTTCTTGTAACCACCACGAGAAACCCTCCCCCCCTCCCACTATGTTAGTGACGAATAACGGAGGGTGGCAGTAGATTGTTCCTGTCAACACCACAAACTGTTAACCAACACACTTAATTCCACGGTTACTTCAGCTTCAGATACACCAGGAGCCGGAACTGATAGCAAACCATCTGTGTCGTTGGGTCCCCGACCCTGGGTTTTGCGTCATGTTAAGTCAACGTTGTTTTGCAGAGGACAAATACTTTTGCCAACACTATACCAACCGTCAATGAAAGCTGTTATAGTGCTCGAGCCTCTGCTGACCTTTTTTAATATGAATGGTCCCTTTCACATTTTTCCTGGATTAGGACTGGCTAGCACAGAGCCATGCTAAATATTTTTTGGTAGTTTTCCTTTTACCTTCAGGTTTGTTCCTTTCTTCAACATTACTGGAGAAAACAATTATCATTTCAAATGGGCCATTGTCTAACTTCAGTATGACTTCAGCCTTGAGACTATGTATTTGGCTATGTTAATGACGGATAACGGAATGTGGCAGTATGTCCATCCTGTAACCACCATAATGGCCCTCCCCTGGCAATGTTGGTGACAGATAACATTGGGTGACAGTATGCCCTTCCTGTCTATGTCCCATGGCTATGTTAGTAATGGATAACGGTGGGTAGCAGTTCGTCCCTCCTGTAACCTCCAAAACACCCCTCCCCCACACATTCCCTATGTTAGTGACGAAATTTTAACAAACATATTTTTTTCCATGCTGTCTTCAGCTTCAGATATGCTTGGAGCTGGAACTTATAGGAAACCTTTCGGTGTCGTTGGCTCCCCGATCCTGGGCTTTGTGACCTGATACATCAACGTGGTTTTGCTCAGGCCCACTATTTTAGCCATGACTAAACCAACTGTAAATTAAAGCTGTAATAGTGCTCAAGCCTCTGCTGACCCTTTTCAATAAGAACACACCCTTTCACAATTTTTCCAGGCTTAGGACTGGCTAACTCAGATTCATGCTCAATTTTGTGGTTTTTTTTTTCTATCTTCACGTTTGTTCCTTTTTTCAACATTACTGGAGAAAACCATTATAATTTCAAATGGGCCCTTGTCTAACATCAGTGTGGCGTTGGCCTTGAGACTATGTATTTGGCTATGTTAGTGTCGGATAACGGAGGGTGGCACTATGTCCTTACTGTCTATGTCCCCTGGCAGTGTTAATGATGGATAACAGAGGGTGGCAGTATGTCCTTCTAGTAACCTCCACAAGCCCCGCCCCACCCCTATGTTAGTGGTGGATAACGGAGGGTGGCAGTAGATTGTTCCTGTCACCACCACAAACTGTTAACCAACACATTTATTTCCATGGTGTCTTCAGCTTCAGATATACCAGAAGCCGGAACTGATAGGAAACCATCTGTGTCGTTGGCTCCCCCAACCCTGGGTTTTGCGTCGTGTTACGTCAATGTTGTTTTGCTGAGGACAAATACTTTTGCCAACACTATACCAACCGTTAATGAAAGAGGTTGTAGTGCTCTAGCCTCTGCTGACCTTTTTTTAGTATGAACAGTCCCTTTCACATTTTTCTTGGCTTAGCACTGGCTAGCACAGAGGCATGCTAAATATTTTCTTTTTGTTTTCCTTTTACCTTCAGGTTTGTTCCTTTCTTCAACATTACTGGAGGAAACCATTATCATTTCAAATGGGCCATTGTCTAATTTCAGTATGGCTTCGGCCTTGAGACTATGTATTTGGCTATGTTAGTGATGGATAACAGAGGCTGGCAGTATGTCCTCCCTGTCACCACCACAATGCCCCTCCCCTGGCAATGTTAGTGACAGATAACATTGTGTGACAGTATGCCCTTCCTGTCTATGTCCCATGGCTATGTTAGTGATGGATAACGGTGGGTAGCAGTTCATCCCGCCTGTAACCACCACAACTCCCCTCCCCCTCCCATTGCCTATGTTAGTGACGGATAACACAGGTGGCCGTATGTCTATCTTGTCTATGACCCCTGGCTATGTTAGTGACGGATAACGGGGGGGGGAGGGGGGGGGGGGGCAGTATTTCCTTACTGTAACCACCACAAACCATTCCCCTGGCCATCTTAGTGATGGATAATAGAGGGTGGCAGTATGTCCTTTTGTCTATGACCCATGGCAATGTTAGTGTCTGATAACGGAGGGTGGCAGTATGTCCTTCCTGTCTATGTCACTGGCAATGTTAGTCATGGGTAACAGAGGGTGGCAGAATGTACTTCTTGTAACCACCAAAAGCCACCCCCCCCCCCCCAACGTTAGTAACGGATAATGGAGGGTGGCAGTAGATTGTTCCTGTCACCACCACAAACTGTTAACCAACACATTTATTTCCACGGTGTCTTCAGCTTCAGATGTACCAGGAGCCGGAACTGATAGGAAACCATCTGTGTCGTTGGCTCCCCGTCCCTGGGTTTTGCGTAGTGTTACATCAATGATGTTTTGTTGAGGACAAATACTTTTGCCAACACTATACCAACCGTCAATGAAAGCTCTTATAGTTCTCAAGCCTCTGCTGACCTTTTTTAATATGGACAGTCCCTTTCACATTTTCCTGGCTTAGGACTGGCTAGCACAGAGGCATGCTAAATGTGTTTTGTTTGTTTTCTTTTTACCTTCAGGTTTGTTCCTTTCTTCAACATTACTGGAGAAAACCATTATCATTTCAAATGGGACATTGATAACTTCAGTATGGCTTCGGCCTTGAGACTATGTATTTGGCTATGTTAGTGACGGATAACAGAGGGTGGCAGTATCTCCTCCCTGTCACCACCACAATGCCCCTCCCCTGGCTACGTTTTTGACAGATAACATTGTGTGACAGTATGCCCTTCCTGTCTATGTCCCATGGCTATGTTAGTGATGGATAACGGTGGGTAGCAGTTCATCCCTCCTGCAACCACCACAACACCCCTCCCCCAACCCATTGCCTATGTTAGTGACGGATAACACAGTGTGTCAGTATGTCTATCCGGTCTATGTCCCTTGGCTATGTTAGTGACGGAAAACGGGTAGGAGGGTGGGGTGGGGGGGGGGGGGGGGGGGAAGTATTTCCTTACTGTAACCAACACAAACCATTCCATTGGCCATGTTAGTGACGGATAATAGAGGGAGGCAGTATGTCCTTCCTGTCTATGTCCCATGGCCATGTTAGTGTCTGATATCGGAGGGTGGCAGTATGCCTTTCCTGCCTATGTCCACTAGCTATGTTAGTGATGGATAACAGAGGCTGGCAGTATGTCCTCCCTGTCACCACCACAATGCCCCTCCCCTGGCAATGTTAGTGACAGATAACATTGTGTGACAGTATGCCCTTCCTGTCTATGTCCCATAGCTATGTTAGTGATGGATAACGGTGGGTAGCAGTTCGTCCCTCCTGTAACCACCACAACACCCCTCTCCCACCCATTGCCTATGTTAGTGACGGATAACACAGGGTGGCAGTATGTCTATCCTGCCTATGTCCCCTGGCTATGTTAGTGACGGATAAGGGCGTGGGGTGGCGGTATTTCCTTACTGTAACCACCACAAACCATTCCCCTGGCCATTTTAGTGATTGATAATTGAGGGTGGCAGTATGTCCTTTCTGTCTATGTCCCATGGCCGTGTTAGTGTCTGATATCGGAGGGTGGCTGTATGCCTTGCCTGCCTATGTCCACTAGCTATGTTAGTGATGGATAATGGAGGGTGGCAGTATGTACTGACTGACACCACCACGAAATTTTAACAAACATATTTATTTCCATGCTGTTTTCAGCTTCAGATATGCTTGGAGCCGGAACATATAGGAAACCTTTCGGTGTCGTTGGCTCCCCGATTGTGGGCTTTGCGACCTGATACATCAACGTGGTTACGTTGAGGCCCACTATTTTAGCCATGACTATACCAACCGAAAATGAAAGCTGTAATAGTGCTCTAGCCTCTGCTGACCCTTTTCAATAAGAACAGTCCCTTTCACATTTTTCCTAGGCTTAGGACTGGCGAACGCAGATTCATGCTCAATTTTGTGTTTGTTTTCTTTTTCTCTTCATGTTTGTTCCTTTTTTCAAGATTACAGGAGAAAACCGTTATAATTTCAAATGGGCCATGTCTAACTTCAGTGTGGCGTTGGCCTTGAGACTATGTATTTGGCTATGTTAGTGACAGATAACGGAGGGTGGCAGTATGTCCTTCCTGTCTATGTCACCTGGCAATGTTAGTGATGGATAACAGAGGGTGGCAGTATGTCCTTCTTGTAACCACCACAAGCCCCCCCACCCCCTATGTTAGTAAAAGATAATGGAGGGTGGCAATAGATTGTTCCTGTCACCACCACAAACTGTTAACCAACACATTTATTTCCACGGTGTCATCAGCGTCAGATACACCAGGAGCCGGAACTGATAGGAAACCATCTGTGTCGTTGGCTCTCCAAAAATGGGTTTTGCGTCGTGTTACGTCAACGTTGTTTTGCTGAGGACAAATGCTTTTGCCAACACTATACCAACCGCCAATGAAAGCTGTTATAGTGCTCAAGCCTCTGCTGACCTTTTTTTAATATGAACAGTCCCTTTCACATTCTTCCTGGCTTAGGACTGGCTAGCACAGAGGCATGCTAAATATTTTTGTCTGTTTTCTTTTTACCTTCAGGTTTGTTCCTTTCTTCAACATTACTGGAGAAAACCATTATCATTTCAAATGGGCCATCGTCTAACTTCAGTGTGGCTTCGGCCTGGAGACTATGTATTTGGCTATGTTAGTTCGGATAACAGAGGGTGACAGTATGACCTCCCTGTCACCACCACAATGCCCCTCCCCTGGCAATGTTAGTGACAGATAACATTGGGTGACAGTATGCCCTTCCTGTCTATGTCCCATGGCTATGTTAGTGATGGATAACGGTGGATAGCAGTTCGTCCCTCCTGTAACCACCACAACACCCCTCCCCCTCCCATTGCCTATGTTAGTGACGGATAACACAGGGTGGCAGTATGCCTATCCTGTCCAAGTACCCTGGCTATGTTAGTAACGGATAAGGAGGGGGGGGTGGTGGTGTGGCAGTATTTCCTTACTGTAACCATCACAAATCATTCCCCTGGCCATCTTAATGACGGATAATAGAAGGTGGCAGTATGCCTTTCCTGCCTATGTCCACTAGCTATGTTAGTGATGGATAATGGAGGGTGGCAGTATGTCCTAACTGACATCACCATGAAATTTTAACAAACATATTTATTTCCATGCTGTTATCAGCTTCAGATATGCTTGGAGCCGGAACATATAGGAAACATTTCGGTGTCGTTGGCTCCCCGATTGTGGGCTTTGCGACCTGATACATCAACGTGGTTTCGTTGAGGCCCACTATTTTAGCCACGACTATACCAACCGAAAATGAAAGCTGTAATAGTGCTCAAGCCTCTGCTGAACCTTTTCAATAAGAACAGTCCCTTTCACTTTTTTCCCAGGCTTAGACTGGCTAGCACAGAGGCATGCTAAATACTTTTTGTTTGTTGTCTTTTTACCTTCAGGTTTGTTCCTTTCTTCAACATTACCAGAGAAAACCATTATAATTTCAAATGGGCCCTTGTCTAACTTCAGTGTGGCGTTGGCCTTGAGAGTATGTATTTGGCTATGTTAGTGACGGATAACGTGGGGTTGGCAGTATTTCCTTACTGTAACCACCACAAACCATTCCCCTGGCCATGTTAGTGACGGATAATAGAGGGTGGCATTATGTCCTTCCTGTCTATGTCCCATTGCCATTTAGGTATCTGATATCGGAGGGTGGCAGTATGCCTTTCCTGCCTATGTCCACTAGCTATGTTAGTGATGGATAATGGAGGGTGGCAGTATGTCCTAACTGACACCACCACGAAAATTTAACAAACATATTTATTTCCATGCTGTCTTCAGCTTCAGATATGCTTGGAGCCGGAACATATAGGAAACATTTCGGTGTCGTTGGCTCCCCGATTGTGGGCTTTGCGACCTGATACATCAACGTGGTTTCGTTGAGGCCCACTATTTTAGCCACGACTATACCAACCGAAAATGAAAGCTGTAATAGTGCTCAAGCCTCTGCTGACCCTTTTCAATAAGAACAGTTCCTCTCACATTTTTTTCAGGTTTAGGACTGGCTAACGCCAATTCATGCTCAATTTTGTGTTTGTTTTCTTTCTATCTTCACGTTTGTTCCTTTTTTCAACATTACAGGAGAAAACCTTTATAATTTCAAATGGGCCCTTGTCTAACTTCAGTGTGGCATTGGCCTTGAGACTATGTATTTGGCTATGTTAGTGACGGATAACGGAGGGTGGCAGTATGTCCTTCCTGTCTATGTCACCTGGCAATGTTAGTGATGGATAACAGAGGGTGGCAGTATGTCCTTCTTGTAACCACCACAGCCCCCCCCCCCACTCCTATGTTAGTAACGGATAATGGAGGGTGGCAGTAGATTGTTCCTGTCACCACCACAAACTGTTAACCAACACATTTATTTCCACGGTGTCTTCAGCTTCAAATATACCAAGAGCCGGAACTGATAGATAACCATCTGTGTCGTTGGGTTCCCGACCATAGGTGTTGCGTCGTGTTACGTCAACGTTGTTTTGCTGAGGACAAATACTTTTGCCAACACTATACCAACCGTCAATGAAAGCTGTTATAGTGCTCGAGCCACGGCTGACCTTTTTTTAATATGAACAGTCACTTTCACATTTTTCCTGGCTTAGGACTGGCTAGCACGGAGGCATGCTAAATATTTTTGTTTGTATTCTTTTAACCTTCAGGTTTGTTCCTTTCTTCAACATTACTGGAGAAAACCATTATCATTTCAAATGGGCCATTGTCTAACTTCAGTATGGCTTCGGCTTTGAGACTATGTATTTGTCTATGTTAGTGATGGATAACAGAGGGTGGCAGTATGTCCTCCCTGTCACCACCTCAATGCCCCTCCCCTGGCAATGTTAATGACAGATAACATTGTGTGACAGTATGCCCTTCTGTCTATGTCCCCAAGGCTATGTTAGTGATGGACAACGGTGGGTAGCAGTTCGTCCGTCCTGTAACCACCACAACACCCCTCTGCCACACATTGCCTATGTTAGTGACGGATAACACAGGGTGGCAGTATGTCTATCCTCTCTATGTCCCCTGGCTATGTTAGTGACGGATAATGGGGGGGGGGGGGGGGGGGGTTGCAGTATTTCCTTACTGTAACCACCACAAACCATTCCCCTGGCCATGTTAGTGACGGATAATGGAGGGTGGCAGTAGTCCATCCTGTCTATGTCGCATGGCCATGTTAGTGTCTGATATCGGAGGGTGGCAGTATGCCTTTCCTGCCTATGTCCACTAGCTGTGTTAGTGATGGATAATGGAGGGTGGCAGTATGTCCTTCTTGTAACCACCACAATCACGGGGGGAGTGGCAGTATTTCTTTACTGTAACCACCACAAATCATTCCCCTGGCCATGTTAGTGACGGATAATATAGGGTGGCATTATGTCCTTCCTGTCTATGTCCCATGGCCATTTAGGTGTCTGATATCGGAGGGTGGCAGTATGCCTTTCCTGCCTATGTCCACTAGCTATGTTAGTGATGGATAATGGAGGGTGGCAGTATGTCCTAACTGACATCACCATGAAATTTTAACAAACTTATTTATTTCCATGCTGTCTTCAGCTTCAGATATGCTTGGAGCCGTAACATATAGGAAACCTTTCGGTGTCGTTGGCTCCCCGATCGTGGGCTTTGCGACCTGATACATCAGCGTAGTTTCGTTGAGGCCCACTATTTTAGCCATGACTATACCAACCGAAAATGAAAGCTGTAATAGTGCTCAAGCCTCTGCTGACTCTTTTCAATAAGAACAGTCCCTATCACATTTTTCCCAGGCTTAGGACCGGCTAACGAAGATTCATGCTCAATTTTGTGTTTGTTTTCTTTTTATCTTCATGTTTGTTCCTTTTTTCAACATTACTGGAGAAAACCATTATAATTTCAAATGGGCCCTTGTCTTAGTTCGGTGTGGCGTTGGCCTTGAGACTATGTATTTGGCTATGTTAGTGACGGATAATGGAGGGTGGCAGTATGTCCTTCCTGTCTATGTCACCTGGCAATGTTAGTGATGGATAACAGAGGGTGGCAGTATGTCCTTCTAGTATCCAACAGAGCCCCCCCACTCCTATGTTAGTAACGGATAATGGACGGTGGCAGTAAATTGTTCCTGTCACCACCACAAACTGTTAACCAACACATTTATTTCCACAGTGTCTTCAGCTTCAGATATACCAGGAGCCGGAACTGATAGGTAACCATGTGTGTCATTGGTCCCTGACCCTGTGTTTTGTGTCGTGTTACGTCAATGTTATTTTGCTGAGGACAAATACTTTTGCCAACACTATACCAACCTTTATTTAATATGAACAGTCCCTTTCACATTTTCCCTGGCTTAGGACTGGGTAGCACAGTGGCATGCTAAATATTTTTTTGATTTTTTCTTTTTACCTTCAGGTTTGTTCCTTTCTTCAACATTATTGGAGAAAACCATTATCATTTCAAATGGGCCATTGTCTAACGTCAGTATGGCTTCGGCCTTGAGACTATGTATTTGGCTACGTTAGTGACAGGTAACAGAGGGTGGCAGTATGTCCTCCCTGACACCACCACAATGCCCATGCCCAGGCAATGTTAGTGACAGATAACATTGTGTGAAAGTATGCCCTTCCTGTCTATGTCCCATGGCTATGTTAGTGATGGATAACGGTGAGCAGAAGTTCGTTCCTCCTGTAAACACCACAACATCCCTCCCCAACCTATTGCCTATGTTACTAACGGATAACACAGGGTGGCAGTATGTCTATCCTGTCTATGTTCCCCGGCTATGTTATAGTTGGATAACGGAGGGGGGGTGGGGGGGGTGGGGGGTGGCAGTATTTTCTTACTGTAACCACCACAAACCATTCCCCTGGCAATGTTAGTGATGGTTAACAGAGGGATGCAGTATGTCCTTCTTGTAACCACCACAATCACCCTCCACCCCTATGTTAGTAACGGATATTGGAGGGTGGCAGTAGATTGTTCCTGTCACCACCACAATCTGTTAACCAACACATTTATTTCCACGGTGTCTTCAGCTTCAGATATACCAGGAGCCGGAACTGATAGGAAACCATCTGTGTCGTTGGCTCCCCGACCCTGGGTTTTGCGTCGTGTAATGTCAACGTTGTTTTGCTGAGGACAAGTACTTTTGCCAACACTATACCAACTGTCAATGAAAGCTGTTATAGTGCTCGAGCCTCTGCTGACCTTTTTTTTAATATGAACAGTCCCTTACACATTTTTCCTGGCTTAGGTCTGGCTAGCACAGAGGCATGCTAAATACTTTTTGTTTGTTTTCTTTTTACCTTCAGGTTTCTTCCTTTCTTCAACATTACTGGAGAAAACCATTATCATTTCAAATGGGCCATTGTCTAACTTCAGTATGGCTTCGGCTTTGAACTATGTATTTGGCTATGTTAGTGACGGATAACAGAGGGTGGCAGTATGTCCTCCCTGTCACCACCACAATGCCCCTCCTCTGGCAATGTTAGTGACAGATAACATTGTGTGACAGTATGCCCTTCCTGTCTATGTCCCATGGCTATGTTAGGCTATAATGGTGGGTAGCAGTTCGAGCCCTCCAGTAACCACCACAACACCCCTCCCCCACCCATTGCCTATGTTAGTGACGGATAACACAGGGTGGCAGTATGTCTATCCTGTCTATGTCCCCTGGCTATGTTAGTAATGAATAAGGGGGGGGGGGTGGCAGTATTTCCTTACTGTAACCACCACAAACCATTCCCCTGGCCATGTTAGTGACGGATAATAGAGGGTGGCATTATGTCCTTCCTGTCTATGTCCCATGGCCATGTTAGCTGTAATAGTGCTCAAGCCTCTGCTGACCCTTTTCAATAAGAACAGTCCCTTTCACATTTTTCCCAGGCTTAGGACTGGCTAACACAGATTCATGCTCAATTTTTTGTTTGTTTTCTTTTTACCTTCAGGTTTGTTCCTTTCTTCAACATTACTGGAGAAAACCATTATCATTTCAAATGGACCATTGTCTAACGTCAGTATGGCTTCGGCCTTGAGACTATGTATTTGGCTACGTTAGTGACGGATAACAGAGGGTGGCAGTATGTCCTCCCTGACACCACCACAATGCCCATGCCCAGGCAATGTTAGTGACAGATAACATTGTGTGACAGTATGCCCTTCCTGTCTACGTCCCATGGCTATGTTAGTGATGGATAACGGTGAGCAGAAGTTCGTTCCTCCTGTAATCACCACAACATCCCTCCCCCACCCATTGCCTATGTTAGTGACGGATAACACAGGATGGCAGTATGTCTATCCTGTCTATGTCCCCTGGCTATGTTAGTGACGGATAACGGGGGGGTGGCAGTATTTCCTTACTGTAACCACCACAAACCATTCCCCTGGCCATGTTAGTGATGGATAATAGAGGGTGGCTGTATGTCCTTCCTGTCTATGCCCCATGGCCATGTTAGTGTCTGATATCGGAGGGTGGCATTATGCCTTTCCTGCCTATGTCCACTAGCTATGTTAGTGACGGATAACGTGGGGTTGGCAGTATTTCCTTACTGTAACCACCACAAACCATTCCCCTGGCCATGTTAGTGACGGATAATAGAGGGTGGCATTATGTCCTTCCTGTCTATGTCCCATTGCCATTTAGGTATCTGATATCGGAGGGTGGCAGTATGCCTTTCCTGCCTATGTCCACTAGCTGTGTTAGTGATGGATAATGGAGGGTGGCAGTACCACGAAATTTTAACAAATATATTTATTTCCATGCTGCCTTCAGCTTCAGATATGCTTGGAGCCGGAACATATAGGAAACCTTTCGGTGTTGTTGGCTCCCCGATCGTGGGCTTTGCGACATGATATATCAACGTGGTTTCGCTGAGGCCGACTATTTTAGTCATGACTATACCAACCGAAAATGAAAGCTGTAATAGTGCTCAAGCCTCTGCTGACCCTTTTCAATAAGAACAGTCTTTTTCACATTTTTCCCAGGCTTATGACTGGGGAACGCAGATTCATGCACAATTTTGTGTTTGTTTTCTTTTTATCTTCACGTTTGTTCCTTTTTTCAACATTGCTGGAGAAAACCATTATAATTTCAAATGGGCCCTTGTCTAACTTAAGTGTGGCGTTGGCCTTGAAACTATGTATTTGGCTATGTTAGTGACGGATAACGGAGGGTGGCTGTATGTCCTTCCTGTCTATGTCACCTGGCAATGTTAGTGATGGATAACAGAGGGATGCCATATGTCCTTCTTGTAACCACCACAAGGCCCCCCCCCCCATGTTAGTAACGGATATTGGAGGGTGGCAGTAGATTGTTCCTGTCACCACCACAAACTGTTAACCAACACATTTATTTCCACAGTGTCTTCAGCTTCAGATATACCAGGAGCCGGAACTGATAGGAAACCATCTGTGTCGTTGGCTCCCTGAACCTGGGTTTTGCGTCGTGTTACGTCAACGTTGTTTTGCTGAGGACAAATAATTTTGCCAACACTATACCAACCGTCAATGAAAGCTGTTATAGTGCTCGAGCCTCTGCTGACCTTTTTTAATATGAACAGTCCCTTTCACATTTTCCTGGCTTAGGACTGTCTAGCACAGAGGCATGCTAAATATTTTTGGTTTGTTTTCTTTTTACCTTCAGGTTTGTTCCTTTCTTCATCATTACTGGAGAAACCCATTATCATGGGCCATTGTCTAACTTCAGTATGGCTTCGGCCTTGAGACTATGTATTTGGCTATGTTAGTGACGGATAACAGAGGGTGGCAGTATGTCCTCCCTGTCACCACCACCCCCCCCCCCCCCCCCACCCGCCTAGCGTCAGAAACAATGTACACCAGCTGTTTGCATCCAGTGTAATCCTTAATATTGTGCAAATGCTTTCAAATGGCTGCGAGTCGTGATACTAACGCGGGACATTGGGACCATTCTGTTATTCATCTAGTGGGATGTGGAAAAGTGCCAAAAAACCACATTCAGACTTGCCAGCATACCGGCCTCGTCGACATGTTGCCAGGCGTATTCGATCCGGGACATGCGCACCTACGCGAGTCAAGGAAGCAGCACATTAGTGCTCTCGGCTAACCTGGCGAGTCTACATTGCTGGATAAAATGATTGAACTTATCATCCTATTTTCGAATCCTTCCTTGGGCATGGATGTATGTGACGTCCTTAGTTTAATTTGGCTTAAGTAGTTCTAAGTTCTTGGGGACTGAGGACCTCAGATGTTAAGTCCCATAGTACCCAGACCCTTTTGATCCATCATCTTAATATCGTCTAATGTCACCCCATTCGTTATTGCAATATCGTTTCTTCTTTTGTCTAGATATATCTGTCTTTTTTTTTCTGAACGCCCAGGGTAATGAAATTCTTCTTTTATTTCAAATGTTGCATTTATTGCTTCCTCCTTCATACGTTCTGTTGCTTTTGATTTATTGGAGGGTTTACTTTCGTACCATACGCCAACCTTCGTCAGAATTTTTTGGTCCTGTGTCGATGGTTATAAACATTCTACATTTCAGTTGGTATACTAACATGTTTCGTATACTGACTGACCATACAGTCAGCTAACTTCATTACTTTTTCTCCATTATGCATTTTTTTCATTATTAACAACCACAGACGCTTGCAGTACGTTTTATGACCTTTTTCTGGGAACAAAATAAAATCCCTTTGTTTCTTCTTCTGTGATTTCGATGCCAGCATGTAATGGGTATAGATGACCCCTCCCCACCTCGCGCAATACTAGGTCCCTTTTCACTCATAATTTTCCCAGCTTCTACATAATCGAACACCAGGATTAATTTGTCAAAAGTGGAGCCATCGTCAGTTTTCAAAAAACTGTTACCTCCTGTCAGTACGAAAACGTCTTTGCTCATTTGAATCTGCGAACTAGAGCAACGGATTTTGCTCGTCCCAACAGCTTCCCTCCTTGCTTTACACAGTGAAGTCTTGCTGTTGTCATAATGCGTCGAGATTAAAACTTGGTCGTTCAAATCTTGAAATACATCCTTAAAAATTTGTAAAACAAGCACTGTGTTTTCTTTGTGGACTATTTTCCTGCTCTTACAGATTCCTTTCTTAAATTGCTAATCTGCTTTGTCAGATGGGCAAGAACGTCGCTGTTCACCCATGGTTCTGCCATCTGCAATTTTTGAATGGCCTCAGCACTCACCCCATTCGGAATTCATGCACACGCAGTTCGTATAAGCATCACATTTTCTGTTTACCTGGTAGCAGTAACTAATCTACAGTAGGCATACCTTCCCTTTCGTCGTAATTATTGTCATTACCTACGCTATATAGAATTCAAGTAGCTTAGCTCTGTGGAAGTATACGGAAACAAAGGCTACTGGCGAGGGCACTGCCACACTGACGGTGGCAACTCTTCCGCAGCTGGTGGACAACTGGTGTGAATCAGTAGGAGGCTCTGGTCGGAAAACCCACGGTACGAAAATGTTTAGTCGCAAGCACCACTCTACCTGCATCACCTACAAAAGAGTCGAAACAACCACAGTCGAAAAGGGCAACCTGCCTTCGTGTAAACATGACGTCATTTTGACGTCATACTGTGTACTGAAGACGAAAAGGGTTGCCTATCTACCTTCGTGATCGTTTTGCTCGCAGCACGTGAGGCGAACATGGCGTTCAGAAAAATCACATTCGCCACAATTAGAGAGGACGTTACGCTTTTACTTTAGAGCGGGGTTCGCTAACGTGGTAGTACTACGTTAATAAGGGCGAGATTGAAATGTCCGTGTGACTCAACTCCGAAACTTACTCACAAAGTTTTAAAAACTATTTTCACTAAATGTCTTCATCAACCTCGAAAGTGTCCGCAGCTCGTGGTCGTGTGGTAGCATTCTCGCTTCCCATTCCCGTGTTCCCGGGTTCGATTTCCGGCGGGGTCATGGATTTTCTCTGCCTCGTGATTACTGGGTGTTGTGTGATGTCCTTAGGTTAGTTAGGTTTAAGTAGTTCTAAGTTCTAGGAGACTGATGACCATAGATGTTAAGTTCCACAGTGCTCAGAGCCATTTGAACCATTTGAACCAACCTCGAAAGTAGGATGACTTGCTAATTTACAAGCAAAAAACAAGCTACAGCCAGTCAACTTTGAACCAAGTATCGTATATATTCAACGGTGTTCATTAAGTTAATTTTTAAAATTCTGAAATCAGTTTTGGGATTGAACTGTAATTGCACCCTCGTTCAGAAGACCATGGAACACGACGAGACGGATCTGGTCGCACCAAAACATATCACACCCCCAAGAAGGTTGACGCCTCATCCAAATGGCATTTGCAGGATATATCTGTTCTAGCGCAATGGTGGAACAGTGTAACACATCTTACACTATCAGGGATGATTGTCTGTCGCATGGGTTACACGCTCGTCGTCCACTTCTTCACCTACCTTTGACGAATGTGGACAAACATGAAAGACGTCAATGGCATCAGGTAGTATATTCGGTCGAATACAAGTTCTGTTTGTTTGAAAATGATGGCCGCATTTTGGTTCACTGCAGCCAGGGGGAGCGGCATCAAAGTGGGGTACTATGGGGCACAGCCACAAATCCCAGCTGGTGTGTGTCCAGGGCACTGTGAACAGTGTGATCTACGTCAATGGCACCCAGCGAACCATAGTCATACCCTTTCGCACAACATCTCAGACGCCACTTTCAACAAGACAGTGCACGATCACATGTTGCTGAATTATCACGTGTCTTCTTAGCATCACAGGATGTTCCGCTTTTGCCGTGGCCCCTAATATCACCAGACTTGTCATGAATTGGAAAACTTTGGGATATTGTGAAACGACAAGAGCAGCCCTGTGCACAATTGCCAAACTGAGATGAACATTGGAATGCAGTATGGATGGCTATACCATAGGTCACCATACGCACCTAATACTCGTCGATGCAATGAGGCATGGAACAAGTTAATAGGGTCCGTGGCAGACAGTGTGCCTATTACACAACAGGACACGTGCTGAACAGAGGTGACTCAATTGCTAATAATTTCTACAGGACATACTAATGCACATTTCCTGAGGCTATAAACGTCCTATCTGTAGTCGTTGAAGGTGTTCTGTTTGTTCTGAAAGTGAGTGTACAAATGGTGGGTAGCAACTCTAGGAGTCCAATTAATCCAGCAGCTCATTATTCTTATGTCCTTTGAATACATTCTGCTACAAAACCTCAGAACATTTTGACAGCTCGAAAACACGTACATGTTGGTGAAGTTGTAATGAAATGGCAAGAAATCTAATATTGGTGGTGCAAGTGTCCCAAAAGAATAATCCAAAAAGTAGGTCACCTTCTAATTCTTTTGCAAATGGGTCAGTTTGAGGCATTATTGTTATAATAGTAGTCCTCTATTGTAGCGTTCCACTATTATTTTATTTATTAGATTAAACAATGAGTTGTTTGGTAAGTGTACTTGGTTTGTGATTATATTCGCCTAGTTGTTCTGAAAATGTGGAGTGGTTTGTCCATACTTCCAGGCTCTCATGTATTCTTTGCATCTCATATGAAACGTTCTCCCTTTCGTCCTACATATCTGCCATCACAAGTGTTACACTCTAATTCATATATACCTGATTTCTGGAAATATATCTGTGTTTTTTGTAAGCTTTGGGATGTATTTTTTGATACAATTGTTTGTTGTGTATGCTGTGTATAATCTCTGTCTTTCGAAAATGTTGGTGATTTTTGTGTGTGAGTTTGTGTTTGTGTGTCATTATGTGCCATCTTGTGTTTTGTTAAATGTTTTCCTAATAATTTTGTATAGTCTTTTATGGTACAGAGTGATTTTTCTTGTGCTTGGTCCTGTTGTGATGTTATCAATGGTTTTCCCCTTTCTGATTATATTTTACTTCTGATTTTGTTGTTCTGCTTTGTGACTATATCACAATTGTACTCATTGTTTCAGGTATCTGCATTATTATCTCCAATTATTTTTGGTAGTTTTCTCTGTTGACTGAAAATGTATTGAGTCTATGGAGCATATGTTGAAATATGCTTACTTTTGTGAATGTGAGTGGTTCACGTACTGACAGATAACAATGTCAGTTGATGTAGGTTTATGGTGAAATTCAGACATATGCTTATTGTTTTTCTTTTTGACTGTTATAACCAGAAAATTTTGTGAATTTTATATTTTTATGCACGTTGTTGAAGTCAGTATGCAATTCTTCAATTTTTGTTTGTGGTTCATCCATTAAGCAGAGGATGTCATCCATATACCTGAACTATTATAGTATGTTGTATTCTTTTGCTGCTGTTTTTTTATGACTGTATCGGTTTTACTGGTTCCTTATCTCTAGATAAGGACAATCGGTCTCAGGTTATACACTGTAAGTCCTTTTTTCTCCATTCCCTATTCCAAGGGAAGAAGCAGGAGTTGGTCAAGGTCACCTAGGGGATGCACCCAGGCAACTGTGGAAGTTATATATAAGATCATGAAGTAATTCTAAAGTTGTCACATGTCACAAAAATGGCGGCAAGTCCCTCTATCTCTCCTCACCCTGCCCCTTTGAAGCATGACGATTAAGCACCCTCTTCAGGTGTTAATCTTAAGTATGGGGGGTTATTATAAGATAGACAGCATAGCAAGCGGATGTGGCTATCTCTCAATAACAAATCATGTCAGCTGAGTTCTATTTGTTAACAACAGTATTACGTGACACCTAAGACACCACATCGAGTCAGACATGAAATTACTCTCATTATCCCACATTTTACTTATTTTTCGCCAATTTACCACAATTTTACTGTATAACTGGATGCATTATGGAACTGGGTAGCGTAGGGAGAGAGGTTGTAGCCTGTGTCTGTTCGTTTATAACGAATTACGTTATGCCACATCAGTTCGGTTCCAACGTGGAACCACCAGAACCTACACCCAGGCAGATATGTAAGTACTCTTATTCTTCCATATTATCCCACATGTTCCCCAATTTTACGTATTTTCACACATTTCCGGAATTTCTTTTGTCCAGTTACGCAAAATACACTGCTCTCTTCCCGACATCGCGACGACGTCATGCTACTCTGAGGCAATCACAATGCAGTATGGGCTTTAATTAGGTATCACTACTATTGAAGCACACTTCCCCATATCAACTGTTATAGTTGTGACACTCAGAAGCTGTACATCATAGGGTTAAGTTGTATTCCGTGTCCGTTTGTTAATAGCAAATTATGTTAATTGAGGTGTATTTCTTTTACAACAGGTTGTAGCCACTAGCAGAAGCCTCACTGACACAGATAAGTAAGTAATCTCATTCATCCATATTTTATGAACTTCTTCCGTATTTTACGCAGTTTTACACATTGTACCCAATGATGCGAGTTATGTGACAACATGGTGCCAACATTGCCTCGCATCGAGGCAAAACGGCACGTCACGTCATGACGTCACATCACAGTGGCGCAGAGTGTTGCGGCACGTCGTGATACGTTGCGTAGACGTCATGAATTTGTCAGTCGAAAACAATGCAGCATGTTGCCGAAATATCTATCATTGCTAAAACGCCTCTCCATTACTAGAAGTGGACATCATAGTATTAGGAATGAAAACATTCGTACAAATAGTGACGTCATAGAGAATACTACAATCGTTACCGATTTATAGCCAGAGGTGCTGTATACAAGTTAAAGGCCACACATCAGTAGGTAAAGCACCACTACATTACAAGGTTATGGGACGTCACAGTAACATTATGATGACTCCAACCCAAGTTTTCGTACGTGCGTAGTACAGAGCTACAAAATGCACCTCTAGAGACGTGAGAAACGGAAATGAATTTGCCCACAGTGGGATCCGTCCCATAGACTCGGTTGTGCTGGGCTCTAGCCGAGAACACCGATGTTTGCGGATACACTACCCACGAACAGCCGAATATCTGCTGTATAATCCTCTCCGGTCTGGCGCCAGACATTGGTGCTACATCAGCCCTGGCGAGAGATCTCCTCCCACGTTAATAACGGCAAGCAGATCCCGACGCATCGATTAAAATATGTAAGTCTGGCATACACCTAGTTGACATAGAACTCACCGCAGCATTCGCATACCGAACGATTCAAGTGAGATCCTGGTGGGGTATGCTCGACCACCAGGTCGCGTATAAGAGGGCGCCGCATGTTTTCCTGACATTCCACCAGACCATCTCTCAAGACAAGGTAGAGAGATTTGCACAATGTATGTGTAATCTTCTCCACCCTGGCGACGGGCACAAATGGTGCTCAATGGTTCAGTGAGAGGGTATCCCGCCACAGAAAACCCTGTCGTAACTCGACGGCGCCTTTGCAGTCAAACGTTGGCAACAGTTAAAGCGCCAAGCACTGCCCTCCCCACCACACCATCCTTTGTCTCTGGACCACCTAGGCGAACCAGTCGCAACTCGCAGACATTTAAACGGTCAACAGAGGAAATCGACCTACTGGTTATAACGTTATAGCAGTATGAGGCTCGTAGCAGTAAGGTTGTAGCAATATAAGATTCGTTGCAGTGAATCCCTTGTCGCTGTAACACACCCGTTATTAAGTGTAAGACTTCTCCAAGGCACCAGTAACGTAATGCTGGACTTGTTGCTGGTAGCATTAATCCCCATCTAGTATTATGTGAACTCAAATTGTCCAAAGCTCTTTTTCGTGAAAAAAACAGCACTGAGAACACACATATATAGTCAACAAAACGTAAAGGAAGATAGAATTTGTACAGTTAGATTCTTTCCTTTGTGTAGCTCTACTTTTTATTAGTGGCACTAGGTATCTTACTGTGTGTGCGTCTTGACAAGAGAGATACCGAATTCGCATGACCCCCCTTATAAGCAATAAGCAGCCCAGAGTCCTGATAAACATTTAATAAAACATAATGAATCAGAGTCTAATTTGGAAGAGGAAGTGTTCTTGAGATAATTACTGCCCGCACCCATGAAACCAAAGTGGTAATTGTCTCAGACTGTAAGTCAAACCTCGTATTTTGTCATAACACGCCTCGAAATTCATAATCACTTTACGTACGTGTTAAATAACTGTTGAGTCGGAGACCCATCGTAGGTAATATCATACTGCCATTACCGATGTATAGTGGAATCGTAACATATCTCGAAGGACACTGTTTCCACCAGCCATAGCTGTGAGGGCATTAGGAAGCTAGTTTCGCAAGCCTTTATTCTGTAGGAAGTACCACGGGCAGGTTAGATGGTTTCAATCATCCGTCGGAGTAACTCTGAATTACACCATCAGATTGGTTGTAAGTAGCTTTGTTTCTTTGCGTAATCGGCCTCCTATAGGCCAGAGACATTAAATTTATACACCAACATAGATCATTACTGTCCTTCTGTTAATCATAGTTTCGAGGTATTATATCCGGTCACTGCCGAATAATCTATTAAAGCAAGTCTTTCACGACACGTTAACATCCAGCAAAAAAAACAGCACTTACATATTTCAATTTTAGGGTCATAAAAGGCCTTATAATCAACGCCATCTAAGCTAGTATTACTTCCTGAGTAGACAAATTGTAGGATGATCTTAGGATTGCATATACGATTATTTTAAAGACACTATGTGATCAAAAGTATCCGGACACGTGGCTGAAAATGATATACAAGTTAGTGGCGCGCTCGATCGCTAATGATGGAATTAAATATGGTTGTGGCCCACCTGTAGACTTCATGGCAGCATACACTCTTGCTGTCATAGGTTCAGTCAGGTGCTGGAAGGTTTTTTGGGTATGGCAGCCCATTCTTCACGGAGTGCTGTACCGAGGTGAGGTACCGATGTCGGTCGGTGAAGCCTGGTACGAAGTCGGTGTTCCAAAACATCCCAAAGGTGTTCTATAGGATTCAGATCAGAACTTACTGTAGGCCAGTCCATTACAGGGATGTTATTGTCGTGTAACCGCTCCGTCACAGGCCGTGCATTATCAACAGGTGCTCGATCGTGTTGTAAGATGCAATCGTCATACTCGAATTGATCTTCAACAGTGGGAAGCAAGAAGGTGCTTTAAACATCAATGTAGGCCTGTGCTGTGATAGTGCCATGCAAAACAACAAGGGGTGCAAAACCCCTTAATGAACAGCATTGCCACACCATAACAGAACTGTCTCAGAAGGCGTCGTTAGGCATTTGCTGGCGTGATGCGTGGCTTATGAGCAACCGCTCGAACATTAAATCCGTTTTCTCAATTCCCGCCTAACTGCCGTAGCACTTGCAGTGGATCCTGGTGCAGTTTGGAATTCCTGTGTGGTGGTCTGGACAGATGTCTGCCTATTACACATTACGACTCTCTTCAACTGTCGGCGGCCTCTGTCAGTCAACAGGTGACATCGGCTTGTACGCTTTTATGCTGTACGTGTCCCTTCACGTTTCCACTTCACTATCACATCGGAAACAGTGGGCCTATTGATATTTGGGGAGTGTGGAAATCTCGCGTACAGACGTATGACACATGTGACACCCAATCACCTGACCACGTTCGAAGTCCGTGATTTCCGGGAAGCGCCCCATTCTGCTCTCTCACCATGTCTAATGACTATGAGGCCGCTGATATAGAGTACCTGGCAGTAGGTGGCAGTTCAATGCATTTAATATGAAAAACGTCTATTTTTGGAGGGTTCCGGATACTTTTGATCACATAGTGTAGGCCTTCTCAACTTAATTATCTCCCTTACGCATCAGGAAGGTACTTCTGCCAGCAAGACAGTCACTTTCTCTTGGGACGAATAGTTGTTCCGTGGGATCTCATATTTGATGTCACTAGACTCTCTTATATTCTTAGCACTATCAGAACAGCCGCTGAGAAAGTAATGCGTCACATACTGGTTTGCTTTCGACAGAAAGACAGTCATCCATCCTACGTACAGTACACGGTAGAGGTGTAAGCATCGCTGTTTGGTGGCTCATGTCATGGGTTCCCGTGTTAAATAATTAGAACTACAGGCATTGAGAGCATAACATTAAAAACAATTATAGACTCTTATCTTATGGAACATAACGCTACCACTCAGGTTACAGCATTTAATACTCCGGGAAAAGCTGATTTGGACCTTACATCAAACTGCATTTCTGTTCCTAAAACTGTGTAGGACAAACACTGGAATGCCTCTTAGTCAGGCAATATGACCACCAAGAGCAGCTGCTTTTTGCTAAAGATGATTATTCACTGTAACAACAGAATACTATCGCCTATTGGTCATTATGGCTACATAATCGATCACGCAATCTTCTAAATGTGATTGGACTGACACTACATTGTTTGCGTCGTGAGGTGCATACGTCAGAGTCGTGAGTTGGGGTGTAGCGTCCAACAGCAACGAACAACATTCACAGTGCTACACAGCACACCAAATACGCATACTTAGCTGCTTCCTCGGAGCTCAAGCGCAGCGGTGGCGTAATTTGTAAACTAACTGAAGCCTCGCAAGTAGACGGCTACAGATGTCTCAGGCAGAAAGGCAGATGCAGCTATCTGACCGAACCTGATTATTCAACTGTGTGATAGACACGACCTCCAGAACAGAATCGTAGCGAGGAGTAGGCAAGCAGTCGGGACTGTAATCATCTGAGGATCGCCAACCGTAATTCCCTCTCCCTCTCTCCCTCCCTCCCTCTCTCTCTCTCTCTCTCTCTCTCTCTTCGCTCCTTCTCGTCCATGGTACATGCATCCAAAGCAGTAAATCTCCCTCAACTGATACCAACGGATAGAACAATCGAAAAAAGTTCAATGTACACTAAATGGGATTAAACATTAACATACACCAACAAATAACACAACAGCTTCCTCACCAATACAGAATTAGCGGGAGAGCGGCAGTTTCGTCCTCTATCTCTAGAATGGTCCATCGTTCCACTAGTAATACAAATGCGCTGTGGTTCTCTCTGTCTACTACTTACAGGTACTATCGACCAATTACCCCATCTGTACAGTGATTATGTTTTTTCTAAGTACGAAGGTTGATACTTTAATAGCGGCAAGTATTTATTTATAGCTCATACAGAATAGATACATGTTTAAAAGTTTTACTGACCTTCAGAGTTGTCACTAGCATTGTGTATAACTCGTTGCCAGCGATGTGGAAAGTGTAGGATACTCTTAGTAGTGCAGGAGTGTTGACAGTTCGAGCGCCGAGGTCTATTGCCCGACGAATTTGTAGCAGTTCTGAAGCGAATGCTGTGAAGTGTTGGCTTCAGTTAAGAACTCTAGTCGAACTCACGAGGGCTTAAGTCAGGGGAGCGCAGTAGGTGGTATAGCACTGAGCAGCCCCATCAGTCAAATAAACCAGTAACCGCTTGCAATGTATGTGCTTGACCATTGTCCTGCAAAATGATGGTCAGGTCCTTCTGAAAATGTCAGCTGCTCGTAGTTTGTGATTTCTGCAAGATGTCATGGATCAGAACGTGTCAATGTCAATTCAGAAGCTGACACAGACCCCGAAGCCGTGGAGGGAAAAGAAAATGCTTGGCAATGTACAAATGGTATTAGAGCTGAACAAAACAATATTTCAGACAACAAGACAAAGTCACAGGGTCTTGCGACTTACAGCGTAATCCGTTGGATACGATCATCCTCCTACAGTACAGGAGATGAAACATTGAACTAGTCTGTGCAGTTGATCAATACCTCTATATTTATTAGTATTGGGAGGAGAGAGTCATGGTTAAAATCTTATCGAGTTCTCAATCGGATGAAGTTTCTCTGTTGGATGGTAGAGAATAATGAAGATAGCATGTTGGGGAGATAGATGTGGATGGACGCGGATCTGTTGTACTTGTATGTAGTTTGGGGGCACACAACAGTGCAGAAGCAAAAATCGTTGTCCTTCAACCTGTTTCCGTTTCCATCGAATGGTCAAAACACAGTAATGTCACAGTAACGCAGCTTAGCTTGTTTCTACACGGGATGCAGAAGGTGGTAGATATAGCTTCCTCTGACTTCTACTCAGTTGCGCAAAGTTGCAGGAATGGTAGCGCAGAGTCTTAGGGGGCAGTTTCAGGATAAGTAGGGACTACAAAAACGAGCGTGGAATTATACTGTAGCAGATAGGTTGGAGAAAGGTGGTCCATTTTGAGGAATGAGAGATTCAGAATCATGATTCACTAGTGACTGTAATCATTAAAAGACTTTTCCATAGGATCCAACGCAGGTATGTGCTTGAATGGGAAGACTTGATTCCATATCCCAGAAAATATTTCTAGAGGACAGCATAGCATTAGAGATCTGAAAAGTTAGTGGAGATCTCTTATGACCTCTATCAGCACACCACCTACTTTTTGTGATCCTTCTCAATCAACCATCGCCTATAGCCCAGCGGACATATCACTGAACGTCTGACATGGCATTGAGACAGAATGCATTACAAATACTGGAGAAATATGTAGTGGAAGTGGCGCGAGGAAGTAAGAAATACTGGTTTCATACCACGTTCCATAGGCGAATCACTTTGTAAATGGGTAATTTTATTACGAGGTTGCACCGTCGGCGACGTGTAACCACACTGCCGGTCTGATACTATATATTCCAGGGATCACCGTCTATACTCAGTGTCACGTTATTTGTCTGGACAAAAGAACCACCTCATGCAGAGGTTATGTCATACCTCGATTTATAAAGACAGAATAGCTTCTTCTAACATGGATACATGTATGCACCTGCAGAAGGAAGACTGCTTGTGATCGTAATATGGCCGAGTTTTTTTTTAACATCTGGCGGTTTGTAAGACGATTACGCCTCACTTTCTAAGACACAGTGGTACCACTCGCAAGAAGAACTTACGAGACATGCCCAGAACTTGTTAATTTTCGGCCAGTATTATTCTGTATCGTCAGCAATCAGCTACTGACGACGTATTATACTTAGTAGTAGGGGATGTATGACAGGTTCACCATGAGCATCAGTATGTGTTTGTGTTCCGACATCTGCAAAGGAGATGACTAAGGCCAGTCATAAGGAAGGTATGAAATTGACGTCAAATACTGTGATAGCAAAGGAAAGAGAGTGTCAAGTCATAAGAATTGTACAGACATATCTATTTTCAGAGCCACAGCCGTCAACAGGGTGTATTTCCGATGCTTTGCTCATAGTTGAATGTCACTCTACTGAATCCGCAATGGTAACATTGAATTGTAAGTATAGCGATCAAATATATATGTAACTGATTTCATAGTATTATTCTGTCTATGGTGACCTATGGCACCAATGATTCACGTTTCCCGCTAATGGCAGGAGCCGTCCAAATGGAGAGTGCTGTTGCAATGCAGGAATTTAGTTAAGTTAACCGTGTAGTCTTCTAGACAGCAGAATAGCGAAAAATATTTAGTATGTGTTGGACAGCTTTCGTGATCAAGTGGAAATTTGAGAAGATTGAATATGTCTGTGTGTTGGCGCGAGGCATTATTTCCTCCCGTGTAAATTGTTCTGATGGCTGCTACTTCGCATTACACGTCTTTATTGAGTTGAGAGAAGATCCATGGTGGTGTGTGCATCTAGCACGTGGAAGGCACATTTGGTCGTTCTCTAGGTATGAGAAACACCTTATTTGACTTTGTAAATTATAGGGGTGGTTTGGAATCTGTTACATCACCGGCAATGGGCAGCGGTCGATTACAAACATGTGTCACACTTCTTTCAGCCGATGCCTGTATTTCGTGTGCTTTCACTTTTACAAGTAAGGTCTGATTCCTGTCCAAGCTGTACACAACGTTTCGCTCCCTGTATTTTATGTATCCTCACAACAACATTTTGTAGTCAATACTGCCAAAATATTATTCAGTTATTGCACTAAAAACTTGAAATTAAGAGTACTCAACTTCTCAATGAAATCTTTGGTCTGTTTTTCTTCGTGTTATAAGTTTTACACCCTTTCTTCAATTTCCATTGACGAACATGGCGACTGCATAGAGATGAAAACATGACCAAACGCCTTCTAGTATTTTCTGGAAGCTGAACACAGAATATGTACATTACTACTCTTTATCACTAGCCATTTGACCATGGAACTAATAAAAACAGTTTGAATAATTAGGAAAATTTATTTATTTTTTGACCTAGTAAAGACTCAATGAAAGTCATTACTTTACGTTTTGGAATTACAAATTCCTTTACACCAATGAAATGTATTCGTATGACAACGACTTCTCGCACAGGAGAAGCGTCTTCGTCCTCCACCATCTCCCTCACATCGGCTAACAAATCTTCCTCTGGCATCAGTTCGTCAATTCACCATAGATCTGTATCTGAATAATCCATCTCGTCCGGGAAAACCTCGAAGAGGTCCAGCTCTTCTGCCACGTCAGCCTCGATGTCCAGTGCATACTCCTCGAAATCCAACTCCAGCAAGTCCATTTCCGATCGCCATCTAAAAAAACGAAGACAAAATTCATTTGTTTTTGGAGATCTTGAGTGGATAGCTATCCTAAAATATATTATCCTTAAACAGTGTCATTCTTCTGTGAAGAGATTTTTCAAACTTATAAAAATTTATGACTGTGCCATGGCACGTCTTTCAAGGAGTACGTATAACAAACCAACTTATCAAAAGCGTTATCAGCACCAAGTTAACTTATTTCTAAAATACATTATCTGATGACCTCACACTAAGCGTTTGCAGACTACAAGTAAATGGTGCCACACACAGGAATACTACAACATACCGCTTGTGTGAATTTGTCATGTACTACTTACTTTGCCACAAGCGACATTGAACATATGTTAAAAGGATGCTTCAACACAAGTTACGGAAGTACGTCGGTCTCTCATGCTGGTAGTTAACTACTACTAAAGTGATTAGCTGCATGCGTATAGTGACACAACTGGCATATCTCGTGGACTGCATGTTGGTACCCTATACGACCGTGCTCCCACATTGATCATTACATGACGTATGCTAAGGGGACGGAAATCGGTCGTGTTTTAATTTGCTGTCATCACCAAGAAGACAGATATTGCCGCGTGTCACACCACAATGTCAGAGTCAGTTACGGACTGCTTCTACGTCAGTCACGTCACCAGTGAGACGACCAGCCCCACCCTCCCTCTACCTCTGCGCTGTGTCCGCCCTGAGTACTGGGGTTGGCGATCTTATCTGTACCTCCACTCTTTGCAAGCACTGACGAGCTATCGTAAACCATTATATGTAACATATATAACTAAAAACCTTATCTGCTATTATTCAGAAAGACTTGGTAGTTACATTTCAGTACAGAGTATGAGCTGCCATACAAACCTGAAATAGAAAAGAGAAGAACATGCATTTTAATTAGATTTACAAAGACTAAGTAGTTAGGTTTACTAACATTAAGCAATACTAAGAGGACAAAGGAGCGAAAGGTTTTTCGAAACATGTATCTCGGAGTGAAACTTTGTAAAACTTCGAGACGCGGGAGCAATTGGTGCCTGTATGCCTCGCCAGCAACACGAATGCTCGACTGCGACCAAAACACGAGACAGACGCAGTGACTCCGGCCTACAGCGTTTAGAGTGACGAGTGTGCGAGGATGCGAGAGCTGGCGGCGACTTACCAGCACAGAATCGCGAATGCGACGCTGTCGAGCGCAGTGATAAGCACGAGAGCAAGCATGTTGTCTGACTGCTTAGCACCAAATTAGTGTTTCCGCGGTTACCCCGGCTGTAGCTCCATTGTCGATACAGGAGACAAGGGAGTCTCACCACTCACGAGTGTCGCGCGAAAAAACTGCTCAACGAATCACTGTTTTTATTCGCATATTTATTTGGTAACTGCGTGATAAGAAAATATATTTAATAATTGTTGCATTGACCGACATAGGTTACATGCAATTTTGTAGTAGTTTAAAGATTATTCTTCATGAAACTTCCTGGCAGATTAAAATTGTGTGCCCGACCGAGATTCGAACTCGTGACCTTTGCCTTTCGCGCGCAAGTGCTCTAGAGTGGTAGAGCACTAGCCCGCGAAAGGCAATGGTCCCGAGTTCGAATCTTGGTTGGGCACACAGTTTTAATCTGCCAGAAAGTTTCATACCAGTGCACATTCCGCTGCAGAGTGAAAATCTCATTTTTTGATTATTGTTCATGTATCCCTAAGCGCGATATAAAGTTAAGGTGAAAACGCCAACACTTGATATATAAACGTTGGTTTTGATAGAAACTACGCAGATGTTCCGAGGTTCCTCTTTCGGTTGTCTTTTGGCGTCCACCCAGCGCGTTCCAAAGATGTAGGTAGGATGACGTGTTCCGCTGTGCCTGCCTACCAGGGCATTATCGTAATAGACGTGGGTAGAAAAATTCCTGCAGTGACTAAAAGTGTATCAAGCATTTTCCGCTTATCAAGTGGTCGACACCGGAAAGTTCGTCTGTGACACTCAATACGAAAATGTCATACTTTTTAAGTTTTCAGCTGTGAGGTGTAACATCTGGTTCCAACTGATGGAAATGTTTTAGATGTTTGAAGTTTGAATCATCTAGCTTGAGAGATACATGGTTTCTAGATGCAGGAAGCTGTACTATTTTATGGAGTCGTAACTTTGGAATTGCAGTGACTATCAAATCTCTTTCCATTCCAATAATGTCTGCTATTTCAAGGCAGAAACATGCAACTCCCACGCTAACTGCGACAGCTACAAAAGGGTCGAAATTCCACAGTTAGCATCGTACAGTTCACGATCCTTCATGTAAATGTTACGTCATTTTGACTTCACACCCTGTACTGAAGACGATAAGGGGTGCCCATCGACTTTTATGATAGTTCTGTTTGCAGCAAGTGAGGCGAACATGACGTTCAAAACAATAACATTCGCCCCAAGTTGAGAGGGGGTTACACCTTTTCTTTACTAAAGGGTTCGTTAATCTGGTAGGTAAATTGTTAATAAGATGTGTAAAGTTCCGTATTCATATAGACTAGTCTCTGAATAAGGGAGAGATTAAAAGGTCTGCATGAATCAGCTCCGAAACTTACTGAAAACGTTTTACTAACTATTTTCCGTAAAACGTCTCCATCAACCCCAAAGTCAGACGACTTGCTAATTTAGAAGCAAAAAAAAAAAAAAAAAAAGATAAAGCCATTCAGCGTTGAACTCAGTTAGCATATATTAAAGGGTGATCATTAAGTTTATTTTTAAAATTCTGAAACCAGTTTCACGATTGAACTATAATTACACGGAACACCTTGAATGATTCGATTTAGGACGTTGATATTCACATAACATGTCCAATAATATGTCCTGAAGAAATGTGGGGAATTTGCTGCATGTCGACCTGCAGCTCCAAGGTCAACATCGATATCCGGTGCAACACCACCTACCGGCAAAATTTCCCTGCGGCTCTCATTGTCGCTATAAACCATAAGTAATGGATCAGTGTAACATGAGCAGAGCTGCTGGACGCCTCGCAGCTGTATGCTCTAACTGTACCAACAAATCAGTGAGTTCGAAAGAGGGCGCATTATTGGCATGAAAGACTGTGTAGCATCCATCCAAAAAATTGCTGGTCGTGTGGGATGAAGTGGTCCGGCGGTGCACCTGGTGAGTGCAGAATGGGTCACGGAAGACCTTAGAACACTACGAGATGGGTCATGTCGCACCAGAACAGACCACACCCCCGAGAAGATTGACACATCATCCAAATGGCATTGCTTTACAGATCTGCATCCTCCTCGGCTCTACCGCAACGGTGGAACTGTTTAACATATCGTACACCATTAGGGATGACAGTCCGTCGCCATATATTAAGACATGGGTTAGTTGCTCGTCGTCCACTTCTCCGCCTACTTTTGACGAATGTGGAGAAACATGGTAGACAGCAATGGCATCAGGTAGTGTATTCTGTCGAATCCAACTTCTGCTTGTATGGAAATGGTGGCCGCATATCCCCTCACTGCAGCACGGGTGGGGGGGGACAGCATCACAGTGACCACATTCACACTAGACAATCAGCGCCCACTCAAGGCCTTGTGGTGTGGGGTGCTGTTGAGTGCAGCCACAAACCACAGCTGCTGTGTGTCCAGGGCACTGCGGCCAGTGTCATCTACGTGAGTGACATCTTGCTTTTTACTGTGAGTGATAGATGTTCACAGACGCGTTTCGTCTTTTCTCATTTTAAGGCACATCATTGGAATCTAGCATGATACACTTATGGTAATTTTGTTTTTTGATAGTGCTCTCGCTTTTCAGGTAGATATGTGACTCACTATAATTCTTAGTATTTTCAGTTGGCATAGGTGTTTCCTCTCATCTGGTCAATTGGAGGTCGCACTACCGTTCATTTGACAAAACATGAGCATATTTTGATGTTGCCAACATTTTACTTCCCACTTTTCATTTTGTTTGCGCATGTTCTTGTGATGTACTGTCACTCTCAGTATTCTGTCAGTTGTATAGACAGTTATATAAACGTACAGATGTATCCATAGCTACTTTGAGTTCACTGTGTACCTCATTCTGTTTGGTTTCTTTACGTACACGTACATGTCGCCAACTGAACGATGTATATGCTGAAGCTAAAGGCCATTCGTTTCTATTACGTTTATATCTGTCGGTTGTGTGTGTGTGTGTGTGTGTGTGTGTGTGTGTGTGTGTGTGTGTGTGTGAGCAGGAGAGAGAGAGAGAGAGAGAGAGAGAGAGAGAGAAGACACATGCAAGGATTTCTTTTCCATTTAATTTGAGTTTTGGTTTAAATGTTTTACGGAGACGTTCATGGACCAGTGAGTGAGTGGAAAGGGGGTTGGGAGGCGTTATTGTTATGATAATAGTCCTCTGTTGTAGCATTCTCTGTTATTTTATTTATTAGCGTAAAGAATGAGTCGTTTGGTGTGTGTGCTTGATCATTCAGCAGGATTTTCTTTCCTGCTTTGGTTCTCTGTATGTGGTAATTTTCTTGCAGTGTTATGATATGTACTTTATTGTTGATTCTAATTATTTTCATGTCTTCTTCTGTAGTGGTTGGTTTGTAATTGTGTTCTCTTAATTGTTCTGTAAATGTGGAGTGATTTGTTCATACTTTCAAGCTCTCATGTGTTCTTTGTATGTCACAACAAATGTTCTACCTGATTGTATTATGTATGTCACATTACAAGTGTTACACTGTAACTAAAATATACCTACTTTCTGGCATATATCTTTGTTTTTTGTCAGTTTTGGGACTGTATTGTTTTATAGTATTGCTTGTTTTCTTTGCTACGTTTATTCCCTGTCTTTTGAAAATGTTCGTGATTTTTTATGCTTGTTTGTGTTTGTGTGTTATTATGAGCCATCGTGTTTTTTCGCTTATATTTTCCTAATAATTTAGTGTAGTTGTTATGGTAGTGAGTGGTTGTGACTGTGTATAGTTCTGTTGTGTTGTTGTCAATGGGTTTTACCCTTTCTAATTATGTGTTAATTTTGGTTTTGTTGTTTAGCTTTGTGACTATATCACTGTTTCAGGCGATCTGCATTATTATCTTCAGTTATTTTTAGTAGTTTTATTTGTTGAGTGAAACTGTATTGAGACTTTGGAGAATGTGTTGAATTATTGTCTGTTTTTTTTCGAGTGTGGGCGGTCCTAATATGGGGGGGGGGGGGGGTTAACAATGTCAGCTGCTGTATGTGTAGAGTGAATTTCAAACATATGCTTACTGTTTTGCTTTTTGATTGTTATATCCAGAAAGTTGATTTGGGTGTTCTCTTCTAGTTCCACTCTGAATTTATGTGTTTATGTACCTTGTTGATGCCAGTATGTAATTCTTAAATTTTTGTTTCTGGTTCATCTATTCAGCCGAAGAAGTATTCCATATACCTGAACCAGTATAATATGTTGTATTCTTTTGCTGCTGTTTTTGTAATCGCTGTGTCAGTTATAACTGGTTCCTTATCTCGAGACATAGACAACCGGTCTCAGGCTACACGCTGGAGATCCTTGTATCCGCATTCCCTACTCCCCAGGATCGACCGTAAATCGCTCAAGGTCACCTAGGTGATGCACCCAGGCAACTGTGCAAGTGATATTTAAGATTGACGTAATTTTAAAGTCGCCACATGTCACAAAAATGGTGGCAGACTACTCTACCTCTCCTCTCCCTGCCCATTTCCAGCATGAGGATGAAGCACCCTCTTCAGTCGCTAGTCTTGTTTAACTGGGACACTTAAGTGTGAGGCGTTGTTATGGAGCTGGACTGCATAGGAAGAGCACGTGGCTATCTCTCAATAACAAATTATGTCACCTGAGTTCTATTTGTTGACAACAGTGTTACGTGACATCAGCAGTGACCATATCGAGACAGATCTGTGAGTACTCTCATTATACCATATTTTGCGTATTGTCACCTATTTCCCACAACTTTCCTGTTTTATAACCGTATGAATTCTGGAGCTGGGTAGCGTAGGGAGACAAGTTGTAGCCTGTGCTTTTTTTAAAACGTTACGTCACATATTGGGTTCTATTTGTTAACAACAGTTTTGTATTAGCTGGAACCAGCAGAGACTGCACTCACTCAGATCTGTAAGTACTCTTATTACTCCATATAATCCCACATTTTCCCAAGTTTTACCTATTGTCACCCTTTTCCGGACTTTCTTTTGTCCAATTACGCAAGAGACACTGCTCTCTCCCCTACATCGCTACAACGTCATGATGCTCTCAGGCTCTCAGGCAGTCACAATGCAGTATGGGCTTTATTTAGGCATTACTGATACTGAAGCACACTTTCCCAAATCCAGCTGTTATAGTTGTGACACTCTGCAGCTGAACAGCATAGGGTAGTATCCCTTTTCTGTTTGTTAATAACAAATTATGTTAGTTGAGATCTATTTCTTTTATAACAGGTTAATATTTCGTCCTTACAACCACTAGCAGAATCGTCACTGACACAGATACGAAAGTAATCTCAAACACCCTTATTTAATGAATTTTACAGTGTTTTAGGCAGTTTAACATATTGTACCCAATGATGGGAGTTATGTGTTAACATGGTGTCAACGTCGCCTCGCATCGAGACAAAACGTCACGTCGCATTATTTGTGTAGACAACTTGAATTTCTCAGTCGATAACAATGCAACATGTTACCGATCTATTTGTCATTGCTGAAACACCACTCCACTACTAGTGTTGGACGTCATAGTGTTATGAATGAAATCATTCTTACAAATAGTCACGTAGTACCGATTTCTAGCCAAAGATGCTTTATATAAAACAAATACCACACAGCAGTAGGTAAAGCACCACTACATTATAAGATTACCGGACGTCACAGTAATATTTTGATGCTTAGAACCAAAGTTTCTGTATGTATGCAGCACAGCGCCACAAAATACACCAATAGAGACCTAAGAAACAAAAATGAATTTGCCCACAGGGGAAACCGTCCCTCAGACTCAGTTGTGTTGGTGTGTAGCCCAGGACGCCAATGTTTGCCGACTCACTGCACACTAACTGCCAAAAAAGTTTCGGTGTAGTCCCCTCCGGTCTGCCCCCAGATATTGATGCTACATCTGTTCTGGCGGATAGATCTCCTCCCCACGTTAATAACGGCAAGCAGATCCCGACGCGTCGATGAAAATATGTAAGTCTGGCACACACCTAGATAAGGGAGAACTCGCCCCAGCATTCGCATATCGAACGAGTCAAGTGAGATGCTGGTAGGGAAGCCACCCATCGTGCGATTGTGACCACGAGGACACGAATAAGTGAGCTCCGCTTGTTTTCCTGACATTACACCAGACCATCTCACCAGACGAGCTAGAGTGATTTGCACAATTTATGTGTAATCTTCTCCATCCTGGCGACTGGCATAAATGGTGCTCAATGCTTCAGTGAGCGGATATCCCGCCAGAGAAAAGCCTGTCGTAACTCGCCGGCGTCTTTGATGACAATCGTTGCTAATAGTTGAAGCGCCAAGAACTGCCCTCCCCACCGCTTCATCCTTTCTCTGTAGACCACCTAGGCTAACCAGTCGCAACTCGCAGACGCTTACACGCTCACCAGAGGAAATCGACCTAAGTTTTTGTAAGTTTGTAGCACTTTAAGGTTTGTAGCAGTAAGGTTGTACCAATATTCGCTTCGTTGCAGTGAGTCCCTTGTCGTTGTAACACACTCCTTATTAAGCCTAAGTAAGACTTCTCCAGGGCAGCAGTAACGTATTGCTGGACTTGTTGCTGGTTGCATTATTCTAGAGTCTAGTATTATGTGGATTAAAATTGGCCAAAGCTATCTTTCGTGAAAATAAGTACTGAGAACAGATATAGACAGTCAACATAACGTAAGGGAAAATAGAACTTGTACAGTTACATGCTTTCCTCTCTGTAGCTCTACATTTTGTTAGGGGCACTAGGTGTCTTACAGTGCATGCGTCTAGAGAAGAGAGATACCGAATTGGCGTGATCCCTTTATAGGCAATAAGCAGCCCAGAATCCGGATAAGCATTTAATAAAACATAATGGATTAGTGTCCCATTTGGAAGTGGAAGTCTTCGTGAGATAATTACTGCCCACATCCATTAAACCGAAGTGGTAGTATCTGAGACTTTAAGTCAAACCTCGTATTTTGTCATAGCACGCCACGAAATCCCTAAACAATTTATGTACGTGATAAATAACTATTGATTCACAGACCAAACATAGGTAAAACCATACTGGCATTACCGCTGTGTAATGGAATCGTAAAAGATCTGGAAGGGCCATATTTTCACCACCCATAGCTGTGAGGGTATGAGAAAGCTAGTTTCACAAACTTTATTCTGTAGGAAGTCACATGGGCAGGCGGAGTAACTCTGAATTACACCGTCAGATTGGTTGTAAGTAGCTTTGTTTCTTTGTGTAATCGACCTCCAAGTTAAAACACCCCAGAGGTATTCTGTAGGATTCAGGTCAGGACTCTGTGTAGGCCAGTCAATTACAGGGATGTTATTGTCGTGTAACCACTCCACCACAGGCCGTGCATTATGAACAGGTGCTCCATCTTGTTGAAAGATGCAGTCACCATCCCCGAATCGCTCTTCAACAGTGGGAATCAAGAAGGTGCTTAAAACATCAATGTAGGCCAGTGCTGTGATAGTGCCACACAAAACAACAAGGGTTACACGCCTCCTCCATATAAAACATTACCGCACTATAACACCACCGCCTCCGAATTGTAGTGATGGCGCTACACACGCTGGCAGAAGATGTAAACCGGACATTTGTCATACCTATACCATGCCATCGGATAGCCACATTGTGTACCGTTGATTCGTTGCTGCACACAACGTTTATCCACTGTTCAGTCATCCAATGTTTACGCTGCTTACACGTAGCGAGCTGGCTTATGTGACCGAGTGGTTCTAGGCGCTTCAGTCTGGAAGCGCGACCACTACGGTCGCAGGTTCGAATCCTGCCTCGGGCATGGGTGTGTGTGATGGTCTTAGGTAAGTTAGGTTTAAGTAGTTCTATGTTCTTGGGGACTGATGACCTCAGATGTCAAGTCCTATAGTGCTCAGAGCCATTTGAACCATTTGGACACCAAGCGAGGTTTTTTTTGCATTTACCGGTGTGATGTGTGGCTTCTGAGCAGCAGCTCGACCATGAAATCCAAGCTTCCTCACCTCCCGTCTAACTTTCATAGTACTTGCCGTGGATCATGATGTAGTTTTGAATTCCTTTGTGATGGTCTGCGTGGATGTCTGCCTATTACACATTACGACCTTTTTCAACGGTCGGCCGTCACTGTCAGTCAACGGATGAGATCGGCTTGTACGCTTTTATGCTGTACTTGTCCCTTCACGTTTCCACTTCACTATCACATAGGAAACAGTGTGCCTAGGGATATTTGGGTAGTGTGGAATTCTCACGTTCAGACGTATGACAATGTTCGAAGCCCGTGATTTCCATGAAGCACCCCATTCTGCTCTCTCACCATGTCTAGTGACTACTGAGGTCGCTTATATGGAGTACCTGGCAGTAGGCGGCAGTTCAATGCGCCTAATATGAAAAACGTATGATTTCGGAGGTTTCCGGGATACTTTTGAACACATAGTGTAGGTCTGCTCAACGTAATTATCTTCCTTACGCATCAGGAACGTATAAATCCTTGCCTACTTCTGCCACAAAGACAGTCACTCCCTCTTGGGATGAATAGTTATTCCGTGTGTTCTCATATTTGATGTCACTAGACTCTCACTTATTCTTAACAATATCAGAACAGTCACTAAGAAAGTAATGCGGCCCACACTGGTTTGTTTTCGACAGAAAGACAGTCATCCATCCTACGCACAGTAGATGGTAGAGGTGTCAGCATCGCTGTTTGGTGGCTCATGTAATGGGTTCCCTTGTTAAATAGTTAGAACTACAATCAAACAGAGCATAGACTCTGATCCTATGGAACGGAGCACTACCACACAGGTTACACTATTTAATACTCCAAAAAAAGCCAGTCTGGATCTTACATAAATGTGTATTTGTGCTTCTAAAACTATGTAGGACAAACACTGGAATACGTTTTTGGCAGCCAATACGACTACTAAGAGCAACTGCTTTTTACTAACGATAATTATTCACTATAGCAGCAGAATACCATCGGATATTGGTCATTATAGCTACAATATCGATTACGCAAACTTTTAAAAGTGATCGAACTCACACTATATAGTTCGCACCGTGAGTTGGGGGTGTAGCGTCCAACAGCAACGAACAACATTCACAGTGCTACGCAGCACACCACAAAAGCATACTTAGCTGTGTATTCGGAGCTCAAGCGCAGCGACGGCGTAATTTGTAAACAAACTGAACCCTCGCAAGTGGACGGCTACAGATGTCGCAGGCAGACAGGCAGATACAGCTATCTGTCCGGCCCTGATTATTCAGCTGTGTTGTGGACACGACCTCCCGTACAGAGTCGTAGCGAGGAGTAGGCAAGCAGTCGGGATTGTAAACATCTGAGGATCGCCACCCTTAATTCCCTCTCCCTCTCTCCCTCCCTCTTTTTTATGATAGCACATCCTCCTCCATGGTACATGAACCGAAAGCAGTGAATCTCCCTCAACTGATACCAACGGACAGAACAACCGGAAAAAGTTCAGTGTACGATAAATGGGATTAAACATTACACATACACCAAGCAATAATACAACAGCTTCCTCACAAATACAGAATTATAGGCAGTGCGACAATTTCGTCTTACCTCTAGAATATTCCATCGTTCCACTAGTAAGACAAATACGCTCTGGATCCCTCTATCTACTCCTTACAGATACTATCGACCTATTACCCCATCTGTACAGTGATTGCTTTTTCTAAGTACGGGTTTTAGCTTTAATAGTGTCAACTATTTATTTACAGCTCATACAAAATAGATACGTGTTTAAAAGTAAGCTGCGTTACTGCAACAGGACTGTGTTTTGACCATTCGATCGAAACGGGAACAGGTTGAAGGACAAGGATTTTTGCTGCTGCACTGTCGTACGTCCCCAAACTACATACAAGTACTGCAGATCCACGTCCATTCCTCCCCAACATAATATCTTCCTTATTCTGTACCATTCGACATTTAAAAAATTACGAACTATAAAAGCTCCACTAACTTCATCCGATAGAGAACTCGAGAAGATTTTAACAGCGACTCTCTCCAACCATTTATAAAAAAACAAAAACAAAAAAAGAAACAAATATCGCGTACGTACAGGCTTTGAGGACACATGACGATTCTATTAAATATATAGATAGGTATTGATCATCTGCACAAACTAGTTTAATGATTCATCACCTGTACTGTAGGAGGATGATCGTATTCCACTGATTATGCTGTAAGTCGCAAGACCCTGTGACCCTGTCTTGTTGTTGGAAACATTGTTTTTTCTGCTCTAACACCCTTTGTACACGGCCAAACATTTTGTTTTGCCGCCATGACTTAGAGGTCTGTGTCAGCTTCTAAACTAACATTAACACGTTCTGGTCCATGGTCTCTCGCAGAAATCATGAACTATCACCAGGTGACACTTTCTGCAGGACCTGATCATCATATTGCAGGGCAATGCTCAAGCACATACAGTGCAAGCTGTTACTCATTTGTTTGACTGATGGGGCTGCTAAGTGCTGTACCACCTACTGCAATCCCCTGACTTAAGCCCTTGTGAGTTCGACTCGATTTCTTAACTGAAGGGAACACTTCACACCGTTCGCTTCAGAACTGCTACAAATTCGTCAGGCAATAGACCGCACCACTCGAACTGTCAACGTAAGTGGCACTGCTAACAGTATCCTACGACATCCACATCGCTAGCAACGGGTTATACACATTGATGGTGTTTCTACACGATATGCAGAAGGTGGTAGATATAGTTTACTCCGACTTCCTCGGACTCAGTTTCGACTTACATTGGAACGAACACATGATCAAAGCTGCAAAAATGGTAGTGCAGAGTCTGAAGGGGCAGTTGCAGGACGCATAGGGACTACCTAAAACGAGGCTGGAATTTTAATGTAGCAGATACGTTCGAGAAAGGTGACTCATCTCGCGATATGAGAGTGCCAGAAATATGATTCACCAGTGACTGTCATCATTAAAGGAATTCTCCATAGGATCCAACACAGTTATGTTCGTGAATGGTGAGACTTGATTCCAAATCCCAGATAGCATTTCTAGCGGATAGCATAGCATTAAAGATCTGAAAAGTTAGTGTAGATTTCTTATGACCTCTATTAGCACACCACTGTAAATGGTTGCGAAAACACATTTGACCTCTAAGCTACAAACAATCCAGAGCTAATAGAGAGCATCATGACTGATACAGGGATTAGTGATCACAAGGTCGTTGTAGCTAGGTTCAATACCGTTTCTCTCAAATCCACCAGAAACAAACGCAAAATAACTTTACTTAAAAAAGCGGATAAAGTGTCACTAGAAGCTTTCCTAAGAGACAATCTCCATTCCTTCCGTACTGACTATGCAAATGTAGAGGAGATGTGGCTCAAATTCAAAGATATAGTAGCAACAGCAATTGAGAGATTCATACCTCATAAACTGGAAAGAAATGGAACTGATGCCGCGTGGTACACAAAATAGGTCCGAACGCTGTTGCAGAGGCAACGGAAAAAGAACGCGAAATCCCGAAGATTGGCTAAAATTTACAGACGCGCGAAATTTGGCACGGACTTCAGTGCGAGATGCCATTAATAGGTTCTACAACGATACATTGTCTCGAAATTTGGTAGAAAATCCGAAGAAATTCTGGTCGTATGTAAAGTACACAAGCGGCAAGACCCAGTCAATACCTACGCTGCGCAGTGCCGATGGTACTGTTACCGACGACTGTGGCGCTAAAGCGGAGTTATTGAACGCAGTTTTCCGAAATTCCTTCATCAATGTAGACGAATGAAATATTCCAGAATCTGAAACACGAACAGCTGCTAGCATGAGATTCTTAGAAGTAGATACCTTAGGGGTTGCGAAGCAACTCAAATCGCTTGATACGGGCAAGTCTTCAGGTCCAAATTGTATACCGATTAGATTGCTTTCAGATTACGCTGATACAATAGCTCCCTACTTAGCACTCATATACAACCGCTCGCTCATCAATAGATCTGAACCTACAGAATGGAAAATTGCGCAGGTCGCACCAGTGTTTAAGAAGGGTAGTAGGAGTAATCCATCAAACTACAGACCCATATCATTGACGTCGTTTTTCAGTAGGGTTTTGGAATATATACTGTATTCAAACATTATGGATCACCTCGAAGGGAACGATGTATTGATACGTAAACAGCATGGTTTCAGAAAACATCATTCTTGTGCAACGCAACTAGCTCTTTATTCGCACAAAGTAATGGCCGCTATCGACAGGGGATCTCAAGTTGATTCCGTATTTCTAGATTTCCGGAAAGCTTTTTACACCGTTCCTCACAAGCGACTTCTAATCAAGCTGCGGGCCTATGGGGTATGGTCTCATTTGTGCAACTGGATTCGTGATTTCCTGTTATGAAGGTCGCAATTAGTAGTAATAGACAGCAAAACATCGAGTAAAACTGAAGTGATACCAGGTGTTCCCCAGGAAAGAGTCATAGGACCTCTGCTGTTCCTGATCTTTGTAAATGACCGTCTAGTAAGGTCA
The DNA here is from genome assembly GCF_023897955.1 of Schistocerca gregaria. NCBI lineage: Eukaryota > Metazoa > Arthropoda > Insecta > Orthoptera > Acrididae > Schistocerca > Schistocerca gregaria. The sequence goes on from NC_064924.1 coordinate 73,483,556, forward strand.
TCCGAAGACCAGTATCAGTTGCAAAACAATTTAGAAAAGATTGATACGGTGTGGCAGGTGGCAGTTGACGCTAAATAACTAAAAGTGTGAGTTCCAATTCGATTGCTCAATAAATAGTAAAATTCTCAGGGCTGTCAATTGAACTAAGTACCTGGGTGTTAAAATTACGACCAACTTCAGTTGTAAAGACCACATAGATAATATTGTGGCGAAGGCGAGCCTAAGTTTGCGTTTCATTGGCAGGACACTTAGAAGATGCAACAAGCCTACTAGAGCGACAGCTTACACTACACTCGTTCGTCCTCTGTTAGAATATTGCTGCGTGGTGTGGGATCCTTAACAGGTGGGATTGACGGAGGAGATCGAAAGGGTGCAAAAAAGGGCAGCTTGTTTTGTATTACGAGTATCACGTAATAGGGGAGAGAGTGTGTGGATATGATACGCGAGTTGGGATGGAAGTCATTAAAGCAAAAACGTTTGTCGTCGCGGCGAGATCTGTTTACGAAATTTCAGTCACCAACTTTCTCTTCCGAATGCGAAAATATTTTGTTGAGCCCAACCTACTTAGGTAGGAATGATCATCAAAACAAAATAAGAGAAATCAGAGCTCGAAAAGAAAGGTTTAGGCGTTAGTTTTTCCCGCGCACTGTTCGGGAGTGGAAAGGTAGAGAGATAGTATGATTGTGGTTCGATGAATCCTCTGCCAAGCACTTAAATGTGAATTGCAGAGTAATCATGTAGAAGTAGATCTACTGTTTGTGATCCTTCTCAATCAACCGTTGCCTATAGCCCAGTGGAAATATCACTGAACCTGTGACATGACACCGAGACAGAATGTATTACAAATACTGGAGAAATACCTAGTGGTGGTGGCATGATGGGGTTAGAAATACTGGTTTTATACTACGTTCCTTAGGCGAATCACTCTGTAAATTGGGTTATTTCATTATGAAGTTGCATCATCGGTGACGTGTAACCACACTGCTGGTCTGATACTATATACTCCAGGGATCGCCGTCTATATTCAGTGTCATGGTATATGTCTGCACAAAAAAACCACCTCATGCAGAGGTTATGTCGTACCTCGACTTATAAAGACAGTACAGCTTTTAACATGCATACTTGTATGCACCTGTAGAACCAAGATTGCTTGTGATGGTAATATGGTCGTGTTTTTTAACATGTGACGGTTTGTAAGACGATTATGCCTCTCTTTCTAAGACACAGTGGTACCACTCACAAGAAAAACTTATGATACATGCTCACCAATCGTTGATTTTCGGCCAGCAATATTTCGTATCGTAAGCAATCAGATCTTGACGACGTATTATACTTAGCAGTAGGGAATGTATGATACGATCGACATGAGCATCAGGATTATGAAGTATGTGTTTGTGTTCCGACATGTGTAGAGGAGATGACTATGTTCAGTCATAAGGAAGGTATGTAACTGACGTCAAATACTGTGATAGCAAAGGAAAGAGAATGTCAAGTCATAAGAATGGTACAGATATTTCTATATCCAGAGCCACAGCCGTCAACAGCGTATATTTCCGATACTTCGTACAGCGATCAAATATATATATGTGACCGATTTCATAGGATGATTCTGTCTATAAGTGGCGGGAATTATTCACGTTTCCCACTAACAGCAGAGCCGTCCGAACGGAGAGGGCTATTACAATGCAAGAATGTAGTTCACTTAACTCTGTATTCCTCTAGACAGTCGAATTGCAAACTAATACTTAATTTTATGATCAAGTGGAAATTTGACAAGATTCAATATGGACATGTTTGTGCTAGGCATTACTCCCTCCCTTGTAATTTGTCTGCAGACTACTTCTTCGCATTTCACGTCTTCATTTAGTTGAGAGAAGATCGATTGTGGTGTGTGCATCTAGCACGTGGAAGACACGTTTCCTGGTTCTATAGATATGAGAAATACCTTATTTGACTTTGTAAATTATAGTGGTGATTTGGAATCTGTTACATCACCAACATCAGTATTCAAGAGTGGAAATATCAGTTTCCTCTGTTTCTTTTTCTAGTTTCCATGTAAATGTACTCACAGACGTGATAATTTTCTCAGTCGAATGTGAAAAACTGTACAGATTTTGCTCATAAACTGACACTGGACTTTGTCTATTTGGAAAGAGAACATTTAGTATCATCGTGAATGTTTTTTTTCCATCCTTTTGTTGATAGCTGCTTTATTATAGGAGTTGAGTTGATGTTAAATAATCTCTCGCTGAACGGCTGATGAGTTCTCTATGATGCTGTGGCTCTCGTCTGGTCCCTGCTGGAGTGTATTACATGACGTGAAACAAAGGTTTCTTTTTCCTCAGATTGAGAGGCGTTGAGGACCTTTCTAGAGTGTGAGAGTGGTGCCTCCTATCCATTAGGGGCGCTGCCCCACAATCCTTTATACGACCAAGATGCATTTGGGGAAAGCCACCCCTTTTATCTCCTAGTTAAAAAAAAACTATACTTGCTTTTGTGTTGGCGAAGCGCAATCGTATCAACGCAGGCAGCGGCCAGCACGGCTGTTGACTGTTGGCTGAGCAGCTCCATACTACAGTTTGTGATTGTACATGGAGGAGAATGCACGTTCAACTGCAGTCTTGTAGGACGACGATTTTCGCCAGTACATGTGATGCATTATGACCCTTCAGTACGAGTGCTGTTTTATTTGCGAGAATTTCGAAGTATAGGTAGAACTGTACCGCAAGTTTTCCATCAGCTGTGATAGCGTGTATTGGCTTTGGTTAACCAGGCAGTAGGGTGATTTTTAGTAGGCGTGTGTCAAACAGCGAAAGATACTGTATGCTTGCAGGTAATACAGCTTTTTTAAACTCCTCTCTTTCCAACACCAATATCTAGTCAGTTGAACGTATTTCCCACCATAAAGATTGTATCTTCAACCTGACCCTTTTTCCCCCTAGTCTGTAGGACTGGGGTACAATTTGTGTGTTTCTGTCGTTGGTTTCGAGTGGTATTGCGAGATTTTTTTCCCCAGCAGGATAACACCAGTGTATGGTATGTTCAGTTTTTGGGGTTTTATAGCGATATTAGGCCGTCCTTGTGGAGCGCTGTGCATGTAGTTGTGTAGTTAGGGCAGAACTTTGTCATTAATTACGAATTTAGGATGGATATTTGCGACAGTTTCCCGAACATGATAAATAAAGTACAATAACCTGATCTTCCTCTCCGTCATCTGTAGGGTTTCCATGTTTTAGGTTGGTGCACATAGGCTTTCCATACAGTAGAATTAGTGTTTGAGTCGCTGATAAGTTGGGTTTCTTACGTGCGCAGAGTGTTTGTGCTCTGAATTATTTTCGGGTGTTTAAGCATTGTGAGCTTGTTTGGATACATTATTTCGGTGATCTACGAGTAGAGTGCACTTCTGTATGGTGTGTGCTGGATTATTTGGGAAATTTACCAATTGTCTGCAGAACAATATGTTAAGTACATGTCAATTACAGGAGAACAATAGATTTGCCCCTGAGTGCATACCTGTCCCTGATGAAGGCACCCCACACTAACAGAATGCGCCACTAACGGCATATCCCACCTACTAATGTCTACCTTCAACATTGCTCCCTTTGCTTGTCAGTACCAGACAGCCTCCAGTTACAATATAGGAAAATGACGAAAAATGGATGGAAAATATATAAAATAAGGTGTAATGAGAGTGCTTACATGTCTCCTTCAGTGTGGGTTCTGCAGGTATAATGCAGTACTGTACTCTCGTCAACAACAAAACTCAAATGATGGACTTTTGTTACTAACAAATAGACACATACTCTCTTACGCTGCCCATCTCCATAGTAACCCTTTTCAGTGCCTCAGTATATAAGGTATGAAGGAAATGCTCGTGACGGGATGGGAGGGGAGAGAGAGAGAGAGAGAGAGAGAGAGAGAGAGAGAGAGAGAGAGAGAGACAGAGAGAGGGGGGGGGGGTTGCCGCCATGTTCATGACATGTGACAACTATAGCGTCACATCATGATCTTGAATATAGCTCACGCAATTCCCTTTATGCTTCCTGTGGGTGACCTTGATCAACCCCGGTTCCCGAGGAGAAAGGGAGTGGGGGAACCAAGGAGCACAAGTGTATAACCTGACACCAGATGTTTCATCTTATGTAGAGATCAGAAAACCGTTATGACGGATCTGTGGCCTCAACCTGCAACGCTACCCTTCTCAAGTGCAAAACTAAAAGTAAACTCCTCCCAAACAGGCCATGGTAGCCCAAAGGTAAAAACCGACCGTCGTGTCACCAGCCCACAGGCGTCACTGCATATGGATATGTTGGAGCATATGGTCACCACTCCGTTCTCCCGGCTGTAAGTTAGTTTATGAGACTGGAGCCACTACTTCTCAATCAAGTAGCTCCTCAGTTTGTGTCACAAGGACTGAGTGCACCCCACTTGCCAATAGTGTTCGGCAAACCTTATGGCCATCCATCCAAGTGCTAGACCAGCCTGACAGCGCTTAACTTTGGTCATCTGATGAGAACTGGCAAGGGAATTGTCATTCATATGCACATCACATAATAAACTGAACATTATTGTCACTTATCATACAGGAACAAACACGCAGCATAATGAATAAGATGATTTCCAGTCTGCCTGCTGATAATTTTCCTGAGTACTTCGTCCCATTTATATATAATTTATCGATTCTCACATCCCATTCATTCTTCCATCCAAAGATAATTTAACTTCTCCAACCCTGGACATTAAAGCTATGTGAGAGGTCCTGAAATACACTCCATAAGAAGTCAGAAAACTACTGATGATGCTTCAGGTTGCACACGATCTTCAGATGCCATCGCTGTAAGAAGCCCCAAAACCTCAGCATGTTCTCTGTTCCGTCTCTGAAAAAATAGAGCACCACCTGGTATCGAAGCCACGTTACTTGGTTCGTTTTGGTGCATGAAAAGTATGTCCTGTCTGGAAATGCTGGTCCAATGTCTTGTCTTGCCATTAAGCTGCACATGTATGCATAGCGACTGGGTCTAATTCAATTTTATCATTGTCTAGAGTTTTTCACGTAGGGCATAATGATCAGTCAATCAGCTGAATGTCCATCAGGTCACAGGTATACGGTGTGTGGTACTAAGAAAAGTTATTAAAAAGTCCAGAAGCATGTGTATCATGTCTGAGATCAGTAACTCTGATAATAAAATTAAAGCAATTTGGAATATTATTGAAAGGGAAACAGGGCAACCAAGAGCACAGGAAGACTTTAGTGCCACAAAACTGAATAACAAGTGTACTAACAAACAATCTGAAATTGGAAATATTTTCAATAATCATTTTTTAAATGTTGTGGAGAAAATAGGATCTAGATCTTCACTAGAAGAGGCAAGGCTTCTAATAGAAGAGGCCATACCTGTGCAGTTTGAATCAACTGTATTTCCACCAACCTCTCCGTCTGAAATCAGTAAAATAATAAACTCACTGAAAAGTAAAAGCTCTTACGGAATTGATGGCATTTGCAGCAAGATACTTAAAGCTTGTTCCCCACAGATAAGTAGGATTCTCAGCCACATGTGTAATAGCTCTTTGGAGCAGGGTGTTTTCCCTGATAGACTGAAATATGCCATTGTAAAACCATTGCATAAAAAAGGGGGATATGTCGGATGTCAACAACTATCGCCCAATCTCTCTTCTGACTACTTTCTCAAACATTTTTGATAGAGCTATGTATTCAAGAGTAGAATCCCATATTTCTAAAAATAAAGCACCAACAAAATGTCAGTTTGGTTTTCAGAAAGGCTTTTCAACAGAAAATGCTATATACGCTTTCACTGATCAAATATTAAATGCTCTGAATAACCGGACATCACCCACTGGTATTTTTTGTTATCTCTCAAAGGCCTTTGACTGTGTAAATCATGGAATTCTTTTGGATAAGCTAAATCATTATGGTTTGAGGGGGGCTGTGCACAAATGGTTTAATTCATACTTAACTGGAAGAATGCAGAAAATTGAAATAAGTGGTTCATGTAATGTTAATACAACAGCTGATTCCTCAAACTGAGGGGCTACCAAGTACGGGGTCCCACAGGGTTCAGTCTTAGGTCCTTTACTGTTCTTGATATACATTAATGACTTACCATTCCATATTGTTGAAGATGCAAAGTTAGTTCTTTTTGCTGATGATACAAGTATAGTAATGACATCCAAAAACCAAGAACTAAGTGATGTAATTGTAAATGATGTTTTTCACAAAATTATTAAGTGGTTCTCAGCAAACGGACTCTCTTTAAATTTTGATAAAACACAGAATATACAGTTCTGTACAGTAAATGGCACAACTCCAGTAATAAATATAGACTTTGAACAGAAGTCTGTAGCTAAGGTAGAATTTTCAAAATTTTTAGGTGTGTCCATTGATGAGAGGTTAAACTGGAAGCAACACATTGATGGTCTGGTGAAACGTCTGAGTTCAGCTACGTATGCTATTAGGGTTATTGCAAATTTTGGTGATAAGTATCTCAGTAAATTAGCTTACTATGCCTACTTTCATTCACTGCTTTCGTATGGTATCATATTCTGGGGTAATTCATCGTTGGGTAGAAAAGTATTCATTGCTCAAAAACGTGTAATCAGAATAATTGCTGGAGCTCACCCACGGTCATCCTGCAGACATCTATTTAAGGATCTAGGGATCCTCACAGTAACCTCACAGTATATTTATTCACTTTTGAAATTTGTTGTTAATAATCCAGCCCAGTTCAAAAGTAATAGCAGTGTGCATAGCTATAACACCAGGAGAAAGGATGATCTTCACTATGCAGGGTTAAGTCTGACTTTGGCACAGAAAGGAGTAAATTATGCTGCCACAAAAGTCTTTGGTCACCTACCAAACAGCATCAAAAGCATAACAAATAGTCAACCAACATTTAAAAATAAATTAAAAGAATTTCTAGATGACAACTCCTTCTACTTATTGGCTGAATTTTTAGATATAAGTTAAGGGAGGTAAAGAAAATTAATTTAAGCATTAGTGTCATGCAATATTTTGTGTAATGTAATATCTTGTACAGACATCTTTCATTAACCCGACACGTTCCACATCATTACGAAGTGTCGTATTCATGATCTATGGGACAAGTATTAATCTAATCTAATCTAATCTCAGGTGAATGCCACTGTGGTAGTACTGGCGAGTACGCGCTGAGCTCCGCTATTTAAGGCCTTACTGAGGTGACACTGCGCATGCGCTGCTCAGCGTGCGTGTCCATAACGGCTCCGTGTGCTGTGCCTCACGCCCTCCACTGTGAAAGCCTAGCGTATCGGTGTCAGGTCGATTTCCATCTTTATGCAGATAACTACGTCGACTACGAAGTTTCTCTATAACAGGATTCCAAGCAGAGTTCAGCTGATAACCGGTGTCTCGATTGATGAGAGTCTCGTTGTCAGACAATCTTATTTCCACAGATTCATTGATAATAGAGCTCCAAAAGTTTGATGTATGGACCAAAATTTTTGTGTCGTTGTAATTCACGGAATGGTCTGTGGAAATACAATGTTCGGCGATTGTGGACTTGGTGGGTTGGAGAAGGCGAGTATGCCGTTGGTGTTCCACAATGCGTTCCAGCACAGTTCGTGTCGTTTGCCCTATATATGATTTGCCGCATTCACACGGAATTTTGTAAACACCTGGTTTACGCAGGCATGGGTCGTCTTTAAAGGATCCCACCAGTGATGAAATTTTGGAAGGAGGACGAGAGATGACTCTCACTTGATACTTTCTTTGATACTTTCTCAATATTCTGCCTATCTGTGAAGAAATATTCCCAATAAATGGTAGATAAACAGTCGACCTGAAGGCCTCTTCCTCTTTCTTGTTCCGTCATTTGTAGGTCTTCATCACTTTGTTCACTTGCCTAGGTCAAAAGCCATTCTTCAAAAATACTTTTTGCAGGTGTTCCAGTTCCGCTTGAAGACTGTCGGCGTCAGAGATAGTATGGGCGCGGTGGACCAAGGTTTTGAGAAGGCCTATTGTTCGTGCTGGATGGTGGCAACTAGTAGCTTATAGATACAGGTCTGTATAAGTGGGCTTTCTCTACACTGAGTGACCAAGTGTTCCATCACTCTTCCATCACACGAAGACGTCTAAAAATGGCAGACAACCATCTTTCCCTATCTCCATGGTAAACTTTACGTTTTCATGTATGGAGATCATGTGACGTAAAAATTATTGGAGACGGTCCAGACCATTAGGACACACTATAAAAATATCGTCAACGTAACGCCAAAATACTGTCGGTTTAAAAGTGGCAGAGTCGAGTGCTCTCTCCTCAAAATCCTCCGTATAAAGATTGGCCACAAGGGGAGACAAAGGACTCCCCATGGAGACACCAACAGGTTGTTCGAAAAATTCGTTGTTAAATATAAAATATATAGAGGAGAGAGTGTGCTCAAACAATGCTGTAATGTCTGCACCAAACATATTGCCAGTGAGGTGTAGTGAGTCCACTAGAGGCACCTTTGTGAACAGTGAAACCACATCAAGACTGACTAATGAGTCATTACTTTGCAGTTGTAGTGACTTAATTCGACTGATAAAAATCACCAGAATTCTTTATGTGATGTGCACACTTGCCTATCATTGGTTTGAGCAAAGATGCCAAGAATTTTGTTAGGTCGTAGGTGGCTGCTCCAATGTTACTCACAATTGGCCGTAATGGCACATTTTCCTTGTGGATCTTAGGTAGTCCATATACCCTAGGTGGAACAGAACTGTTTGGTTTTAGTCTCTTGATAACCTCCTTCGGTAGAGAACTATTTGATAAACGTTCTGCTGTTTTTCGCACTTCTCGGCCCGTGTAGTCTTTCTCTGACTTAAATCTCAGAGATCACATGGGTGAAGATAAATGCATACTCACCTAAGCTTTGAAAGGGAGAATGCTTTTTTATTATTAAGTGAGTTTTGGCAGGAGCGAATAGGGTTCTGTATTTATGCGAGTGGAAATCATCAGCGAAGGGTGAATGACATCGGGTTCGCTAGCTGGGGGAGACACTGTTTACATGTCCTGTTGGAGATGCAAGGGGGAGATAGAGATCTGCGCTATTCAGGAATCCATTTGTGCACTGTATGTCGTCAGACAATAGCTGGAGAGCAGATGTAGGGAGAGGCCATTTCAGCATTCTGGTCCTGGGGCTGAGTGGACGGCTGTTCAGATGAACAGCTACGTGGCTTTGACATGCCTCCGGCGGCGCTCGGCCACTCGCTTTGTAAGGCGCTATGGGATTACTTTGAGCCTGTAGTACTTGTTTCGGTGGTTATTGGACTAAGAACTGTAATATTGAAGGTCATGTCCTCAGCGAGACTGCTGTGTAATTGAGTAAGTATGGTTACGTATTTGAAGATGTGTTTCGTGAATGGTGATGTTAAGTTGATGGCACCGTTTAGCTACCACTGTAAAAAAAAAAATAAAAAAGAATAACTGTCTGCTGCTGAAAGAGGGAAACAAAGAAAGAAAGGGCTGACGGCTGACCTTGCCCCCAGACCTGATGGATGAGTTATTAGATAAGAGCAAGTGATAGTTGAATGATGCTATGTGTTCGGATATAGGAGTCTCTGAACGGCGGGGCGAGATTTTTTTATGTGGAAATTTATGCACTCTATAGATAGTGATATTCGACCACTAGTGACAACAGTTAAGAGCGGAAAAATAGGTACAAATCGAACGCAGGTAGAATGTTGCGGCAATAGTAATAATATTTAAATGGAGGTGGAGGTGGTAAATGTGGACCAGGCTTTGAATATTGGTGTGAGTGTCGTATGTGTTTGATGCTCTGTATAAAAGTTTGAGTCTTTAATTGCGTTTGGTATTTCTGGGTGTGTGTAAAATTAATTTTACTGTTGAAAGTGCGAGAAAGATTAGTTGATTGGTGTTTAGATAGAGGCTGCGTTTGTAATTCGAAAAGAGGGTATAAGAATGGTAAATTGATTGATGGGCATGATTTGTGGGGTATATATGAGTGTCGAGATATTGTTGAGGTCGTTTACGATGTTGATGGTGGGACGGGTGCGAGGTTAGGTGCGGTGGGTGGTGTAAATTACATCTTACAAAAAAAAATGTTGTAAAGTAAGAGTAATATTGAGAAGGTTTTTAGATGGCTGGTCACGCGACGAGGTTAGAGCAGGGATATGTAGTTATGTTTAGTTAAAGGGCCGTGTAATGTCGTGTGAGGAGCAATGCGCAGTGTGCTACAGCCATAGGAGGTAGAGATAGGTGCTGCTATGATGTGTCTAGCGTACGGAGGCTGCCCTTTGGAATTATGCTACGATGATATAAAGATGACTTTCAGCCACGTTCGGTGGTCACGACTCGGGATCGCGGTCCTGGGCGGACGTATGAGTGTGCTTTGAGCGCTGACGAGCGCGTTGACCGCGCCCACTCGCGCTTGCGGAAGCCGAGCAGGGGCTATGCGAGATGTGAAATCAGACTTCACGATCCTGTGGGCAGGGCGCAGAGTGCGGGTACCTGCGCACGTCTGCTGAGTTATTTTGCGAGCGGATCTGCAGGCTCTGCTATGCGTTATTAGTACTGAGCGTATCTATACATCTGTGTGATGTATTATTTAGTAGCAGTTTGCTATAGTGTGTACTGAAATTATGATTGGGTGCGTGTCTGTGGGCTGTGGAACATGGCCCAGGGAACATCTGGGATTGGTGTTTTGTGATAGCGTGATAGATGTACTGTATGGTTAAATAAGTTGTTCGGAAAAAAATTGAGTGTTATCAATGGTTACACGCGCCTGCAGCGCAGATCAGAGTGATTGGTTTTCCGCCACCATCTCGGTTGCATGCGAGTAGTAAATGTTTTCCCGGTGCGCTAATCGAGTGTGTCAACGAGCTATGAGCTATTCTGCCCATAGACGTGAAGGCAGGTCCAGACCTGAGACGCCGGCGGTATGCATGAGAAGAACAATGCAGCGTTGAAATGTGTCGGCTGTCACGAGCGCCCGGAAGCTGAACTTGGCCGGAGACTCTGCAATCCACTTCCCCGCCGACCACACGCGCGCGCAGCCTGCCTTGGAGCGTAATCTAAGGCGCATTGTCGACATCAATTTCTCTGGTGATAGGTGTTTACATAGTCGGACTCTGAGGCTTGTGCGGCTGGCCGTTTGTGGTGGGACCCTTAGGCGCCGCTCGCCGGCTACCTGGCGCGCTGGCCGTGGGGGTGTGCGGGCACCGCTGGTCGCCTGACGTCAGCCGGCCAGGGAGCTGCCGATGGAGCGGGCTCAGCCGGCCGCGCGTACGTCAGCTGCGCTCTGGAGTTTCACTGTGTGAGCATGGAGAAGTCAGTTGAGACACACCTTCATGACCGTAATGTCTGAAAAAAAGAGTCATTTTCCAGGTATTTACAGAAGGCTATGTCCGTCCCGTGTATAAAGGGTGTGTGGTGTAAGCGGGGCGGCGGCGCAGTGATTGTACAGTTATTACACGCGCGCGAGAGCGAGTCAATTAGCGGGCGTTCTAGTGCGGTCCAAACGTGCTGTTATGTAGTCATGGCGGATTGCACTGTCGAGCAAACTTTGCCGCCAAAATTGAAGCACTGCGTTCTCACTCGCACAGGGACACGTGGTGCATGGTGAGCGGTCGGCATCGACAGGTTTGAACGTGGCGCCAAAAGTGTGGCAGCGAACGGTCGACCGTTGTGTGATTCAGCTCCGGAGCAGACAATTTTGGCGGGAAACGTGCGGAGGCCACGAATACACGTGGTGAGCGGACTAGAGGCCGCTGTGACGTCAACTCGACAAGTTCCAGCGTGTCCAGCGAAAACATGTTTAGGACGGAGGAGCGATCGCTGGGCTCGCCCCCCGTGCTAGTGGCCGGCCACCACACGTGACAGGCGTAGGCAGAGTCTCCGCGCGCTAGCCAGGTGGTGGCGGGGATTTGAACTAATTCAGTTGGAGCACGGACGTCCTGGTGACTGCGCTGCGATATCAAAGATGTGTGTACTGACTGTGTTGGAGAACAAGTGATGACCGTACTGCTTGAAATGAAGTCTTCAGTCCCTTCCCCCCTGCAAAATCTGAGGACGTGAATTACGTTAGTGTAAGTGCAGTTCATTATTTGACGCGATTATGATAGGCTACCAGTGGAAAAAGGTAAGTGAGGGAGAAAGATCCTACGTATGATCAATTATAGTGTTGGGATTTGAACTTATGATAGATTTTTGTTATGGATGTAAGGAAAATGGCTTTCTCAGCGAGAAAATCGGACATCTTGAATAGATAATAAATGATAATAATAAACAGAAGTACAGTTTTCGAGTTATTATTGTGTTGGAATTTGAATTTGGCGCAACTTTCTAGTGGATGTAGGCCTATAATAATAAATGATAATGAATGTTAATAAATGATGATGAATGGTTCAAATGGTTCAAATGGCTCTGAGTACTATGGGACTTAACATCTTCGGTCATCAGTCCCCTAGAACTTAGAAGTACTTAAACCTAACTAACCTAAGGACATCACACACATCCATGCCCGAGGCAGGATTCGAACTTGCGACCGTAGCAGTCCCGCAGTTCCGGACTGCAGCCCTAGATCCGCACGACCACCGCGGCCGGCAAATGATGATGAATAATAATAAATAAAAGTGCTTGGGTAGCTCAGTTGGTAGAGAACTTGCCGTGAAAGGCAAAGGTCCCGAGTTCGACTCTTGGTATGGCACACAGTTTTAATCTTCCAGGAAGTTTCATAAAAGTAAGTTTTTGCAGCCATTATCGTGTTGGAATTTTATTTTGGAGGGAATTTTCTAGTGGAGGCAGGTCAATAATAAAAATAAAAAATAATAAATAATAATAAATAATAATGAATGTTAATGAATAATAATCATTAATAATAAAAGACGAGTACGGTATTTTCAGGCATTATTCTGTTGGAATTCAAACTTCCCGCCATTTTTTCTTCTGGAGTCTTAGGTTAGTGGACGTAGCACAATTGGACTATTCTCCCGCCAAAAGCCGCCATCTTGGATGATGTCATGCGATGTTGCCAAGTCTACATGCCGCCTCTTGGCTGACGTCATCGCCGCCATTTTGATTAATTTGCCAACAATAGAGGGTGGGGTGCACATAGGTTGTCCCACTACTCAGATCCGTCTCGAGGTGATCCTCCTCCCGCTCCAAATATTAAACAGGTACGGTGCTTAGGATACGAAATTAAAATGTGCATAGACTCCATACATAACAACTTTCCGGTTTCTGCTACCATTTCCTCAGCCCCTGAAAATTAACTCTGAATGGCTGTACTTTGGTTTACATTCCACTTGCAATGATTTCTTAGTCTGGGGAAATTTGTATGCCTGAGTGGCAGGTCTACAGTAGCTATGCATGGAATGCAGTGCCGCAAACCTCGACTATTGGCGGTCTGAATATATTGTGTGTTGATTAGGTTCACAAGTATCAATAATATGAGAAGGTTTCGTGGATGTGGTAAAATCGATGAAATTACATTCTTTATTCATCCACAAACATGAGATGGTGGGAGGCTTTTTTTTTCTACAGGGCAGTACGAAAACGATACCCAGCCGGTGCAAGTGTGACGAATCAACTTTTTTTTTTTTTTTTTTTTTTTTTTTTTTTTTTTTTTTTACACGCACAAGTGAGAATCAGGGATGTTAATGCTGCTTCCACATACAAATAATGTGGCTTATGTTCCGACATATCACCGGACATTTGTGGGAAGTAATCAGACTACTACTCATGTAAAAGAAATTACATTTGTCTAGTTGTAAGGGAGGAGAGATTTGACGTCGCGAATGGTGACTTCATCGAACTGAGAAGTATATCTGGACGAAAGGGGTGATAGAAGCATTTCGTAAACAGGTCCACAATATAGCAAACCGAGGGTTCAACTTGATCTGCTTTAGTGTACAAACAGGGCAGGCAACACGGCTTAATAAATTGGATGCACAGAACATCCCCTCATCGGCATCCCTAATAAGATCCTCACGTTTTCTTTGTTGCATTATCTACTGCGATGTTGATTACAGTACACCTACCCTTGTTGGTGATGTGTTTCCAACCCTGCGAGCGCCATTGATTATCACATAGTGCCAGACGTCTGTGCTTTACAACACTTGTTTGAGAGTGTCTTGGCAGGATACAGCACCTTCCGGAAGCGCCGATTGGAAAACTTAAATGTCAAATAATTTCCTGGAACTGAGGAGAATCGAGACCTGTAGCCGGTGTGAGTATGTGCATACCATAATTTTTTAGTGTACTATACACATATAAACGAGAACAGCACTGCTTGTGTGAAGTGTGTATATGTTGCAATATAAAGTTACTTCGGCTAATGTTCTGGCATGTGCAAAGAAAATGACTGTGTGTCTATCTTGAAGGAGGTACACATTTGATATGGAAAATTTCAAAACATCAACACCTGTAAGGGTGTAAGAGAGATGTTACATAGAAAATTATGTAATCTATAGATAATGTTATTTCAAAGTGAGATTCGTTCGAGGAACAAAGACATTAAGAGGAGACATTTCCATTATACCGCTCGGTGTCAGACTGCAGGAACAGAAACAACACTTAATTGTATTTACACTGATAAATATGCACCTGGTTCCCAATATTCTTGTGAGTCTGGAGATGGACGTAAACAGCATAGCAGCTAGCAGGCGGGTGAGGGTTGGAAAACAGAATCTCAGCGGATGCCTTTGTTCCACGATGGGGCTTGCCCACCCTTCTTACACCAGTTTGGAGAGTCCGAGAAAGCTTCCAGTGTGCCGTGGCTTGTGACAATTTGACTTGCGGCTCAGTGAACTAATACCCAGTTTGCGTTAGGTAGCTTTCGCCAACGTGCATGTTGCATGTATTCTCCGTGGAAATCTGTGAAGATTCAATACAGCGAGTGTTTGCGCTGGGAGTATTGATAACATTCGAATTCCTACGACTCAGGTCCTCTTGAGGAGGACCCTCCATAGCTGGTGGTCCTCTCTGTGGGTGACACACACTTCCGCTTCAGCTTTCAAAGAGGACATGGGCCGTGTTCACAGCAATATTTTTCTCCAGTCTCTGAGCAGTAGAGGTGGAGCACAGGCGCGCTGCGATTGGATGTCCAGAAGGTGAGTATGTGGGCTGTAAGAGTGTCTTCAGCGATCTTAGGCATGTAACCCTGAATGGATCATGTTTCTCAACACGTTGCGGTGGTATTTGTTGTTGTTACTATCCTATCACGCGGTAGACTCTTCCTTCCCTTATTCTTCATAGTGGTGTAGCTGAGAGAACCAGGCAACTTAGAAATACTACAGTACATTTAAAAAATAAAATATGCTTAGCAGATCTGTAGCGATCGGGAAATCCATAATGATGATGGTATAAACTCACATCAAAATTTGAAATTCCAACAAACATTTCATACATCACAGCTTCCAGTTGTGATGTCAAATAATATTCGGTTGCATTATTCAACGAAATTTTCTCGTCAGAAGCCTAGCACTATTGCTTATGCATGCAAACTACTGTGTTTATTTGAAGGAAATTATTAATTAAATTGACAATATAGACGTTTAAACATTTACTGTGGCACAGCTTCTGAAGCAACATTTCTGCCATCTTCAAGATATGATAATCCGCACCAGGTTTAATAACTCCTGGAGGAGTTCATGTTCAGTGTCAAGTGAACCACAAAGGAAGAGCGCCAGGAAGGTGGGGGCATTTAAAGTCCAAGGCAGAATGGAAAAGTGCTGCAGTTCTTTAAATATCCCACGCTCGTTCTTGTCATCTGCAAAGCAAATTACGACTCTCTCTCGCTCTCTATTTTTGTTTAAAGTATGTTTCGAGTCAGCCTGCTACTAGTTTTATGAAATCACCAATCTGTGTATGTGTGAAATAGTTACAGCGTCAACCTTATATGCCATACATCATGATCATGTGACTGGAAATTAAGGATTCATTAAATGCAATAGTATTTCTGGATAAATCCCCAGACACGCACTTGCTTTGGAAGGAGCGAGTAATGTGTGCGGTGGTATCTAACAGGTTTTTTCATGCTTACAGACCATTTTAGATGGGAGAGGATACCAACAGGAAGTGTGCTATTGATGCTGGTGATTAGCCCTTGCTACTTGCACAGGCCTGCTCGGTCAGGCAGCCAACAGCCATCGTGAGACGCAATTGTGGGTGGCGAGATATGAGACAGTTTTTCAGGTATGTTCAAGAGGTTTGTGACTGTGTAGTTTCATGTTTCCTTATGCGATTGGAATGAAAAATAGCCGCAATGGCTTGAGTATTCTACATGTCACGATCGAATTCTTTAAATAAGCTATATTCCATACACCACATTGTATCCCACAAATTGCTTAAATAAGTACTATTCCACATATTGTCTAAATTGTTTAAACAATATTCCATATATGGGCAATTGACCAATCAATATTTCCAAAAGGGAGGGGCAAGGAAATTTAAGTGATATCGATTTAATTAGTTAATTAGTCCATCAATTTGATACAGTAGGGGGGAGGCTAATCGAATAACCTGGATCAGCTTAGGAATACCGAAAGTGGCACAATTGAGCTATTTCCCACCAATTTTTTCAATCAATTTAGTTAATTAAACAGTTAATTTGATATCAAAAGTAGTTCGAGATTTCTGAGGGGGTCGAAGGAGAAAGGGTAGAAAGGGGTAGGGGTGACATGGAAAACCACTTAACTGAACAATAGTTCAAGGACA
This sequence comes from Schistocerca gregaria, assembly GCF_023897955.1. Classification (NCBI taxonomy): domain Eukaryota; kingdom Metazoa; phylum Arthropoda; class Insecta; order Orthoptera; family Acrididae; genus Schistocerca; species Schistocerca gregaria. The sequence continues at coordinate 73,500,268 of NC_064924.1, forward strand.
GATTATGTCCAGGAGGTCATAAACTGCTTAGCACAACAGTTGGCTAGGTACCTGTCAGTCAAAAGAGAACAATAGTTTTGCCCCTGAATGTAAACTTGCCCCTGATACAGGCAACCTGCACTAACAAACTGTGCTCATGCTGTCTTTCCCCTACTACTTCTGATCAGCCAAAGTGGTCACACAATGCTTGGCATTAATGTGACCTTGCACGGTAACAGTGGGTCCAGTGGAGCATCATGATATGGCGGTCCAAATCATCACCAGACCGCCGTCTTCTTTCAGTCTTAGAACGTGAACTCGGTCAGAACTACTAAGCAGTTTGAAACAAACGAAACTTTCTTCTCATTCGACGAAATGAAATTCTTTCATTGTTCCGTAGCGCATATTTTATGGTGACAGAGGTCAGTCCTCGCTGTTTTAGTGCTGACAAGGTTCGCGAGTGCGATCTTCAGTTGTGCAGTGATTTTGCAGCTGTCGTTTCCTTATTTTCCGTCACAGTCCTTTTCAATGATCATTCGTCACGATCACTCAACACCAAAATTTCGTCTGCGTTGGAATTAGGGCATGCCTTTTTTCCGTTTTCCTTGTATGCGGTATAAATGCTCGATACGGTGCTTCTTGAAGCACCTAACAGTTCTGCTGCCTTGGTTACTGAAGCACCCGCCATGCGGGCTGCGACATTATGTCCATGTCCGAATGAACGGTGCACTCACCATGGCACAGGAAACTGTTCTGGCCACGACTGACACTGGCAACTTATTGAGGAAACTGCACGGCCCCCTTCATGGTCAAACACAGAGTGCAACCTGCAGGCTTGGCTTGCATCTACACTTATATTCAAGGATACATTTGTCCACACCCTGTACATAAAAGGCTCGATTGTGACAAAGTCAAAGCGTCCCCACGAACTTGGTTTCGTAATGTAGAAACTATCCGTCATTATTGGCAGCCTCTGACTTCCACCTGTTCTCTGACAAACGGGAAACATTTTGGACTCAATGAAGAGATGTAGATGGTTAACTGATAGCCTTTCAAGATCGTTCTTCATGGTATCTCCTCACTCGCGAAAGGCTGTACAACGTCCATTGATCTTAAAGGTTGAAAATGAAGTGTATTTTCCTCCTAATAAACTCACTGCCGGCAGAGAACGTTTCGTAATACTTCGTAGCAGTACGCGCAAACCAGTGCGCTTCTGAGTAGTTCAAAGCCGCGTGGCGTATAATGTCGCGTGAATCCAAACTGTATGAAAAAGTACTTACTCGGATATACACAGTAAGTCAACCATAAGTTTTCTTCGCCATCATACTGTAAGCATAGACCACCGCCCTGGTAATAGACGTCGGCGACGTGCGTGCAGAAACAGTCGAACTTCGTGGTGCCATTGGCTGCCAGAAAAAGCAGCCACGACGCGGCTGCAGCCCAGGGATGCATTGTGAGCTGTCGTCGCCGTAATGGAAATACGCCAAGTGTACGTCGCGTGAGGCGCAGGCACGGCGCGGAGTCAGACGTAGTGGAAGTCTTTCCACAGGACGAGTTAACCACAGGACGCATGACGTCTCTCGTTCGGAACACAGCCATTTTCCATTTTGCTTCGAGAGCCGTCACAAAAAAGAATTCGTTCCTTTTCTGCGTGAGTGTGCCACATGCTTTCAGAATGACAACGAGTTCGATTAGCACACTTGCAGTCGTACTGAAAGTGTCCATAAATGCTGGTTTATTATTCCAGCACAAAAATAGCGAGACCTGCCTCTCTTAGAGATTATGCACAATACCACCTCGAAACGTCCCCTTAGAAAAATTGTACATGATTGTGCTTAAACTGACATACAATATTTTTATCGCAACGAAATCTGACTTTCAAAAATCCCTACAAAAGAATGGCCCTGCCTAACAATAACCTATACCTTTCATGAATCACTTACCTCACAAAAATTTTCGTTACTCAAATTACTGCAATACAACGAGCGGCAATACTGCCATCTAAATAAAATATTCTAACTACTGGAGTCACTAACTACTGATAGGCATAGTTAGCAAATGAAAGATTTTGATAGAGAACAAAAAATGTATTTACCTTAATAGTGTTCAAAAGTCATAATATATATAGCAGTTCGTGACATCCAGTCTTACAAATGTACTGTTTCTGATGGACACACGTCCAGATCATCCGCTCTCAAAAATCCGCCATCTCTCTCCCAACATCCACCACTGCTGGCGGCTCACCTCCAACTGCGCTACGCTACGTGCTGTTAACAGCCAACTACCCAACACTACAATAGCAAACAACAATGCAAACCAGCCACAGGCTGCACACAGGACAGTCAGTGATTTTCATACAGAGCGCTACGTGGCGCTACCAATATAAAAAACTACACAGCCTACCTACAATCTTAAGCAAAAAAAGGGAAAAATGTTGATCACAGTGACGACGATGACCGTATGTGCGAAATACAGTGCGCTAAACATTATGACTAATGTCTGCCACAAGATTGTGTGTCGTAGGTACGTGGTACCTGGTGTTGTATGTTTAAGGCAACGAGATTCCAGCTGAGGGAGGAACGTGTTTGTAGATACAGAAAGCTGATCCACATTCCTACTTTTCAAGTACAACGAGAGTTTTTTCTCAAAGGAACCATTACAGAGTGGACTTCACTCTTCTTCACTCCTCCCTCACCCCCAACCCCCCTCACACACACATACACACACACACACACACACACACACACACACACATCCCAAACATCGAGACGAGGAACACACTATGGTGCAAACTGAATTTTGCGGCAGTAAGAGGTGGCCTGACTGTTGAAAGCCTGTTGGCTCAACTATTAACACGGGGAGCTGAGTGCAGTGCGGGCGGAGCAGAGGGCCACGCTGACAGACGGCTGCTGTAGGTGCACTGAGAGCTCGACGAGAGTGGCTCAGGTCAGCTGAGGATGAGAAAGAGTTTGTGCTGGCGTCAGAACACACGCACTGTAGTTCAGGAATGAGAAACGCGATCATAGAGCAATGGGGCGCTCGGGTGACAAACCACTGGCCCTCTTAAGATTTTCGCCCCCAGGGGCTCAGCATTCATTTGCTGGGTACGGGCTTGGCGACCCCGGGGTTCCTGAGCTGGGGACTGGTAAACGCCGCCAGCCCCCTGTCACCGTAAGCTCTGGGCATGCTTCAACGACCACCGTGCGGCGCGGCGGTGGAATGTTGTGTGTCTCAGGGAGTGGGGTTCTTGGCTTGGCCGCCCGGATCGCGATGATGGAATAAACCTCTATAAACAACCCCGCAATCTCAAGGTGTGCTGCGCGCTGATGAGATGCATGGCTGTTGAGGTGGAACAGTCATTAGCGGGCAACCTCTGGGGAACCTGCCGCACCTCAGTTGTATAAGGCTTACCTAGGCACACGGGGCTATGTCTAGGTGGACTTCTAGTTCCCTAGCTGCTCGTGGGACCGAGATGGATCCTTCGAAATCCTCTTTTCCTCCTCCCAGTGGAAAGGGTGGGCCGCTGGAGGGTTCTAACACCCAGTATCTGAAGAGGGCTCGTGCAGTCAGTCCCCCTGACTGCAGCACATCTTTGACAAGTGAAGTCTTTAGTAACAGGATGCATTCTGGTACTTAGAATGTGTTTCTCATTGTGAAATGGAAGGAGGGTAGTTTCGAGAAGGTTTCGCCCTTCTATATACAAAAGGGATTGGAGGGCATCTGTGGCTCCTTGAAATCGGTGAAGCGCTTACGTAATGGGACCTTGCTAGTGGAAAATTCCACTTCCCAGCAAGCAACTAACCTCCAATCTGCTAAATGTCTTGGAGAGTATGCCATAGACACTGAATTTCACAGCACCTTGAACTACAGCAAAGGTGTTGTGACATGCCGGGATCTAGTTGACATTCCCAAGGATGAACTGTAACGTGAGTGGGCTCCGGAAGGTATCGTTGATGTCCAACACATCATGAAGAGGGTTGATGGCAATCTTGTCAAATCTGACTCCTTTATTCTGACCTTCAGTAGCTCAAAACTTCCTGAACATGTTAAGCTGGCTTCCTTCACCTTAGTGTGAGGCCTTATTTCCCGACCCCAATGCGCTGTTTTAAATGCCAGCGTTTTGGGCATACCACCTTAGGATGTAAAGGCGAAGCAATTTGTGGCAACTGTGGTAAGGCTGCTCATGAAGGAGTTGGTTGCTCGTCTCTGGCTAACAACCTGTTTGGAGTAGGGACTGCCGAATATTTTTAGAGGAACGCAAAGTCCAGGAAATCAAAACAACCAAGCGAATCCCCTATGGTGAGGCCAAGAAGATCTATAAGTCGATGCAACCTCCCACATTTGCTACATCTTTCGCATCCCTGGTTCAGAAGCCTACTCCAAAAGTCGATGCCTCAATGCAGACCGAGGTGGTGAGTGTTGGCACTAACACCTGCAGCTGTCAGTGCACTTGCAACACAGCCAGTGTTTCAAAGCCGGTAGCCCCTACTCGAACGGCAGACAAGGCTATAGTGGCGAACTTGGGCCAGCCCCTGTCGCCTCCAACAGCTGAGGCTGTTCCCAAGCCCTGTGCGCCAATTACCACTCCCACATCAGCTCCCCCAAAGCCCACCAAACCACAGAAAGCTCCTGTACCGCAGCAACACCGGGTCAAATCCTGTGGTCAACCGTCTGACCATGCGGCTGTTGTTTTACGTGAGGCTTCATCTGACTCTTCCCCAGAGTTGATGGAATACGACGTATGTGTGGGGCAATCAGCTCACCCCACACCTGCCCCTCCACCTGCTGCGGTCTCCCCCCCCCCCCCTGTCGGAGAGACAGGATGAAGGTGCTACACCCAACATAGATGGCTCCCATACTTCAGTGGAACTTGCAAGGGTTCAGGACGCATGTGGAGGAACTTCGTCTACTCTCTCAGGGTAGACCACTGTGTCTCTGTCTCCAGGAGACTTATTTCCATCCCTCATACTCCCCTGAGCTGCTGAGCTGTTCACTTTACTTGCCCCCACATGACGAATTTGATGAAGTGGCCCTCACCTACCTTCTTACACAGCTCCCCCAACCATTCATTATTTGTGGTGATTTTAATGCCCACAATGTGCTTTGAGGCTCTGCAATTACCTGCCCCAGGGGTAGAGCAATTGAGAGACTTCTCCTGTCATCCTGTGCCTACTTGCTCAACGGAGGACAGTCTGCACAGCGACTGGGTCCTTCTCTGCCATTGATCTCTGGCTTCGCTCTCCAGCTCTTGCCGCCAGTGCTCACTGGGAAGGGGTCGCTGACTTGCATGGCAGTGATCATTTCCCCATCTGGATTCACCTGCCAGATGGCGTGGGCCACGAAAGGAGACCACCACGATGGGTGCTCAGTGGAGCTGACTGGACACTTTATAGCCAGTTGGCCCAATTCGAACACTGTGCGACTGTTGAGGTGTGGGTGGATCATATTACCGAAACGGTCCACCACGCCGCTACAGCATCCATTCCACAGTCCATGGGCCCCCGGAAGAGGCCACCTGTGCCTTGGTGGAGTGCCGACTGCCGCTCTGCAATCAGGACCAGGCGTGCGGCTCTGCGTCGGTTCAAGTCTCGGCCGACTGCTGAGAATCTTGCAGTATTTCGGGTGGCGAGGGCAAGGTGTCGCCGCATTATTCGTGAGAGCAAGAAGAGGCCATGGCAACAGCTCCTGAACACCATTAATCGTTCCACCAAACGTTCCATTGTGTGGGAGACCATCAGGAGAATTTCTGGCAGAGGAGGGAGGTGTCCCATAGCTGCTGTAAGGAATAACGCCACTCTCCACACGGATCCGCGAAACATTGCCCAGACTATGGCAGCGTATTTTGCGACAGTTACTGCAACAACCAGTCAGGATCCGGGTTTCCAGCGCCATAGGGCCGTTGTTGAGAGATGTAGTCTGGACTTCCAGTCCACCTTTCATGAAGTTTACAACTGCCCATTTTCTATGTGGGAGCTGGATTCTGCATTGTCTGGAGCTCGTGACACATCCCCTGGTCACGACTGGGTCCATTACAGTATGCTATGGCACCACACAATGCGCAACAAAGAAATCCTCCTCGCACTTTTTAATGGAATTTGGGCGTCGGGTCACTTTCCTGACGCGTGGTGTGAGGCAGTTTTAATCCCTTTTTTAAAACCTGGGAAAGACCGCACGAGCCCAGGTAGCTACCGTAGTGTTGCCCTCACTAGTTGCATAGGGAAGACCTTGGAGCGGATGGTCAACCGCCGCCTTGTATGGATGTTAGAATCCCGGCAACTCCTTAATCGCTTTCAGTGTGGGTTCAGGAGGTTTCGTTCCACCTTAGATAACATGGCCCTACTGGTGGCGGCTATACAACAAGCTTTCCTACGCCGTCATCACCTTCTAGGTGTATTTGTGGACATTGAGAAGGCCTACGATACCACTTGGAGGCGTCTCATCCTGGAGCAACTTCACGAATGGGGTTTTCGGGGTTGTCTTCCTCTTTTTATTCAGTCTTTCCTCTCGACACGATATTTTCGATACCGAATTGGTGACGTCCTGTCTGATCGCTTTGAGCAGGAGAACGGTGTCCCTCAGGGTAGCGTTTTAAGTGTGACTCTCTTTGCCATCGCTATTAATAGCATTACGTTCATAGTGAAAAGTCCAGTCCAGTGTTCTTTGTTTGTGGATGATTTCTCTTTGTTTTGCTCATCTTCAAGCCTTGCAACGACAACTCGTCAGTTGCAACTTACGATTAGACGTTTGGATGACTGGGCGCGGAAGAGTGGTTTTAAGTTTTCCACCGAGAAGTCGGCATGTGTTCTTTTTAACCGTTCTCGTTCGCTTTTAACCTTTCCTGAGTTGCGGATGAGGGACACTATTCTTACTTTTAAGGACACGGTGAGGTCTCTGGGGCTCATTTTTGACTCGAAGCTCACGTGGTTACCTCATCTTAAAGACCTGAAACGGCAGTCGCTTAAGGCTTTAAGTATTTTAAAATGTCTTAGCCACAGTACATGGGGAGCTGACTTGTCTGCTCCAGTTTTACAGGGCGTTTGTGCGATCTCGGCTCGATTATGGGTGCACGGTGTATGGGTCTGCGAGCCCATCTTACTTACAGATGTTGGACGTTGTGCACCATGAAGGGCTTCGGTTGGCCACTGGGGCATTCCGAACCAGCCCATACCAAGCCTCTGTTGCAGAGGCTGGTGAACCGCCACTTCCTATGCGGCGACGGCTACTTACAGTGCGCCAGGCGTATAAAACTTTGTCCACACCATACACCCCTGCATACCCTGCCATTGCTCAGCCTCCTCTGGCACAGTTATTTCATAACCGGTAACGTGCGACGCAGCCCTATGGGATTCGCGCACAGGATTGCCTCGCTGCGATGTCTATGGCTGGTCTTCGTGTTTTGCGTCGCGGTTGGAGCAGATCCCCACATTGGCTCCTCCGGAGACCCAAACTTATTTTAGATTTGACTAATTTTAAGAAAGATTGCACACCAGATTTTACATTCCAATGTCTGTTTTTTAACATTTTAGATGTGCATCACGGTTTCACTGTCGTGTACACTGATGGCTCCAAACAGGAGAATTTCCTTGGCTGTTCTGTAGTGTTCCCTGATCAAGTTACCCAGATTCGCCTCCCTGCTGAATATACCGTTTTCGCAGCGGAGCTCCACGCGATCCTGAAGGCACTGGAGCAAATGAATCGTGTTCGGGGCGATCGATTTCTTCTCTGCTCCGATTCTCTTAGTGCCCTACAATCACTGCAGAACCTGTACCCGACTGAGGCGATGGTCCAGCTGATACATGACCAACTGTACTTGCTCCAACGGCAGGGTACAGAAGTATCCTTCTGCTGGGTGCCTGGTCATGTTGGCATCTGGGGCAATGAACAGGCCGATCGGGCTGCCAAGGAGGCCTGCAGAGAGCAGGATGTAGTCCAGTGTCCTATTCCCTTGCAGTCAGTCATCGCTGCACTCCACAGGAAGTGCACGGAGTTGTGGGAGGACGAATGGCTGGCGGTGACGTCCAATAAACTGCGGTTGATAAAGTCAACCACTCGGCCGTGGCGTTCCTCCTGCCGGTTGCTCAGGCGGGAGGAGGTGGCCCTCACAAGTCTTCGGATCGGGCACTGTCCTCTCACACATAGCTTTTTATTACAGCGGGAGGATCCACCGTTTTGTGATGCTTGTGGTGTGCACATCTCTGTCCGGCACATTTTAACAGACTGCATTTGATACCGTGATGCACAGGCAGAAGCACAAGTTGCTGGGGATCTGCCTTCTGTTTTAGCTAATGATGAGACGTGTATGTCTAGGGTTTTTAAGTTTTGTGATGTGTCTGGACTCTGGCCTAAAATTTTAGGCTGTAGGTTTTAGTGTATTGCAGAGTGGCTGACTCCTCCCCTTTTTTCCTTGCGGTCAGCCAGCCACTTCCATCTGCTACATTGTTTTAGCTTCCTCTATCATTTTCTTCCTGTGTTGTCCATGTTTTACTGCTGACGCTCTGCTTCATCCCACGCTTTGGTGTGGGTGAGCACATGTTTTTCATCGATTGTTACCCATGTTTTCTGTTTCGTTTTATATTCCTGTTCTGGGATTTTTCTTGACACCCGTCTCTCTATGTTACTAAACGGGCGCTGAAGACCTTGCTGTCGTGCGCCCAAAACCCCTCTACTACTACTACTATTAAGATTTTCACCTCTCATCATGTATTTCATGTATTAGGGCTCACAGCACTTACTTACGTATCAGGTGTAGAAGTATGAAACTGGAATTTGATTGCAATAATTACACATCTGTTGTTTGAAACTGATAAACAATATTTCACTCAAAATAATCTCTATTCCTTTATACATTTATCCTACGCCTCCGGCAGGTTATGAAAGCCATGCCAAGAAGCAGTCCTTCTTTTAAAGGGAATCAGTCAGAAGCGTTGTCCGGCGGCAGCTCAATGCAAATAGGTGATAATCGGACGGAGCAGAGTCTGGAGAATATTTCCCACTGGACGCTCGATCGTTACCCTGACATGTTTTACTGTGTGTGATGCGGCGTTATCATGGAGCAAGATGACTGTGATGCCTTTCTCCATATTCCGGTTGCTTTTCAAGTAATGATCGATTTAAATGGATCATTTGCTGTGCTATATGACCACTCGTTGGTTGTATGCTGGTTCTTTATATAAATTGACTCTGTGTGACCATCTCCTCTCGTTACCTCAGAGAATTGTACTCGAATTAGCGTCCTGGCTGCTAACATACAAGACCCTTATTTGAATAACCTGATAAACATCTAACATTCTGCGTGGTGTCTGTCTGTTCTATATCGTGTCTCCCTACCACTTTCACGCAACGACGCTCTGAGCGTGTTTTTTAGGGAACTGACTAGTTCGAACCTGGGACCTGCTGCTGGTAATGAGACGCCAGACCGCACATGACATGTAGAATTCCAAAGGGTTCAGTGACACTAGCGATGATATGACCAAATACTTAATGATTTCAGCGTCAGCTCCACTGCACTCCCTGTAAAAGAATCTTAATACTAACTAAATTTAGTGGAAGGGGTTCAAGGCTTTCCTATTTTTAGTTAGTTGGTAAAATAACGTCGAAAAAGCTGTTACGTTTGCCATTGGAAATTTTATTCTACTCTCAAAACGTTGTTTATAAATTGCACAATTGATACAGGATGGTAAAAACCAACTGCGTTCAACAAATATGTGAACGAATATTTCCTGAGTGGGTTTCCAAGTTATACAATGGATCGAAGAATTACCTATGCCATATCATATCGATAATCTAGGTTTAAATTAAGTTTCACAAAAGAGAAAACTATCAAAATGGTCTACAATGACCCTCAATTATCTTTAATTACTGATCTAACTTGTAAATTACAGTGGCTGATGTGGCTTCTCAATAATTACATAACAGAAAAATCATCGTGTTTCAGATTTTTACTTCAAGTGGCAAATGTGAACACCATGAGCTTTAATTGACGATCGACACTAGTATTACGCAAAAAGGGGGTGTAACAGATGAGACTTCTACAGTTCTGAGTGAAGCTTTATGCGCTGTTATGCGGCATCGCGTGCGTTCATTACCTTGTCGGTGTTCGTCATTGGGCGGCGGGCAGCACAGCTCCGCTCACCTCTCTGTCTCGGGAGCAACTCTCTCCTAACTTCTCCTTACTACAATTTACCGAAGTTGGTTTAAGAAAAAAATATCTGGCTGTGTTTTCATCTGACCAATCAGGGTCTCAATGTTAACCGTAAGCTCCGCCTACAAAAAATCTGTCTATCCAAAGAGAAACGTTATACTTTTCGTGGTGAGGCAATGTTTTTAAAATTTGCAATGTAACAAAGACGCAAAAATGTCTCACGCTAAACCTTGCAGCTGTTGTGGTCCTTTTAGCGTTATCGTAAGATCTATACTGTTCTTCTGGAGGGCTCTATCTTTTAACATGGGCTGGGGCGTGCTCCTGGCGTAACAGAGACGCGAAAAAGTCTCACGCTAAGGCTCTAACTTTCAACATAGGCTGGTGTGGGTGGTCCTAACGGTTAGCTGGCGACGTGGGTGTCCGTTCCTTGTCGTAAGGCCTTCTAACTTAACACGGTTCTGCTCTCGGCTTCTGTTCTTGTTTCTCCTCTCAGAACTGCGTCTGTCTCACGGTGGGAAGGTATGACATGCTTTTAGGCATTCTTGTGTTAGTCTGTTGTATTCCATTTGCTCACTCGTTACTCGTATTACTTTGGTTAATTTAATGTCACGATTTATTCGAAGCTATTTGACATACTACTGGATTATCATGTCAGGGTTTACATGGAAGGTGTTGGATTTGTCTGACTCCTTACAAACAAAATTATTTTTTAAATGTGCGCAACGGAAACTGTTGCGAGTTTCTCTAAGATGACACGTTGTGGGGTGGTTGAACTGAAAGCTGTCACTATAGCAGCGGGTAGCCTATCGAAATTCACATTGCTGGTTATTTGTGTCTTTCATTAACTTTAGAAAATCGAACTGAATAAGATACATCCTACCCATTTCATGTGTCAGGTGAATGGGGGAATATTTCTTAACTGAAATGCTGACTCTCATTTAATAGATTTATTTTCTACTTTGATGAAAACTTTAGAAGCCGACACATTACAATTTTTCTTTAGTTACAAAACTTATGTCTGAATCAGCGTTACCTCTCATGGGTACGACAATGACAAAACGAAAACACTACACCAATAATTTAATATATGACACATAATTTCATAATAACACAAAAAATACATAAGTGGGCCACACTGTCTTTAGCGGGAAAATCGTCATTCATTCTGTAAGACTCACTTATCGTCATGCATGAATTACACCACTAGAAATTTAAGGTAGGCCACTGCTGAAGGTAGATAACCTCTATCAGAGAAAAGATTCTGGGCAAAAATGATGTACTATTGGCGCCAAAATGAAGTGCGAGCTGAACTCACAAAGAAAGTACCAAAAATAATTAAATTTCGCGACAGCACTTTCTCGATCTACCATCTGATACGCAATCTGCACTCATTGAGCTAAAAGAAAGTGAAGCTCATAACTCGGGAAATAGCTACATTAACTGATGGTTCCTGTTGCATACTCACTACCACAAAGCAAAATTTCACAAACACATTTCAGAGAAAACTATTGCAAATAAATTAAAACCTTAACATGTACCGATGGAGGTATGTTTAATGTGTGCTATGAGCATACCCTGTCGTGAATTTTTAGCCACATTAGGTCATATTTATCTCACAAAATCTGTGAGCTGCTGTGCTCCCGCGTCCGGTCCGTCTTATGGCTAGCCCCACAGTGCTCTCCACGCGCCAAAATCCGACCAACGTTCCTATTCAAACGCGGTGGTGGGGAGACTCACCTCACCCCCGCACCAACTTTGTAACCTACCCTCGTGCCTGTTTTCATCTTTGCTTGCTGCTCTGGCCTACCTGTCGTTATTCTTGTAATGTTGGCAATGACTGCTACTCCCTTAAACTGTTCCCTTTGGTCCATGCTCCCGCTACGCTTGACTTCCATTCCTACCCATGCACGCTCATACAGGGTGGAACAAGGAGTATACATATAAACGGCATGTGACCTCTTTGTGAAATAATGAAAAGAAATAAACAAATGCGTCAAATATTCCTTTCACCCAGCGAAGTATTGAAGCTCCTGGCAATCAAAGAAAAACTTATATCTCGAAATATAAAACATAATTACTTCCTACTGTAACCTGAGGCAAAACGAAAGTAACGCCTCAGTTGTTGGTAGCGATCAGTGCTAGCGGTTTCACCAGGTTTTAGCAGCTCATAAATGACATACTTCTGATCCAACCAAACACAGAACGTTGTCTTCTTTCCAAAGCGATTTGGTCTTGCAATGGGTGCATATTTTTTGCCCCGATTCACCCATGATTTACAACACTTATGATTTTCAAAATACTTCCATTTTTCGTCACCTGTTATTATTCGATGGAGAAACGGCTTTCTTTTGTATCTGGCAAGCACCATTTCACAAGTAGTCTTTCGATTTTCTTGCTCTCTTCCATTCAGTTCATGCGGGACCCGTTGTCCCACTTTCGGCACCTTTCCAATAGCTTTCAAACGAAGAGAAACAGCTTTCTGCGTCAGATTCAATTCTTCCGCGAGTTCCTGTTGAGTTTGAGTATCATCTTCATCCGATGAGACCTGCAATTCGTTGCCTTCAAACTTTCTCGGTGGTTTCCCGCGCTCGTTGTTTCTCACGCCAAATCACCACTTTTGAATTTTTTCAACCATTCGAAACACTTGTTTTCCCAAGAACATGTTTGCCGAAAGCTTCGCCAAACATTCGATGCGATTCTGCAGCAGTTTTCTTCAAATGATAACAAAAACCAATGCTGTCCGCAAATCATAGTTCGCAGACGCAAAACTCGACATGTCTACGGGTATGAAATAGATACCGATGTAAGGAACTTGGGTTACTGTGTGTTGACATCCCTCGTCGGCCATTACAGGAAGTAGATGACCTGCAGACGCGGCCTCAAGGGCCCCTACACTGACGGCTAACACCAGCTACAGGAAAATTCCGGTTCCATACTTCTACAACTGGTACAGTGGTACTTGAACAACGCAAACTAAGAGTTAATGTGACAAAATCTTTAAAACGAAAGCAGCAACTACAGTTGTAAATCCTGTCATAGCAAACTAATAAAATTCTTCAGAAATCTTTGAACACCTGATACCAGTAAAAGTTTCAACTTAAATAGAACAAATGAGCTTCTAAACCTCTGTCAGGAGCAAATATTTTAAGACCAAAGAATAAATAAATTAAAAAAAAACTTAATGCTAATGATTGTTGACCTCAACATCACAGAAAAAAAAAAACAATTTAGCTATTACTGGTTTGCTTAGAAATGTTTAACAGAATTTTAATTTCAATAATTAACGAACTGGTTCAACTCAACACCAACTGGCAGTTTACCCAGGTCGCTGCCAAGATGCACCGTCGTCACCTTGATGATCTGGCCAGACCTAAACACCTCCCCTCCCGTAGCGGATCTGCAGTCACGACGATACTATGACAACCGCCAACGAGAACGGAGGGAGCCCCTTGTTCGTGGCGGCGGCGTACCACAGAGAAAACCACAGCAAATCACACAGTACTGGTGAGGTACTCGTAGCAGTTCGCAGTGACATATGTATGAAGTAAAAATTAATTGAGTGGCATTAATTCGGAAAACAGTAATGCACAATTCAGTAGCGAGATAACTGACGGCCGCAATGACTTACCACACAATCCTGAAACTGGAAAATCAGTCATTAAGTCGCTTCACTTTGACCGTGAGCTGAATTTCCACTTTGCTTAGGCAACTTTAGACTTTCAGTAACAATAGGGTGGACCGTGCAGCTCTTGCTCAAAGTTTTCTAAACGGAGTCCTGAAGACGGCACCTGAATTAGGCTGTTTTGGCGGTGCAGCTAAACACGCCGTAACAGCACAGTCTCTGTAGGAACCAGGAGACCCAGCTGACGCTCAGCCGTTAGGGGTCAACAGAAGGCCTCTGGGAGCTCGCCATGATGCTGCCGCCTGCTCCCAGACGTCGATTGCCGCCTACTCACGTGTCCGGCAAGCAAGCTACTCGGCATGCGTCAGTCACGCTCCCTCCCCCCCCTCCCCCCCCTCCCCCCCCCCCCTCTCTCTCTCTCTCTCTCTCTCTCTCTCTCTCTCTCTCTCTACAGGCCTGCAGGCTTCTGCTGTAGCCCAGACTGCGGCTCCGCGCTTGCGCACGGCTAAAGAAGGCATTTTCATGCCCGGCGCGCGTTCTTTGGCCTCAGTTATATCATACTCTCAGCGGCGTTGACAATCGGCAGGTTGGCAACCACCATATTGCATAGTATGACGCTTTTACAGCAGAATCCCATCTGGACCGAGAGAGTGACACATTATTGTAAGTTGTTACACCGTTGCCGAAGTACTGAAACTGATCGGTAACTACGGTAAGAGGAAGGTAGCTTTGGAAAAGAAGCATCGTCGCGGGTACTTAATGGCAGCTGACAGCTGACAAGTGAGGCCCAGTGGAACGTGCGCCCGTTGTACCTTGCAGGAAGACCAAAAAAGGACCCGACGCTCTGAGACGCGTCAGAGAGGCGAGGAGCTTCCAACACGCGTGTTTTAAATGGGTGTTCAATGCGACAAGACATTGTCTCGTCATACTTATAACACTCTTGTTCGCTACTGTTATACTGTAACCTTAAAGCTGGTGGCAGATCGTGTAATGAAATATTTTTATTCGAGCAATAATAGTATAAAGCAGAGGAGCAGTGTTACTCTCTCAGAGTAATTTCGTTATATTGGCGGTGTTTTACCTAACGGAGGCGGCTTATCGCAAGTGAAAAATTACGTAAATATTTAAACAGTTCCAAACAATATTTTACCTATCTACACTATTCAAAGAATAAAGAAAAAGGTTGCCAGCCTAATTAGGCATGAGAATGATTGACATTTTAGCTCAAGAAAATAAGTATGAGTACCTTTAACGGACAAACACAACCTATACTTTGTCAGACAAGAGTGCTATAAACTCTGGTACCTGCATATGTTCACGTTACAGGAAGTGCTAGCAGTTATAAGAGAACATGGCTATTTGCTTAATGGTAACAGAAAATGAGATATACTTCTGCCTTCAAGGCTTCGTCAAACTGAATGATCTCAATAATATTACTATCAATATTCACGGTAGAACCATAAAATAGGCACAGGTTCAATATTACTTTTAAACATTTTCCTATCTAACAAAAAAATTTTAAATGCAGTTCACTGCAAAATTATGAACTGGTCATAGGTTAGGTTTCTCTCTCAGCTAAATACTTTTCTATTTAGAATGAAAGTTAAATGTATTTCACTATCAAAATATTTCTCACTGAATTTTGAATAAAAAGTTACCATGGATAGTTGTCTTTCTATTAACTGTTATTTATCATGAGCATAAAGGATAAACTATGAATCCTGTTACACTATTAATATGCACTTTCAATACCCAAGAGAAACAAGTACTTAGCAAGCATGAGTATATAACTTTCCCCAATTGCAGTTTTCAACTTTTACTATAGTGAGACACAAAATTAACATATTTGTAAGATACTGACTCACCTCACCTGTTGCGATTTACAACAGGCAGCAATGTGATCATTTACTAAGTAAAACTTTATAAGCCTCTGTTTTAAGAACTTTTAATTTTGAAGTTGGCAACAACATATTAATAAGCAGTTTTAATAGAAAAATTATTTTCAGCAAGTATCATTTACCTTAATTTACTCTCTTGCCACATTAACTTTAACTTTCTTTTTACTATATTCAAGAGGCATTAATTAGTAAAACATTGGGTTTTAGTGTTCTTTCCATAAGGGCACTCAATAATCACTTTAGCATGGGAAGGACCCTAAGTGGAAATGTGACCGGGGGATAAAAAATCAAGATAAGTATAAGAGTTCGAGTATAAGTTGTAATACCCCATCCGTCAGTTAGCTGGTCTGGCGTGTGTTCCAACCAACTAATTGACTAACAGATCAACAGAGAGTGCAAACTGCCACAATATCGGATAACACAAAAAAATAATATGGCCCTGTGTCTCCTGATTGAACTGCAGTGGCAGTGTTGACATTAATTTCTTCAGAATTGATCACTTTTAATTAAAAAGGGGTGCACATTGATGTTTTATCAGCTATTCAACACCAGATGTAAATGTGGAACATGAAATCTCAAGTCACCTTCTTAATTAATTTTAACTACTTGGTTGAAAACAAATGCAGTCGATTAGCACAAATTTATTTTAACTCAAGACATTCAATCATGACATTACAAGACTCTCCTATCGGGCAGTGGTAATAAATTGCGTTTGCATGGAGTAAAGTGCGATACTCAAAAGTAATTCCTATCGACAGACCCAGGCGTAATGCAAAGTGCGAGAAGAATTCTATAATACACGGCCCATGAAACCCTCATGGAATCTTTGCCGACGTGATCCAACAAATTATTCAGTGGCCGGAGCGGGCACAGTATCACCAAATACAGCATGGTGGAGTGTCGTCGTCGTGTGGACGTCGGCCGACCTTGTGGTGCTGCAAGGCTGTGCTCGTCTGTTCACTCCTAGCTATCTTGCTCAGTACATAGCTGAACCGAAACTTCCTATCTCCAAGCTCGATCGTTCCCTTTGGTAAGTCCTAAACTGCAGAGATGCTCACTCTTTCTCAGGCAAGCTGAGTCACGAACGCCACGTCCACACTCTAGGCAAGCTGGGAACGGAAGACCTCTACTGAGACTTCTGCAAGTCCGCTCTTCGCCTTGGTTTCCCCTCCAGCAAAATCACTTACGCCAATTGCAGCGCAGGTTGCGTTAATTATGCATCACTTCCCAGCACCTACCAATGCCTGCTTTGGGAAGTGAACAAATTCCCACAAAATTTCCCTTCCTCTCAACTTCTTCTATTTAGCTCCCCCCAGTCCACCCATCAAGGTAAGCGTCTGCACAAACACCAAGTTTCCGGAATTCTGTCTCCTAGGAGAGTACTTCAAATTCCTTGGTCCTACGTTCCCATCGGAGGCCGGCCTATTTCATGCTGTCGCTCTTCACTTGATATACTTCAGGCTCTGCGGACCATGAATTCAGAGTGAAGTTGCTATAGTCACGAACACCCATATTCTTACCTCTGTTGACTGCTCCACCGTAGCTTTGCGTGGCTTTGTTGCATGTTTCACAGAAAACTGGACGATGGACATTTATCAACAGGCGTACAAGTTCTCCATCTGTTTCGTGGTAACCAGCATGGAGTCAGGGCAACCACCCACTTAATGTCACTCACCGGGTTCTCAGAGCTTGAGCCACCCTAAGCTGCCTATTGTCGCTTCCCTTAGCCGTACCCCAGCTGGCCACAGCCAACTCTAAATGTTTCCCTGGGGTAAAGTAGCGTCCAGTAAATCGACTCGTTTCCATAAAGTTTTCACGTCATGTGAATTACTTTAAAACCATCACTTGACATTAATTATTCCAGTACGTGCATGCTATACCCTCTACAAGATGCATTGTGCCTTGTCAGTCAGTTTTTGTTCAGCCCTACTGTTCGCTCAACGTGAGTTAGGTGATCTTTAATGACTTCATGTAAGGGGCATAGTTATTGCCATCTTAAAAAGTTATCTTATATTTGCGAACACTAAAACATCCAACGAACTGATCCTTCACTGTACATTACTATAGTGTTTAATTACAGTGATTGCGCAATGTCGTGGCGATTGCATGAAGGTGGGTGGATTTGCAAGTAGAATTGCTGGACTCTGTCATTTCTTGGCGGCGGCGATAGGTACCAATTTCTGAATAGTTCCAGCTCTTTATCCATCCATCCAAGGTATTGGAAAGCGTCAGGAAAAGCCTCTCTCAGAACCAGCACAATATACAATCTTTACATGGGCATTTCACAGTTTGGTACCTCGTTCCCGACTGACTCTTGTTCTACCTTTTCTACCTAGGCCAACCACAATTTGCGCGTGCTACTCAGTTACGTCCCTGAGGCGAACCACAACACCTTTTACATACAAAATAAATAAGAACCCTAAGTGAAAGTCAGCATTTTACATAACAGCAAACAAACATATTAAATTAAACAGAACATTTGCATATATTGGTAGTTCTACACAAAATTATTTAAATAAAATTATTTAATTTTAAAGATAATCAAAGAGATTATATGAAGAAGACAAAAGATCATTACAGAGATTATACGTCATTGCAGTATCGAATTAAGTGTACACTAATTACAGAAGATCAACTACGGAATATTGAACAAAATAGAAAGGTAAATGAATCAACAAAAGGTATGTAGTGATTAAGGTATGGTGTTACATACTCTGCAGAAGATCGCACGATTTCTCCGCCCGTGACTGGAAAGTTGCATTGTGCATTAGCTATCTGCGCTGTTGCTTGCGTGTTTTTTGAGGGCCCAAGAAGGGAGAGTGGGCGGAGTGTCGATATGTCTTGTGTCGTCTTTAAAAGAAAAATCCATTGTGTATATCGCTGGTTCTGGTCCAGTCCGACCACCAACATAAGATAGTATATGTCGCCACATACAACATTAGATCACCTGTCCCGATTTTTATTTTCAATCAGCTGTATTATCGAATTAAAACATGAACAACATTGTGTATCACTGAAAATTAGAGAATATTTATCTATAGGCTTCTATGACAAAATTAACCCATGATATAAAATAATGTAAATTAACATTAGTTTATGAGAGATTAGACACAGTAAAAATACAATGTTTGTTGTCATTAAAATCGGCATTGGTGGTGGTGGTTGGGATGTTTAAGGGGGACTAAACAGCTAAGGTCATCAGTCCCCCTTTCCAAAAACAGGCGAGACGAAAATTTAGGGAGCAGGTAAAACCCCAAGGGGGGAGGAGGCGCCCCTCCCCCAGTCACTGAAAGAACACCAATGTGGCAGCGAACGCTAGAGACAAGAAGAGTACAGAAGAAGACCGGACACAAAGAAACGGAAGAAAAGAAGAGGGCTGGAGGCTGGTAAACAAGAAAAGGGAAAGAGTCAACCATCTGAATACACACTAAAATCTGCAACCAATGAGAGACTCGAGGACAAAAGACACAGAAAGGGACAGGGGCAGGACCCCCCTAAATGGAACCATAAAAAGGACTACCACGGATAAAATTTGAAACGTCGTCAGCCATGGAGGCATCGTCGCTAAAAACCAAAGGCAACGTGCCCAGGAGATTAAAAGACTGCCGGAGGGCGAACAGTCGGGGACACTCCAACAAAATGTGGGCGACCGTCAACAGGGACCCGCACTGACACAGGGGGGGATCCTCCTGACGCAAAAGATGTCCGTGCGTCAGGTAGGTATGGCCGATGCGGAGCCGACACAGGATGACAGAGTCCCTGCGAGAAGCCCGCAGGGAGGACTGCCACACATCGGTCGTCTCCTTAACAGCCCGCAGTTTATTCGGCGAGGTCAGGCTACGCCACTCGTCATGCCACATCTGAAGCACCTTATGGCGCAACGCCAGCTGCAGATCACGAGCCAGGAAGCCGATCTCCAAAGTGGGGGCGGCGATCGCCCCTTTGGCCAGCCTGTCGACACGTTCGTTTCCCGGGATGCCAACGTGACCTGGCGTCCAAACAAAGACCACCGAACGATCGGAGTGGGTAATGGCAAAAACAGAATCGTGAATAAAGGATGCCAGAGGAGAAGAGGTATAGCAGCAGTCGATAGCCTGGAGGCTGCTCAGGGAGTCACTGCAGATGACGATGGACGTACCTGAGAAGGAACGCATATGCTCATGAGAGCGAAATATGGCCACCAGCTCTGCAGTAAAAATACTACAGCCAGCCGGCAAGGAGCGCTGTTCAACATGGGCAGCGTGAGCAAAAGCATAAGCAGTACGACCATCCACCAGGGAACCACCAGTGTAGACAGGCTAACAGCCTGAAAATGAGGCAACGAGCACAAGAAAACGGCGACGGAGGGCCACAGGCGGAACCGAGTCCTTGGGTTCCTATGCCAAGTCCAGGTGGACAGACAGCCGGGGCATACACCAGGGAGGCGTCGGTGCATGGACCCGGAAGGGTGGCAGAAGAGGGAACGATCCCAGTTCCGACAGCAGGGACTGGACGCAGACAGCAAAGGAAAGCCCAGACCGAGGTCGCCATTCGGGCAGAGGGAGGACCCTGGCAGGGAAAAGCAGGCGATGATTGGGATGGCCCAGTGAGCAATGCACGTGCACAGCATAGTCGGTGAGCAGTCGGTAGCGGCGAATCCGCAGCGGAGGAGCCCGGCCTCCACCAGTAGACTATCCACGAGGCTCGTACGGAAAGCGCCAGTTGCAAGCCGAACCCCACAGTGGTGTATGGGGTCCAACAACGTCAACACTGAGGGTGATGCAGACCCATAGGCCAGGCTCCCATAATCAAGCCTGGACTGAACAAGGGCTCTGTACAATCGCACCAGCGTGCAGCGATCTGCACACCAATACGCGTGGTTTAGGCGGCGGAGGGCGTTGAGGTGCCGCCAGCACTTTTGCTTCAGCTGAGTAATATGAGGAACCCATGTGAGCCATGCATTAAAGACGAGTCCTAAGAAGCGGCTAATGTCCACCACTTCAAGTAGGTGACCGTCGAGGTAAAGTTCCGGATGAGGGTGGACAGTCCAACGCCTGCAGAAGTGCATAACTCGAGTCTTGGCTGCAGAGAACTGAAATCCATGAGTCAGAGCCCATGATGCTGCCTTGCGAATGGCTGTTTCCAGCCTGCGTTCAGCGACTCTCGTAGTCGTTGAGCTAAATGAGATGCAGAAGTCGTTGGCATACAAAGAAGGAGACACCGACGACACCACGGCTGCAGCCAGACCATTAATGGCCACTAGAAAAAAAGAAACGCTCAACGCCGAGCCCTGCAGGACCCCATTTTCCTGTATATAAGATGAACTAGAGGCGGCACCGACTTGCACCCTGAAAGAGCGGCGCAATAAAAAGTTTTCATTAAAAGCTGGGAGCTGACCACGAAGACCCCACTGACGCAACGTAGCAAGGATGTGATGCCTCCATGTGGTGTCATATGCCTTCCTCAGATCAAAAAATACAGCAACGAGATGCTGACGGCGGGCAAAGGCCGTACGGATAGCAGATTCCAGCCGCACCAAATTGTCCGCAGCAGACCGGCCCTGACGGAAGCCACCCTGGGATGGAGCGAGGAGACTGCGCGACTCAAGAACCCAACACAAACGCAGCCCCACCATACGTTCGAGCAATTTGCACAAAACGTTGGTGAGGGTAATGGGACGATAGCTGTCCACCGCCAGTGGGTCCGCACCGGGCTTCAAGATGGGGACAATAACACCCTCTCGCCATTGCGACAGGAACACGCCCTCACTCCAAATGCGGTTAAAGATGGTGAGGATGTGTCTCTGGCAGTCCCTGGAGAGATGCTTCAGCATCAGCGCGTGGACGCAGTCCAGTCCTGGTGTCGTATCAGGGCAATCGGCGAGGGCAGCGAGGAATTCCCTCTCGCTGAAAGGAGCAATGTATTTTTCAGAACGACGTGTGTGGAATGATAACGGCGTCCGCTCGGCGCGCTCCTTTAGAGAGCGAAAGGCAGGAGGGTAAGTTGCAGTCGCAGAGCTCATAGCAAAGTGCACGGCAAGGTGGTCAGCAACGGCGGCAGCGTCAGTGCAGACAGCGCCGTCCAGGGAGGTTCCAGGGACACCCACAGGGTTCTGGTATCCATAAATCCACATGATGCGGGACCACACGAGCGACGGGGAGACACGAGAGCCCAAGGATGAAACATACCTCACCCAGCACTCCTGCTTACGCCATGCAATAAGACGACGGATCAAGGCACGGAGCCTCTTAAAGGTGATGAGGGTCTCCAGAGACGGGTGCCACCTATGACGCTGGAGAGCCCGCCTACGCTCACGAATAGCCTCAACAATCTCCGGCGACCACCAGGGGACAGCTTTCCTTCGAGGGAGTCCAGAAGAGCGGTGGATGGCAGCCTTGGCCGCAGAAATAATTGACGTGGCCAAGACACGGACCACCTCGTCAATGTCACCCTGTGGGGGAGAAGCAATGGTGGCAGTGGAAGTAAAAGCCAGCCAGTCAGCCCTGTTGAGAGCCCAGCGGGGCAGGCGCCCAGAAGAATGACACTGGGGCAGCGACAAATAGATGGGAAAATGGTCACTATCACACAGATTAGGATGCACTCTCCAGTGGAGGGATGGGACAAGTCCGGGGCTGCAAAGAGAGAGATCGATGGCCGAGAACGAGCCATGGGCCACACTGAAATGCGTGGGAGCACCGGTGTTCAAGAGGCTAAGGTCGAGCTGAGCCAACACATGCTCCATGGCACGACCGCGGTCGTCAGAGACAGTCCCACCCCGTAGAGGGTTGTGGGCATTGAAATAGCCCAGAAGCAGCAATGGCGGCGGGAGCTGAGCCAGCAGCACAACCAAGATATGTCGAGGGAGCTGCCCATCCTGAGGAACGTAAACAGAGCAAACAGTAATAGCCGGCATATCTCAATCGTGACAGCGACTGCCTCTAAAGGCGTCAGAGTGGGTACTGGCCAGCTACAGACAGAGTGGTGAACAAAGAGGAAAAATCCACCAGAGCTCGTTGACAGGCAGCGCGGTTCTTATAGTATCCCCGATAACTGCGAAGGGCAGGGGTCTGCACTGCTGGAAACCAAGTTTCCTGAAGAGCAATGCAGAGAACAGGGGAAACACTAGAAGCATCCGGAGCTCAGGCAGGTGGCGGAAATAACCACCGCAATTCCACTGGAGAATGGAAGCAGGAAGGGACTGGGAGGGCGTGAAGGCGACTAAGAGGCAGACGGCGCCTCAGAGAGAACGGCCGCCACTGGGCGAGAGTCAGCTGCATCCATAGGAAAGGCCCCCGAGGGTTCCGTGAGGGCGAGATCCGCGGCAGAGGCTAGGATCTCCACCTCATCCCCAGAGCCAGAACTATGTACAGCAGGCGGTACTGTAACCGCCGGAACGTCCTTCTTGGGCATGTTCAGTTCCTTCTCCTCGCATCTGTCCTTTGTGTTAGAGGGCTGGGAGAGTTTCTCGTAAGGAGCGTCGGAAGCTGACGACGATGCAGATGCCCTATGACCAGCAGGTGGCGGAACCTTCAGCCACTGGCTGACATCCGGCTGGGTAGGAGAAGAAACGGAAGAAGGGAGGGCCCCGAGGGACCCCTTCCGCAAGAGAGGAACCAGCTGAGGCAACGCCGGCGGAGAAGGAGGGGGAGGGGGAAGTATCGAGCCCTCTGGTTTTTGAGCAGATGTCACTCCCGAAGAATGTTTGGGGGGAGTGACGAGGGTTTGCCCCCAACTGCTAAGGGGGCAACAGAGGAAGGCTTGCCCCCAGACACGAGGGGGGGACACAGAGATGTATGGCTCCGAGGGTCCACTGAAGGTGGCACAGATGAGGCGAGAACTGCCGCCCGCGAGGGCGACGTTAACATGGCTGCAGCATAGGATGTTCGAAGTGGGACAGGATACAACCTTTCGAATTTCAGTTTTGCCTCGCGATAAGTAAGCCGGTCCAGGGTCTTAAATTCCATTATCTTCCGCTCCTTATGAAGAACGTGGCAGTCCGGTGAGCATGGAGAGTGGTGTTCTCCACAGTTGACACAGACAGGCGGAGGTACACATAGAGAAACGGGATGAGAGGGGCGTCCACAATATCGACATGTGGCGCTGAATGGGCAACAGGAGGACATATGCCCAAACTTCCAGCACTGGAAGCACCGCATCAGGGGAGGGACGTATGGCTTGACGTCACAACGGTAAACCATTACCTTGACCTTCTCAGGCAATACAGCACCCTTGAAGGCCAAGATAAAGGCACCGGTGGCCACCCTGTTAGTCTTGGGTCCTCTGTGTACACGACGGACAAAATGCACACCATGACATTCCAAGTCAGCTCTCAGTACGTCGTTGGATTGTAACAAGAGGTCGCGATGGTAAATAATCCACTGGACCATGTTTAAGCTACTGTGGGGAGTGACGGTAAGAGGGACATCTCCCAGCTTATCACCCAAGAGCAACGCCCGTGACTGGGCTGGGGAGGACGTCTTGAGGAGGATGGACCCATTGCTCATTTTAGACAACCCCACCACTTCCCCAGACTTATCCTCCAGGTGTTCCACAAAAAACATAGGCTTTGTCGAAAGAAAGGAGTCACCATCAGTCCTGCTCCAGACAAGTTATTGTGGTACATAAGGCTCCGGCTTGGCACTAGATCTGCGTCCCTCCCACGGCGCAGCCAACGATGGGAACGACTGAGGGTCATATTGTGCAGCATCGAATTCAATTCTGCCTCGCTTAGAGACGCTGGTGGCAGTGCGACCACCAGCTTGGTGAGATTTATTGCGCTTCATTGCGCCACATCCGCCCAGATGCCACCTACTCCGAACGAGGGCTCTCCCCAAGGGCGCCACCCAGCCAAAGCAATGGGTATCTGGCCGATATCCCATTGCCCGGAGTCCCTGTGCCCCAGACAAGATGGGCACATACTCCTTGGCATGCATGGGGAGAAAACTGTTGTGGCATCTGTAGTACGATCCCTGTGTGGTCAGGGGCTACCACCAAGAGGGTACATGACGACCCCACCACAACGGACTGGCTACCGTGCTGGATTTTAGGTGTTGAAAGGGTCCACAGTTGTCGTGGGCGCTAAGAAGGGGACTGCGCACAAGACGAGGAGGCAACCCAGAAGACATGGGGTGTAAGTCCCACCACACGACAATAGATAGCGTGCACGATGGACCAATAGAAAAACACCACGTATGGCGTCCTTCCCCAAATGGCACGCACTAACAACGGAAATTTTGAAAATTGCAGGTTAAACCCAAGAGGGGACCATCACATAAGGCCGAAACGTTTGAGACTCCTTTTAGTCGCCTCTTACGACAGGCAGGAATACCGCGGGCCTATTCTTACCACCGAACCCGCAGGGGGTAAACGTGCCAGAGAATGGTGGCAAAAATAAACAGAACGGACCAGCTATAACAACTACAGTCATCAATGCGCCCGACATCAAACCACTTCCCAGGCCGAAAAGGCTGGCAACCCTGTGGATCCTCGGCATGTCAGGCCATGTCATCGTGACAAAGCGGCAGACGGAACACGTCGACTTCCTGATGGACCTCTGGGAGGAACACAAGGCCGCCCAGCAGCACTGGCAGTACGACGAGAAGTTCCAGAACTTCCTACGGATCCCCCGGCAGGCAGCCATCGACGACTTCTTCCCCGGCGGCACGTGACCACCAGATAGCCTCCCCACAGCACCACAGCCACCTCCATAGTGCAGTGCAGTGATAAAAGTGAAATAATACAAATCCAAAAAGAAAGTGAAAGTAGAAGTGTGCCAAAGTGCAGCAAAAAGAAAGAGAGTGTTTATCTGTGTGAACATCCGAGGGTTTAGTGTTTCAGTGCTACAACCTCCCAGTCACCACCAGAACAACAGGTACAGATTAAAGTGTTATTTCCCTTCCTAAGTGCCACAAAGTCATAATATGTACCAATAAACCTTTGCACTCATCTCTACTTTCACCTTTCGTCCTTCAGCTATCAGATCTGTCTTTTTCTGTGTAAATAATATGTGATGCATGCTTAAACGCGAACTGAAACTGGACCTCCTTTTTTTCTACCATGCTTTCATGCCTTAAATACAATATGTAATTTTAATGTATATAACTTAATGTAATCAGTATCTAAAAAACTATGCTCATTTTTTGTATGGACATTGCAAGTGAATAACTCCGTGACATCAGAGAAATGCCAGTCGTGACATTATTGCCCACAAAAAAAAACTTGGACATAACCATATAGCAATGAAAATGGACTACACTCAGTAACGAAAATAGGAAAAAAATTTATCGAAGTGCTTAAAAACGAAAAGAATGAAAGAAAAATTAGCAAATGTACAGCATGTCCGACAAAATAAATAGGAGTAAAAATAACGTAAACAGATGATCAAAGAAAAAAAGTTTACTATGAAAACATGTAATTTACAACCATAGAGATGATTTATTTTGTTGTTTCTTCTTTTTCTGAAATAAATATTTAGGTCACAAACTGAAAAAAAAAAGGTGCTGTTGGCTCCCTCTCATTTTTTTTCCTTTTTACGTCGGTACACCTGCCAGCCCTCTTTTCATACTAACTTTCAGGTGCGGAAAGATGCTCCCACAAGCATTTTAAACTACTGTATTGAACGTAAGATGCGAAATTACACTAATGAACTCAGTTTGAGCAAGAATGCGCCATGGAAGGGTGGTAGGAACTCCTTGAAAGTAACGAAACACTGCGAATCGACAGATGTGCTCTTGAAATGCGTCAGAGCCTACTGTTTTGTAGGAGCGCTAAATTCCAAAAACTAAATAATTAAATAAAAAACTAAAAAAACAGAAAATCAACTGTTCTGGTACGATCACCAAAGATAAGCAACAACATTAGTATTCGGATCGGTGACCGCCTGGGAACTCTGGAAAAGAGGGCTGGCAGGGGTAGCCAAAAAATGAAGACAGCCAAAGTGTCTCTAGAAATAACAAGAGTATGACATGACAGGACTGTTCTGAAATACGCTAGGGCTTATAGTTTTGTAGCAGTGTACAACTGCAAATTTGTAAACAAAAATTTGTCTTTCGCCGCTAGAAGAGATGGATGCTTTGTCGAACGGCCTGTGTCTTGTGTCCGTGTTTTCGCACCATTCCACGGCACGGCGCCTCGGACACGCCGGTGCCAGTCTCGCGGACGTTTCTCGTGCTTGTGCTGTCATATAGATCACGACCCGAGCGGCAGTCGGGGCAAGTCGGGACGGAAGGGGACAGCCGACAATGCACCGCGCGAATTACGCAAATATCTGGAAGCGCGGCGCGTGTCAGGCAGCTGAGAACGCCTCCCTCGGTCCAGCAGGACACTGCCACACCCCGCGCAGTCCACCCGCCGCCCGGCCGCGCGCAATCCCTGCGACGGACAACAATAACAAGGTGCGTCTCCCGCGAGTGTCGGAGGCCGCACGAACCAAACGAATGACAGGCGGTGCAACGAGCAGCTGTGTTATGCATCTGACTCACGTGGCGGCGCGCCGCACTGCGCGTCGCCTTCGAGGTGGAAGGACGTACTTTGCGTCAAATGTGCCACCGAAAACGGCGATTGCGTGTGTTGGGAGGAGAGGCGAAGCCTTCTTGTGCCGTGCGGCTACAGTATAAGGACGCCAACGGCCATACCATGTTGAATACACCGGTTGTCGTCCGATCACCGAAGTTAAGCAACATCGGGCCCGGTTAGTACTTGGCTGTCTGCCCGCCTGGCAACACCTCGGTGCCGAGCGAGCAGTACTTGCTTGTGCGACTTGGCCGGCGCCGCCTCGCGTATTGACTGCTTCCTTTGCCACGTGGCTAAACTTCTACTGACTGTAAGAAATGGATGTGGTTAGTGATGACATTGAAGAGAGACAGAACAATGTTCAGTGCGAGTTTGATCGTTCCGTAGAGAAACCCTCGGCTTTTGAAATTCATCGCAGGTTAATTGAGGATTTGTTGTTGTCTACTACTGACGTACCGGTATTCAGTTCGATACGTTCTTAAATTCTGTGTTTTTGAAACTCAAATCTTCCAATCTGTGTGATGCTGTTATTTCTGTTAATGACGGTATTCGCAAATTTCGCCACCTTAACGGAAATGTTAGTTATGTAGCTGTGTCTCACGCTGGTTTTGGTGTTCGACAAATGCGGATCTTTAACCTTCCGTTTGAAATTCCCAACGACACTATTTCTCGTCACTTGCGGCCATATGGCACTGTGTTGTCTGTTGTGAAGGAGAAATGGTCGTCTCCATACATTTTTCAAGTCGAGAACGGTGTGCGGAGCGTGAAAATGGTTGTCAGGCAACACATTCCGTCCTTTATTTTGGTCAACGGCCACCGTGCGTTTGTGACTTATAGTGGACAGCCTCAAACTTGTTCATTTTGCAATGGTGTCGGTCATTACCGGCAAGACTACCCGAAACGTAAACGGCCCGCTCAGTTACCGATTGACGACAGTTTGCGCGGGGTCAGCTTTGCCTCTGTCGCCGCCACGGTCTTAGGTACAGCCCCCCCCCCCCCCGCACCTTCGCGCCGCGTGGCCGATGCTAACCTCGCTGCCGTCGCGGTTGCCATGGATGTGTCCCCTCCCGGCAGTGACCTTGTTTCTGAGTCTGACGATTCTGCACAGGCTACGGCTACTGTCCAGGCTGCCGATATTTTGTCTTTGCCCGATGTTTCACTTGCAACTGTATCCGAACCCGCGCCTACGTCGCGACTGATTTAGTGTCGGCAGCTGTTTCGCAGACTGTGTCGGTACCGGAATTCTCTGGTACGGTGACTGACTTCGTTGACGTGGCCGCCAGTGCTCCTGTTCCCACTGCTGCCGTGGACTTGCAGGAATTTTTTGCGACTCCGCAACCGCGGCGTGGTGAATTTCCGTCGCGAAGTTCTATCAGGCAACGTGCACGCAGTGTCGGTCGGTCGCCTTCCTCAGGCAGGGGGTTTACACGACCGGACCGCAGCCCGTCTCCGGCTGACCGTTCCCCCGCCGCTTCCCGGCAGTCGCGGGTTGGTCGGCAGGACTCCCAACAGCGTGTCGCGCGTCGGGACCTAGACCCCGAGCGGCGGCAGTCTCAGGCTTCCGGCTCCGGGCGTCACACACAGCAATCACAACATCAACAACAACAACGGCGTGCCGCTTCTCGCCAGCGTCTGCCTGACGATCCTAACGTTGCCGATCAGAAGCGTGATGTCGCTGTTCGACATTTACGAACCGTTTTAAGTCAGCAGCCCGTTGGTTGCGACGCCGCAATTGCCGACGAAACGGAAGGCCGAAGACACCCACCAGGGTCGTATCTGCCCTTCTGCCCCCGAGCGAGTGCCGACTTCTTCCGACGTGGAGATGCCCGCCGTTGATCCTTTGTCGGTAGCTTCCGGTGGCGCAGATTCTGGGACCGCGTCCACCCCCACTCCCGTCCACCCCACTGCGTGGGCGGAGAACGTGGAAGGTGGTGAGACGACTTACTGATTCCTTTGTTGTCCCCTAATCCGGTTGACGGGAATTAAAACCCGTCTTTTTAGCATACCTTTTATCCTTTCTGGTGGCTGAAATTCTGTCCATGTCAGCTGTCTGTTTTTAAATGAGGAGTTTTTTGTGCTTGTGTCTTTTAATTGTGTATGGAGCCTGAGCGTTGTTCGTGGAATATTTGAACTGTCAATGTTAACAAGTTGAGTAATCCGCACAAGTTGTCGGCCTTACTCGCTTTTTTACATGATTCTCGTTGTCATGTGGCATTCTTACAGGAAGTTACGCGTCAGGCTCTGTTGTTTTTACTTGACACTTCTGATTTCACTGTCGTTGATAATATAATGTCGGACGAACAGACTGGTACTGCCATCTTAATTCGTCCGGAATTTGATGTTGGCAATCTTGAAATATTGCCAAATGGCCGCGCTATTGCATGTACCATTAACGGTGTTGCTTTTGTTAATGTGTACGCTCATGCCGGTGACAAACCAGCGCGCAATAAGTTTTATGGTCAGGATCTTTGTCAACTTCTCCATCACAATCGTACTGACTTAGTGATTGGTGGTGACTTTAATGCAGTAATTGATGGTCGAGATCAGGCGCCGCGTCCTAACTGGTGCCAGGAATTGCGTACGTTGGTTGACAGCTTTCGGCTCCGGGACACGTGGCGTGTCCTTAATCCGGACAAGACGCATTTCACGCACTTTTACGCCACCGGTCACAGTAGACTCGACAGGATCTATGTGTCTTCGCCGCTCGCCGCCCACGTCCGGAAGGCGGACGTGTTGCCGGTCATTTTCTCAGACCATTGCGGCTACTTGTGTCAACTCCTCCTACCGCGTGCGCGCCCTACTCAGCGCAACAATGTTTGGAAATTTAACTGTAGTCTCTTAGACGAAGCCAGTCTCACGTCTCAGTTTACTGCGTTGTCGCGCAAGCTCCTGCGTGATAAAGTCGATGACGGCAGTACTCTCGTTTGGTGGGTGGGGGTAGCCAAGCCGGCTATTAGGCGTTTTTTAATCGATTTTAGTCTCGATGCGGCGCATTGGCGTCGGTCAACGACACGGTTTTACCAGAACTGTTTAAAGGATCTCGCTCAGCGGGTCACTGCGTCTTCTGACTTGCTTCCTGTTTTTAATCAATTTAAGGCCAAGCTCTTTGATGATCTTCGTCGGAAGGGTGTTGGGACTATCGCGCGGAGCCAACCGGTGGGTGACGTAGAAGGGGAACCGCTCTCTCTTTACCACCTATACATGGAGCGCCGGCGGCGCGAGCGGTTGGCTATCCGTAAATGGATCCAGCAGGATGGCACGTCCACCTCAGATGGTGCGGCCATTGAGCGGGAAGTTCACGCGCATTTTGCGACGCTCTTTAGACAAGTGGACGTAGACGACGCGGCGCTGCGCGATTTTTTGCAGAGTGTCCCACGTGTGTTAACGCGACAGGATAGGGCTGTTTTAAATGAACCTTTTACCTTTGATAACTTAGATGCAGCTGTGAAACGGAGTCCTAGGGGCAGGTCCCCTCGACTGGACGGGATTCCCGCAGAATTTTATTTAAAAATTTTCCGTCTTTTAAGTCGTGTTTTAATTGACATCATGAATGAGATCCATAACGGCGTTGATATTCCGGCGGAATTTTCCGAAGGGCGCATTGCACTCATTCCGAAATCGACCGCAACACCACTTCACGACAGTGTTCGGCCCATAACCTTACTGAACGCCGACTATAAAATTATAGCACGGTGCATCACGCACAGACTGACGAACGTTATGCCGAAGGTGATGAGTGAACATCAGACGTGTGCTGTCAGGGACCGTAACATTTTCGATGCTGTCCTGGCGTACCGGGATTGCATCGGCTATGTTAAAAGTCACAGGCTCCGGACGGCTGGGATAATGCTGGTCGATTTCAAAAACGCCTTCGATAGGATTAGTCACACCTATCTGCGGCAGGTGTTGGTCGGTTTTGGATTTGGCACCAAAATGACGAAGATGGTGCACAATATTTTGCGGAATGCCACGTCGCGGGTCGTAATCAACGGAATTGCCAGTCGTGTGATTCCGATTAGCCGTTCAGTTCGTCAGGGTTGCCCCTTGTCAATGTCGCTCTTCGCTTTGGCGTTGGATCCGCTCCTCCGCTGTATCGCCCAGGATTGCCGAGGCATTCGCATTGGTGACGATCAGCTGATCTGCAGGGCGTATGCAGACGACCTCGGCGTGTTCCTTGACCAGCCAGAGGACATTGACAGGCTGCATGGTGTTTTACAGCGATTCGAGAGGGCAACGGGGGCTGTCGTCAATCCTCGGAAAACTGTTTTGCTCCCTCTTACACCTCGACTGCGTACTGTCCACGGCGACTGGTTTTGTGTCAAGCAACGGCAGACGGTCCTCGGTGTCATTCTGACTGACAATGCGCAGCGTATGGAAGCTCTTAATTGGCGGTCCACGCTGTACAAGGTTCGGGCTGTTGCGAAATTGTATGCCTCTCGGAATTTGGCGCTCCGTCAACGGGTGGCTCTTATCAACACGCAGATTTTGGGAAAAGCGTGGTATCTGGCACAAGTCCTACCTGTGCCGAAACAGCTGGAAAGGGCCATTCAACAGGCGGTCTATTGGTTGCTGTGGAAGGGCGACATTTTTAAGGTCTCCCTGGCAACCTGTACCTTGAGTCTGGCGGAGGGGGGGCTGGGTTTAGTTGATTTTCGCCATAAGTGCGCGGCGCTCTTCGTGAAGCGGACTACGGTGGTGATTGACAAGGGGCCGTGCAGTCCGACGGCTGCCTTGTTTCATGCATATCGCCCACCATCTGTGATTGCTCCGGTCTCGGTCGGTCATATTCCGTACACCTTGAACTTCGTACGCCGGTATTATATTAATAACAGCTATCTAGTGCTTGGTGATGTCCGTGCGTGCAATGTCGGTGACATTCTTCGCGCTCTTCGGGACTCGCCAAGCAGGAATAAATGGGAGTATCGGCTACCTCAGCATGACTGGAAGGTGGTGTGGAGAAACCTCGCCGCCGCCGTTATTCCGGCCCACGTTCACGCGACGTGGTATAAAGTGGTCAACCGCACATTTCAAACTAACGCTAAGCTGCACTCTATCGATTTGATTTCTTCGGATGTCTGTGATTCCTGTCATGAGGAGGACACCATCGAACACCGATTCGAGTGTCGAAAATTCCGTGTTGTTTGGGATATTGCGTGTGACATGGTGCACTTAATCAACAGGGTGGACAGGCGGCAGGTGACGGCCTTGGACGCCATCGTGCCTCAATGCGCGGCTTATGCGGCCGCCAAACGAAATGCCACACTTTGGATTTTGGGACATACGATTTTTTGTATTTTCACCCTGAAATTGACTGATGCTGTCGATTTTCTGTCTTACCTGTGGGCGGAACATCGTCAGACACTTGGTCGACCGGCTTATTCCCTGACTTACGCCAATTTTTTGCATGTCGCTTTGGCCCATGCGTTCACTAAATTGCCACTAA
The DNA here is from genome assembly GCF_023897955.1 of Schistocerca gregaria. Lineage (NCBI taxonomy): Eukaryota > Metazoa > Arthropoda > Insecta > Orthoptera > Acrididae > Schistocerca > Schistocerca gregaria. The sequence continues at coordinate 73,532,841 of NC_064924.1, forward strand.
ACTTATGAGACTGCATACCCGATCTTGACATTTCTACTTTTCCTATCTGGCAGTACTGCTAATATAAATGTTGACGTGATATGACGAACCCTTGCATGTCATCGGACTTGGCTTCTTGGGTAATGATTTATGGCACGGTAAAGTTGTGTTTATATGGACCGTACATTATCGAAAACGTAAAAATAACATACAGTTATGTGAATGTGTTTTGTCCGTCACAGTTCTTTTCTGTTTTCTTTACTTTGCTTTTTTTCCCATGTTATTGATACTTTCTCGCGACGCCTGAGGAGACAGTGTCAGGGAGATAAATTTATCACAGTTGGTGTGTACGTGCCTATTGGATCCCCTGCTGTTACTGTGCACGACGTTTTGTTTTTATTCTTTATGCCCCATCCGTCGACCTTAAGTGGAGACATTTTTCTTGGGACTTTATTTTTTTCCGGTGGTTTTTTTTTTTTTTTGGGCGGATGCCGCGTGAATTTTGCTTTGGAGGGTTGTTGTTGCTCTGGAACACTGTCACGGCAGGATGCAGCGGCATCCAGTGGCCAATTTTGTTTCTTTTATTTGGAATAACGTCTGGAAGGAGGACTGCCATCCGTTTCTTTCGTGTTTTGGAGGATATAATTTATTTTTCTGATTCCTGGAAAAGAAGGTGCTGTTAGCTCCTTCTCATTTTTTAAATTTTACGTCGAAAAAATAGGTGGTGTTGGCTCCCTCTCATTTTTTCCTTTTTACGTCGCTACACCTGCCAGCCCTCTTTTCATACTATCAGGGGCGACAAAGATGCTCCCACAAGCATTTTAAACTACTGTATTAAACGTAAGATGCAAAATTACAGTAATAACTCAGTTTGGGCAAGAATACGCGAAGGAAGAGTGATAGGAACTCCTTGAAAGTAACGAAACACTGCGAATCGACAGATGTGCTCTTGAAATGCGTCAGAGCTTACTGTTTTGTAGGAGCGCTAAATTCCAAAAACTAAATAATTAAATAAGAAACTAAAAAAAAAGAAAAATCAACTGTTCTCGTACGATCACCGACGATAAGCAACAACGTTAGTATTCGGATCGGTGACCGCCTGGGAACTCTGGAAAAGAGGGCTGGCAGGGGTAGCCAAAAAATGAAGACAGCCAAAGTGTCTCTAGAAATAACAAGAGTATGACACGACAGGACTGTTCTGAAATACGCCAGGGCTTGTAGTTTTGTAACAGTGTACAACTGCAAATTTGTAAACAATAATTTATCTGTCACCGCTGGAAGAGATGGATGCTTTGTCGAACGGCCTGTGTCTTGTGTCCGTGTTTTCGCACCTTCCCATGGCACGGCACAGAGCTGCTCTAGTAGCTCCGAGCGGCCGCTCACGGTGCCTCGCACACGCCGGTCAGTCCGGCGCCAGTCTCGCAGATGTTCCTCATGCTTGTGCTGTCATATGGACCACGACCCGAGCGGCAGCGAACGGCAGTCGGGACACGTCGGGACGGAAGGGGACAGCCGAGAATGCACCGTGCGAATTACGCAAATATCTAGAAGCGCGGCGCGTGTCAGGCAGCTGAGAACGCCTCCCTCGGTCCAGCAGGACACCGCCACACCCCGCGCAGTCCACCCGCCGCCCGGCCGCGCGCAATCCCTGCGACGGACAACAATAACAAGGTGCGTCTCCCGCGAGTGTCGGAGGCCGCACGAACCAAAAGAATGCCAGGTGGTGCCACGAGCAGCTGCGTTGTGCGTCTGAGCCACGTTGCGGTGCGCCGCACTGCGCGTCGCCTTCGAGGTGGAAGGACGTGCTTTGCGTCAAATGTACCACCGAAAATTGCGATTGCGTGTATTGGGAGGAGAGGCGATGCCTTCTTCTGCCGTGCGGCTACAGTATAATGACGCCAACGGCCATACCATGTTGAATACACCGGTTCTCGTCCGATCACCGAAGTTAAGCAACATCGGCCCCGGTTAGTACTTGGCTGGCTGCCCGCCTGTGAACACGTGTGCCGCTCGCTATTGTGCGTCCCAGGTAGGCGAGGATTACCGGCCGCCGAGCCGTCGCCGCCCGACATCCTACCGCGCCGCGCCCGCCGCCTGCCGGTTCCTGCGCCGCGCTAGACGTAGCTGTTCGTTTCCAACGCACGATCCAATGATTCGGTAAGTGACGATGGCCACGTACAACCGCTCGAACACGACGTTGCAACTGCAATTCGATCGAGAATACGTGAGGCCGAAGGCCTTTGAAATCGAAGAGTGGATGTTCGACTAACTTCGTATAGAGGAGGAGGAACTGGAGGGGCTGACTCTCGATTTCACGTTGTACAGTTGATTTATAAAATTGAAAACACTAATACGGTGCGAAACCCTTGTGTCCACACACGGTGGAAAACGTAAATTTAAACACACGGACGGCGCAGTGAGTGATGTTAAAATCTCCTTCGCCGGATACGGTGTGCGTTATTTGAAGATCTACAATCTCCCATTTGAAGTGCCTGACGACGAAGTGGGACGTTACTTGCGTCTTTATGGCGAAGTAATCTCCGTTAACCGAGAGTTCTGGGGTGCTGGCCACCGGTACAAGGTGGACTCTGGCGTCAGAGCTGTGACGATGGTGCTGAAAAACCACGTGCCTTCGTTTGTAACGATCGGAGGGCATAGGGGGGTCGTGCAATACAACGGCCAGCCCCAAACGTGCTCAATCTGCAGCTCTACGGAGCACATGAGGGCAACGTGTCCGAGGAGCAGACGTCCGGCGCAATTGCCGCGCACAGAAGCCGCGGATCCACCGCAAGAAATCGCCACTGCCAGCTACGCTGGAGCGGTAACGCGCGAAGCTCCACGCAGCCGCCGCCACAGAGAGTCCAGCGGCTCCCCCACCCCCTGCCGCCGTCCCGGCCCCGGCCGCGGCCAGCGCAGGTAGCGCGGGGGAGAAACGACTCGGAGGGCGAAAGTACAATGGAGACCGACGCAGCCGCGGCAGCCGCCCCCTCCCCCGCCGCCAGTCGACCGAGGATCGCGGAGGTCATGGCCCCTGCCGCCGCCGCCGCCCCCGCGCAGCAGACAGCCGCGCCTGCCAACAGCCCTGCCGCACAGGCCGGGCCCAGCGCCGACGCCGCCACGCCGTACAGCGAGACGCGTGAGCCTGCCATCAAAAAGCAAGTCATGAAACTGGCCCGCATTCTGAAAGAATCAGAAGACGAGCCGAAAGAAAACAACGTGGACGCCCCGGCCTTGGGGAAATCCGAAAGGCCCCGGAGCAAGTGAAAAAGACGAAGACAAGATGGACGTATGTGAAGCAGAGGAGTCAGATACGGCATCCGCAACCATAAATGCTACAACCCCTAAAGCAGAGGACGTAGTACTACGGCCAGAACGGCCGCAGCACTCCACAGACCCGCCTCCACAAAGCGATTAAATGCAACAGGGCTCGGGCTCAGTATATAGTGTAATTACGTGTAACGTGAACCGAATGACTGCCGCACTAAAATTAGACGCACTAATTGACTTCCTGCAGCACAAAGCCGCAGACGTGGCTATGTTACAGGAGGTGGTCACGACGGCTATAGAACAGGTACCGGGATACGAAGTCATCTGCAACATCGACGCAGAAACTCGCTGCGGAACAGCCACACTAAAAAGGCACGGCCTCGAATTTGGCGACGTAAAAATGATGCCCGACGGACGCGGAATAGCAGTGAAGGTGGAAGACACTGATTTTGTAAACATTTACGCTCCGTCGGGAACGGAAAACAAGCGTGCCAGGAGCAAATTTTACAACGAGGACATCTGCGAGCTACTAGTTGACAGCAACAACGTCGTGCTGGCAGGTGACTTCAACTGCGTAATTTCACCCGAAGACTAGATCCCGGTACCCAACTTGTGCGCCGAACTGCAGGATTTAGTTAGGCGTCTAAAATTAGCAGACACCTGGCGTCTACTACACCAAAATCACACAGTGTTCACGTACCTGTATAACCACGGCAGAAGCAGAATCGATAGAGTGTACATAAACAGAGAGATGGCCGCCTCTGTCACACAAGTAGAAGTCTGCCCTGTGATCTTCTCAGATCACTGTGCCTACCAGTGCAAACTCCGTCTACCGAGAAGCAAGCTTCCAGCAGGAAGAGGGACGTGGAAGCTAAATACAAGCCACCTCACGGATGAAAAGCTAAAGCAGGAAATTGCCGACACGATCCAGGCATGCAGACAGCGGCGAGGCGAATATAATTCCACTACCGAGTGGTGGGTAGAACACGCCAAGCCGCAAGTAAGACGGGAACTGATAAGGTACAGCGCTGAGAAGGCTTTCTGGGAAAGAAATACGGCAGACTTCTACACACAATGCCTCCGAGACGCGATGGACGCCCCTGCGGACGACGAACTTTTTCTGCGGCGGATAAGAAGACTCAAGGCACGTATACTGAGCCTGAAGAGAGACTAAATGAGAGGAGTGATCGCCCGTAGCCAGACAAACGGCGAAATCGAGGATGAACCTGCCACGCTGCACCACCTGCACAGGGAAAGACAGAGGGCTAATAGCAAACAAATAAGACAACTCGTCGACAGAACGGGAACAGGTTAACGACGAAGAAAGACATCATGAGCCACGTCGAAGGCCATTTCAACGACCTGTTCCGAGGAGAAGAAAATGACGACGGAGAAATGGCGAGGATCCTGCAAGAAACCCGCCGGATGCTTACCAACGCAGACCGGGCACTACTGAACGAAAACGTCACAGATGACGATGTGAAAGCCGCCATCAAAGACAGCAGAAACGGAAGGGCACCGGGCGCAGACGGAATCCCAACAGCATTCTACACTGCGCTCTGGGGCACAGTCGGTGGAATACTCACCGAGATAGTAAACGAAGTTCTGAACTGGACAGAATTGCCTCCAAAATTCCTGCAAGGGACGGTGATTCTGCTCCCCAAATCAAGGCAGCCAACAAAATCGAAGACTTTCGGACAATAACTCTTCTAAATTCAGACTACAAAGTAGCAGCAAAGTGCCTGTCTGCAAACATCAAGATCGCGCTACAGAAAGCCATTAGCCCTTGGCAAACTTGTGCAGTGTTCGGCAGGAACATTTTCGACGCCGTCTGCACATACAGGCACATTATACCCACGCAGCAACAACGAGGAGACCCGCAGCCGTAATCTGTGTCGATTTCCACAAGGCTTTCGACAGGATCAGTCACCGGTACCTGCTGAAAACTATCGCACGTCTCGGATTCGGACCAAAATTCGGTAGAACAATCAGGAACGTCATCACAAATGCCACCTCAAAAGTGACAATAAACGGATGGACTTCCAAGTCAATAAGACTGGGAAGATCCGTTAGGCAAGGATGTCCATTATCGATGGCTCTCTTCATAATAGCTCTCGACCCACTACTACGAAAACTAACAGCTGAAGTAGGAGGATACACAATGGGTGCAACAAACATCGCATGTATGGCCTATGCCGACGACATGGGCATATTCATCCAAAACGAAGAACTAGATATAATCCAGCCTATCATGGAATCTTTCGAAAAGGCTTCAGGTGCCAAAACGAATCCGAGGAAGACAGTGTTACTACCAATAGGCAACGGCAGACTGCGACCAGCGAGACAGTGGTACCGAGTGACAAACAACCATAGGGCACTCGGAGTGGAAATACAACAGTGCCCATTGAAAATGGCAGCACAAAACTGGCGCAGCGTCTTGAACACAACGAGAGGGCTCGCGAGGACACACGCGAACCGGAGCCTGACGCTGAGCCAAAGAGTGCAGTTGGTAAACGAAACGATCCTGTCGAAAGAATGGTACATGGCCCAAGTACTATGCGCTCCCACAGAAATTGCGCGAGCGATAGGAGGCGCAGCGTTCTACCTGCTGTGGAGGCGGGAAATCTTCAAGGTCTCCCAGGCGACGTGTTTCCTCTCGAGGGACGAAGGCAGACTCGGTCTGACGGACGTAAGAACAAAATGCGCGGCACTGCTCCTCCACCGTGCGATGAAAATAAAGCACCAGAACAACAACAGCATAACGTCCTGCCTGATCAACGAATACAAACCGGACTCTGAAGATGATCCAGTGGACACCACCCACATTCCATTCAAGTTGCGGCACATAAAGCAGATGGTAATCGAGAAGAGTTACATCACCGCGGTTGTCGCCAACCCACAACAAAGAACGGCAAGGAGGATCTACAGCGCTCTGAGGGGGAAGGCAAGAAAGTCCAAAATAGAGCCGAGACTTCCAGACCACGACTGGCCACAGGTCTGGAAGAACGTCTCGGAACGGACACTTCCGGAGCACGCCAGGGACACGTGGTATAAAATCATCCACCGGACAGTGCCGACAAACGAAAAACTGGCACGCATAAAAATGCGGGAATCCCCAAACGGCGAACTCTGCAACCAGACCGACACCATTGAGCATCGTTTTGGCTGCAGAGAGAGCGGGGAAATATGGGCGACAGCGAGAAGAATGATCGCCCACATCAACAGAACCGACGAGAGGGCGATACATGTCTCAGCTGTCACTGTCCCGGACGCGAAGCCTTTCCCCAACGCGAAACCCCTGGCCACAATGTGGATCATCGCCATGACGGCACACGCCATCGTCACCAAACGGCAGACCGACAAGGCGCAGTTCCTCACGGACCTGTGGGAGGAACACAGGAGGGCCAAACAACGCTCCAAGTACCGCGACACCTTCCAGAACTTCCTGCAGGTCCCGCTGGACGCCGCCTTCCGAGACGCCTTCAACACGACGTGACCGACGCCCTCCTGCAACACCCATACCTCAGTCGCTGAGGACGTCACCCACCGAGCCCTCCAAAGCCCCGACGGCAAGAGTGGTGCAGCGCGGAAAGCGTTTACAAAAATGTGTACAAAGTGAAGTGCGTAGTTGTAGCAGTGCCAAAGTGAGAGTGACGTGTGCCAATTATAATCATACAGTGTCCAATTGCCAAATAAAGCAGGTGAAAGGAAATGATCAGCCATTCAATTAGTGTAAAGGATACAAAGAAGTGTTTCAAGAAAACAACAAAATGTCAATAGTGTATTTCATGTAATTAATGTGTTCTCTCACTCACATCCTCTCTCTCTCTCTCCACTGAAGGTATTTTTTTTCTTTGTATTTATTTTTTTAGATTTTTTTTTTGCTTTTTGATTTGATTTTTTTGATTGCTGTTTTTTGTTGTGTTTGTTTTAGTTCTATGATTCGATTCGTTGTGTTTTTAAGTTCTGTGCTATATGTATATATATACATTTTGCCTATCATGTGCCTAACGCAGCAGGCCTCCTAGCAACTAACGATAATTGTAACATTAGACATTCTTCGCACCAAACTCCGTGATAACTGCCGCGTGCGCCCTCACGCAGAACATTAATAATTCCCGGCATTCACGAACTTAATCACATAGATGTTTCTGGTCTATATTCCCCATTTCGCCTTTGGAAAACATATAGCAAAAATGCAAAAATAGGTGCATTTCAAATACCATAGACGCAAATTTGTTTTTTTGTTCCATTTCATGTAAATTTAAAAAAAATCGAAGTAACGGAAGTTTTGTAATTAAAAGACATAAAAAACAGAGAGGAAAATCTATCTGAAGGACACTCAGTGAATAAATGTGTTGTAACTCGGCCAAGAACTATCAAAAGAACAATCAGAACAGAAAACGTAAAAATGAATATCACCGTTCAGTAATCAAGTACACCATTGAATGTAAAGATTTGTAATTGTTAAATATTGTAAATAAAAGTTTATATACGTTACAAAAAAAAGGTGCTGTTGGCTCCCTCTCATTTTTTCCTTTTTACGTCGCTACACCTGCCAGCCCTCTTTTCATACTCAGGTGCGACAAAGATGCTCCCACCATCATTTTAAACTACTGTATTAAACGTAAGATGCGAAATTACACTAATGAACTCAGTTTGAGCAAGAATGCGCGAAGGAAGAGTGATAGGAACTCCTTGAAAGTAACGGAACACTGCGAATCGACAGATGTGCTCTTGAAATACGTCAGAGCCTACTGTTTTGTAGGAGCGCTAAATTCCAAAAACTAAATAATTAAATAAAAACCTAAAAAAAGGAAAAATCAACTGTTCTGGTACGATCACCGACGATAAGCAACAACATTAGTATTCGGATCGGTGACCGCGTTCCTTTCATCTACCTATTACTGTAAGTTTATTGACGCATTACTATGAATCGGAATAACTCCGTAGAATGTGTTTTTGATAGGAACGCGGCTAGGCCGTCGCCGATTGATGTACATGAATGGGTCTTTTCGGAATTGCGTATTCCCGAATCTGATTTGGTGGGCATTCAGCTGGATTTTATTCAAAATTCTGTGTTCTTGAAACTTCCGACCGCGGATTTGGTAGACAAGCTCGTTAAGGAAAGTGGTGGCGTTAAGAAGTTTAAGCACGTGGACGGTACTTTGTCGGATGTGTTGATTCTGCAGGCGGGCTTTGGCATTCGCAATGTAAAAGTTTATAATGTTCCGTTCGAATGCTCCAATGAGGCCATTGCTCGTAAACTCGGAGAATTTGGTACCGTTCTTAGTGTGGAGAATGATGTGTGGCCTGCAGGTTTTAGGTACCGGGTTCTCAGTGGTGTTCGGACGGTTCGTATGGACTTGAAGAAACATATACCGTCGTATTTGCTCATTGCTGGCACGCGAGCTTCCCTCTGCTATAGTGGGCAGCCGCAGACGTGCTCCGTGTGTGGCAAAACGGATCATTTGCGACAGACCTGCACTTTGCGCAAGCCGGCTCAGCTGCCGCGCGAAGCCGTTGACACCACCACGTACGCAGGCGCGTTGGTTGGAGCCCCCTCGCTCGCCCCGCCCGACCGACCGGTTTCTGCCGCTCCTGCGGCTGTCACTCCTGTGTCCGAAACTGTGACTCCGCCGACACTTGTCGTGCCCCCGGTTGTGTCAGAACAAAGTTTTACCCCTAGCGAGGTCCGTATTGCTGATTTGCCAGCTGTCAGTGTTCCGGAAGTCCCTGTTGCGGAGGCTTCTGAAATGTTGGCCGAGTCACCGCGGCCGATTTCGGTCCCCGCCCCACCGACAGACAAGCGGAAATTGCCGTCACAGCCGGCCCGTCCATTGCCGGCGAGGCAGATGTTAGCAGTGCCGAGAGAAGTGTCCCAAGTTTCCACTCAGTCCGCCCCTGCCGATCCTAAACCGAAGCGTAGGAGGTCTAGGAAACGTTCGAAAACTGAGGGCGTCGACGTCTCCTTCGAACAGGCCGTTGAAGGACTGACGGACACTTTGGTCCAAGAGCGTCGCGACGCGCCTTTCGTGCACGGTCCACCTGTGTCAGTGCCCGCCACCCCCGCTTCCCGGGCCGTTCCGGACACCGCACCTGATCCTTCGGACGCTATGCAGTGGTCTGAAGATGTGGAGGAGGATCAATTCTTTTAGTTCCGCTTAATATAAAGAGTCCACCCTGACGCGTGCCTTCCACCAGTTGCGCGTCCTGACGCTTAATGCCAATAAAATCCGCAGTGACCGTAAACTTAACGCCCTTTTACAATTTTTACAATCTGCTCGTTGCGATGTGATTTTCCGTCAAGAAATTACAGCTGACGTTGTCCCGCATCTTACTGCCTATAATGTTATTCTTAATATTGATCCAGAAGCGACCTTTGGTACAGCTATTTTAATCACGCCCGGGGTAGAGTATAAAAACATAGAAATTTTACCGAATGGACGAGGTTTGGCATGTGTTATCTGCGACATATTTTTTGTTAACGTTTACGCCCCCTCTGGAACTGACAATAAACGTCTGAGGAGTACTTTTTTCCATAATGATTTATGTCAGCTCTTCCATCGGAACCACCGACGGATAATCTTAGGTGGGGATTTTAATTGTGTTGTGCGTGATGCCGACCAGGAACCGACGGCGAATAAGTGTCTTGCGCTGCAAACTTTAATCGACGCTTACAAGCTTGAGGACACGTGGCTTCGCTTTAGTCCGACTGCTAAAGGTTTTACTTATTTTTATCCCACCGGGCATAGTAGATTGGACAGAATATATATCTCGCCGGACCTCACTGCTAGAATCGTCGTTTTTTCGAATCATTGTGGCTACTTGTGTGCTTTTAACATCCCGTATGTTCGCCCGGAACGTACGCGCTCTTATTGGAAATTCAATGTTAGTGTTTTGGATGACGTCAGTCTTATCGAACAGGTGCATTTTTTGTGGGAGCAACTTCGTCAGCGCCGCCCACAGGCGCGTTCTACTGTCGATTGGTGGCTGCGTCACGCTAAACCGGCAATTCGTACTTTGCTAATTAATTATAGTCGTGACAAGGCCCACTGGGAAATGATGACGGTCACTTTTTATCGCGATTGTTTACGGGATTTAATTACTCGGATTACCGACCGTCCTGAACTCCTTCCCACGTTACGGAAAATTAAGACGAAGATTTTGAACCATCTGCATCGGAAGGCACAAGGCTCTGTTGTCCGTAGCAGGCCTTTTGATCCCACGTTGAAGGAACCACTTTCATTGTACCATTTACAAAGAGCCCGTCTGCGACGTGACAAACTATTATTCAAAGACTGGATAACGCGTGACGGTTTTAAGACTTCAGATCGACGGGTGATTCGGGAAGAAATTTACGATCACTATTCTACCCAGTTTCAATTTCAACCTTTGAATGACGCCTCCTTGCAGACGTTTTTACACGACATTCCTTCTATTTTAACGCGTCAGGATAGACTTCTTTTAAATGAGCGTTTTACAGCTGCTGATGTTTCTGCCGCCGTTAAGGCTAGCCCGAAGGGAAAAGCCCCTGGCAATGACGGTATCCCTGTGGAATTTTATATGAAGTTTTCCGGTCTTTTAACTGACACTTTCGTTGACATGGTTAACGAAATACATAATGGTCTCGATGTGCCAGAAGAATTTTTAGAGGGTCTCATCGTCCTCATCCCGAAAACGACTGGCACCCTAAGTGCAGTGACTTTACGGCCGATTACTCTATTAAACGCCGATTATAAAATCGTAACACGCTGCTTTTCACACCGTTTTCGGCCGGTGTTGAAGTCCGTCATTAGTCCTTCTCAATCGTGTGCCGTACCTGGACGGACTATATTTGATGCTGTCCTCGCGTATCGTGAGTGCATCGCTTATGTCACGTCCCGCCGTGGCGGCCGGGCTGCGATACTTTCCATTGATTTTCACAATGCGTTTGATCGCATCAGTCACGAGTACTTGCGGCGGGTCATGTCTAAATTGGGGTTTGGTATAAAATTCACGCGTGTGGTCTCCCACCTTTTGCAGTCGGCTACTTCCAGAATCCTTATTCATGGCCAGGCCGGTGATATTCTCAGGATGAACAGATCCGTCCGCCAAGGGTGCCCGCTTTCCATGGGGTTATTCGTTTTAGCCTTGGATCCTCTGCTCCGCAAAATAACGAATGTTTGCCACGGCATCCCGTTTGGTACGGGTTCGCTTGTTTGTCGGGCGTATGCGGATGATTTGGGAGTTTTTATTCAACGTCCTGCCGATATAGACACATTACGACTCATCCTTCACCAATTTGAAACGGCATCGGGTGCGGTTGTGAATCCCCGTAAGTCCGTTTTACTGCCACTTACTGCGACCATCAGGGCTGTCCGTCGTGATTGGTACGGCATAAAGTTGCGACATACAATTCTCGGTATTCAGATGACTGCAAATGTACAACAGATGGCAGTGTTAAATTGGCGCGCGGTGTTATATTCTGTTCGAGCGATGACTCGGGCTGCCGCCAAACGAAACTTAACATTGTTGGAGAGGGTTTCGGTTGTTAATACCCAACTGTTGGCCAACGCTTGGTACTTGGCTCAAGTTTTGCCGGTGCCGAAGGAGATCGAATGGGCCATCAAGTATGCTGTTTCTTGGTTGGTCTGGAGAGGCGAAATCTTTAAAGTCGCCTACAATATTTGTACGCTTCCGCCGGACAGGGTGCTGCTCTTTTGCTCCACCGGACCAACTGTGTAATAGCCAATGCCGGGCTGTGCCCCACGTCGGTACTCTTCGACCTTTACCGCCCTGCTTCTCTCCGCGCGCCTGTCTCTGTCCAGGCTATCCCGTACTAATTGAATTTCGTTCGCCAGTATTTCCTCCACACCAGCTATCTGATAGGTGACGACCGGCGCAGGGGTAGCGTCAGCGCCATCGCAGAGGCCCTCCGCGGCATTCTGCCGTCTAATAAATGGGATTTGAGGTTGCCGCAATACGATTGGCGGACGGTGTGGTCCAACATTTCCAGTAAATTGTTGTCCCCAGATGTTCGGGATACCTGGTATAAAGATGTGAACCGCACCGTTGCCACGAATGCGAAACTCCACGCAATCAATCTCCTCCCGAGTGGCCTCTGTGGGCTGTGCGCAGCTGAGGACACGATCGAACACCGCTTTGTGTGCCCCCAGTTTAAAGAGGTGTGGGATGCCACCTGTGAGATGTTGGCGTTGATCAATAGGACCACCCCGCGTGCCATACAACCTTTGTATGTCCTGGTTCCCGACTGGCGGCCGTATCCTGCCACCAAGAGAAACGCTACCGCGTGGATCGCATCACATGCCGCACATGCGATTTTCTCTCTCCGCCTCATGGATCGCTTGCAGTTTTTGACGTATCTTTGGGACTATTATGGACGGGAGAAACAGAACCCGCAGTGTGTTTCCAATTGTTGTTGTTGTCTTCAGTCCTGAGACTGGTTTGATGCAGCTCTCCATGCTACTCTATCCTGTGCAAGCTGCTTCATCTCCCGGTACCTACTGCAACCTACATCCTTCTGAATCTGCTTAGTGTACTCATCTCTCGGTCTCCCTCTACGATTTTTACCCTCCACGCTGCCCTCCAATGCTAAATTTGTGATCCCTTGATGCCTCAAAACATGTCCTACCAACCGATCCCTTCTTCTAGTCAAGTTGTGCCACAAACTTCTCTTCTCCCCAATCCTATTCAATACCTCCTCATTAGTTACGTGATCTATCCACCTTATCTTCAGTATTCTTCTGTAGCACCACATTTCAAAAGCTTCTATTCTCTTCTTGTCCAAACTAGTTATCGTCCATGTTTCACTTCCATACATGGCTACACTCCAAACAAATACTTTCAGAAACGACTTCCTGATACATAAATCTATATTCGATGTTAACAAATTTCTCTTCTTCAGAAACGCTTTCCTTGCCATTGCCAGTCTACATTTTATATCCTCTCTACTTCGACCATCTTCAGTTATTTTACTTCCTAAATAGCAAAACTCCTTTACTACTTTAAGTGTCTCATTTCCTAATCTAATTCCCTCAGCATCACCCGATTTAATTTGACTACATTCCATTATCCTCGTTTTGCTTTTGTTAATGTTCATCTTATATCCTCCTTTCAAGACACTGTCCATTCCGTTCAACTGCTCTTCCAAGTCCTTTGCCGTCTCTGACAGAATTACAATGTCATCGGCGAACCTCAAAGTTTTTACTTCGTCTCCATGAATTTTAATACCTACTCCAAATTTTTCTTTTGTTTCCTTTACTGCTTGCTCAATATACAGATTGAATAACATCGGGGAGAGGCTACAACCCTGTCTCACTCCTTTCCCAACCACTGCTTCCCTTTCATGCCCCTCGACTCTTATTACTGCCATCTGGTTTCTGTACAAATTATAAATAGCCTTTCGCTCCCTGTATTTTACCCCTGCCACCTTTAGAATTTGAAAAAGAGTATTCCAGTCAACATTGTCAAAAGCTTTCTCTAAGTCTACAAATGCTATAAACGTAGGTTTGCCTTTTCTTAATCTTTCTTCTAAGATAAGTCGTAAGGTCAGTATTGCCTCACGTGTTCCAACATTTCGACGGAATCCAAACTGATCCTCCCCGAGGTCTGCATCTACCAGTTTTTCCATTCGTCTGTAAAGAATTCGCGTTAGTATTTTGCAGCCGTGGCTTATTAAACTGATAGTTCGGTAATTTTCACATCTGTCAGCACCTGCTTTCTTTGGGATTGGAATTATTATATTCTTCTTGAAGTCTGAGGGTATTTCACCTGTCTCATACATCTTGCTCACCAGCTGGTAGAGTTTTGTCATGACTGGCTCTCCCAAGGCCGTCAGTAGTTCTAATGGAATGTTTTCTACTCCGGGGGCCTTGTTTCGACTCAGGTCTTTCAGTGCTCTGTCAAACTCTTCACGCAGTATCGTATCTCCCATTTCGTCTTCATCTACATCCTCTTCCATTTCCATAATATTGTCCTCAAGTACATAGCCCTTGTATAAACCTTCTATATACTCCTTCCACCTTTCTGCCTTCCCTTCTTTGCTTAGAACTGGGCTGCCATCTGAGCTCTTGATATTCATACACGTGGTTCTCTTCTCTCCAAAGGTCTCTTTAATTTTCCTGTAGGCAGTATCTATCTTACCCCTAGTGAGATAAGCTTCTACATCCTTACATTTGTCCTCTAGCCATCCCTGTTTAGCCATTTTGCACTTCCTGTCGATCTCATTTTTGAGACGTTTGTATTCCTTTTTGCCTGCTTCATTTACTGCATTTTTATATTTTCTCCTTTCATCAATTAAATTCAATATTTCTTCTGTTACCCAAGGATTTCTAGCAGCCCTCGTCTTTGTACGTACTTTATCCTCTGCTGCCTTCACTACTACATCCCTCAGAGCTACCCATTCTTCTTCTACTGTATTTCTTTCCCCTATTCCTGTCAATTGTTCCCTTATGCTCTCTCTGAAACTCTGTACAACCTCTGGTTCTTTCAGTTTATCCAGGTCCCATCTCCTTAATTTCCCACATGTTTGCAGTTTCTTCAGTTTTAATCTACAGGGCATAACCAATAGATTGTGGTCAGAGTCCACATCTGCCCCTGGAAATGTCTTAAAACTTAAAACCTGGTTCCTAAATCTCTGTCTTACCATTATATAATCTATCTGATACCTTTTAGTATCTCCAGGGTTCTTCCATGTATACAACCTTCTTTCATGATTCTTAAACCAAGTGTTAGCTATGATTAAGTTGTGCTCTGTGCAAAATTCTACTAGGCGGCTTCCTCTTTCATTTCTTAGCCCCAATCCATATTCACCTACTATGTTTCCTTCTCTCCCTTTTCCTACACTCGAATTCCAGTCACCCATTACTATTAAATTTTCGTCTCCCTTCACTATCTGAATAATTTCTTTTATTTCATCGTACATTTCTTCAATTTCTTCATCATCTGCAGAGCTAGTTGGCATATAAACTTGTACTACTGTAGTAGGTGTGGGCTTCGTATCTATCTTGGCCACAATAATGTGTTCACTATGTTGTTTGTAGTAGCTTACCCGCATTCCTATTTCCCTATTCATTATTAAACCTACTCCTGCATTACCCCTATTTGATTTTGTGTTTATAACCCTGTAGTTACCTGACCAGAAGTTTTGTTCCTCCTGCCACCGAACTTCACTAATTCCCACTATATCTAACTTTAACCTATCCATTTCCCTTTTTAAATTTTCTAACCTACCTGCCCGATTAAGGGATCTGACATTCCATGCTCCAATCCGTAGAACGCCAGTTTTCTTTCTCCTGATAACGACATCCTCCTGAGTAGTCCCCGCCCAGAGATCCGAATGGGGGACTATTTTACCTCCGGAATATTTTACCCAAGAGGATGCCATCATCATTTAATCATACAGTAAAGCTGCATGTCCTCGGGAAAAATTACGGCTGTAGTTTCCCCTTGCTTTCAGCCGTTTGCAGTACCAGTACAGCAAGGCCGTTTTGGTTAATGTTGCAAGGCCAGATCAGTCAATCATCCAGACTGTTGCCCCTGCAACTACTGAAAAGGCTGCTGCCCCTCTTCAGGAACCACACGTTTGTCTGGCCTCTCAACAGATACCCCTCCGTTGTGGTTGCACCTACGGTACGGCCATCTGTATCGCTGAGGCACGCAAGCCTCCCCACCAACGGCAAGGTCCATGGTTCATGGGGGGAGGGTGTTTCCAATTATGCCCGATTTTTAGATGTCCCTTTACGGACCGCATTTACCAATTTACATATTTCTCTTCGGCCGTGATTATGTACTCCCCATTCCACTGTTCATTCTGGTGGGGTGTGCGGAATGGTACATTGTTCCTTTTTCTTGATGTCTGACAGTAATTTGTCTCACCTGATCGACTTTTCTTCCGCCATTTTGGGCGGTTGTCCTTAGGAATGTCCCTTTTGGTCTTCTCTCCTAGATTTGACGCTTGTTCCCTACTGTCGACTTTTACCTTTTTTGCGACTATTGCCAGAATGTCATTGAATTGTCCCTGAGAATGTGAGACGGTGCTTGAAGGTACTTTGTGTTGATGTGGTTGCCTCCTGGGCACGGAAATCAAACTAATCGAGAAGACGAAATATGTTTGCTGCTGCCGGAATTGCGTGGACTTCACCAATTCCCGCGCGACAGACATGTTTGGCGTGTTTCGTTTGGGTCGTTGTTTGTGTTATTTTTGAGAGTCACTTTCGTTTCGTTCTTCATTCCTCACGTTACTACCACAAATGTGCCACCGAAAACGGCGATTGCGTGTGTTGGGAGGAGTGGCGAAGCCTTCTTCTGCCGTGCGGCTACATTATAAGGACGCCAACGGCCATACCATGTTGAATACACCGGTTCTCGTCCGATCACCGAAGTTAAGCAATATTTGGCCCGTTTAGTACTTGGTTGGGTGACCGCCTGGGAACACCGGGTGCTGTTGGCTCCCTTTCTTCTTTTAAATTTTATGTCACTACACCTGCCAGCCCTCTTTTCATACAAACTCTCAGGTGCGACAAAGATGCTTCCACATGCATATTAAACTACTGTATTAAACGTAAGATGCGAAATTACAGTAATGAACTCAGTTTGAACAAGAATGCGCGGAGGAAGAGTGCTAGGAACTCGTTGAAAATAACGAAACACTGCGAATCGACACATGTGCTCTTGAAATGCGTCAGAGTCTACTGTTTTGTAGGAGCGCTAAATTCCAAAAACTAACTACATTAAAAAAACCTTTTCCCGTCCGACCACCGAAGATAAGCAACAACGTTAGTATTCGGATCGGCGACCGCTTGGGAAATCTGGCTGTCTTCATTTCTTGCTTTCTTGTCGCTACCCCTGCCAGCCCTATTTTCATGCTACCTTTCTCATGTGACAAAGATGCTTCCATACTGATTTTAAACTATCGTAAGATACGATATTAAGGAACTCAGTTTGAAAAGAGTGCGCCAAAGAAGACTTCCAAAGAGTCTCTGGAAATTACAAAACAGTATGAAGTGACAGAAATGTTGTGAAATACGTCAGGTGGTGGTGGTTGTTGGGATGTTTAAGGGGGACTAAACAGCTAAGGTCATCAGTCCCCCATTCCAAAAACAGGCGAAGCAAAATTTACGGAACAAGGAAAACCCCAAGGAGGGAGGAGACGCCCCTCCCCCCAGTCACTGAAAGAACACCAATGTGGCAGCGAACGCTAGAGACAAGAAGAGTACAGACGAACACCGGACAGAAAGAAACGGAAGAAAAGAAGAGGGCCGGAGACTGGTTGACTGACCATGGGAACAAAAATTAGGAAAGAGTCAACCATCTGAATACACACATTAAAATCTGCAACCAATGAGACACTTTAGGACAAGATACACAGAAAGGGAAAGGGACAGGTCCCCCCTAAATGGAACCATAAAAAGGACTACCACAGATAAAATTTAAAACGTCATCAGCCATGGAGGCATCGTCGCATAAAACCAAAGCCAACGTGCCCAGGAGATTAAAAATCTGCCGGAGGGTGCGCAGGTAGGGACACTCCAACAAAATGTGGGCGACCGATTACCGCGACCCACACTGACACAGGGGGTGAACCTCCTGACGCAAAAGATGTCCGTGCATCAGGTAGGTATGGCTGATGCGGAGCCGACACAGGATGACAGAGTCCCTGCGAGAAGCCCGCAGGGAGGACCGCCACACATCGGTAGTCTCCTTAACAGCCCGCAGTTTATTCGCGAAGTCAGGCTACGCCACTCGTCACGCCACCTCTGAAGCACCTTATGGCGCAACGCCAGCTGTAAATCACGAGCTGGGAGGCCGATCGCCAAAGTAGGGGCGTCGACCGCCCCTTAGGCGAGCATGTCGACACGTTCATTCCCCGGGATGCCAACGTGACCTGGCGTCCAAACAAAAACCACCGAACGACCAGAGCGGGCAATGGCAAAAACAGACTCCTGAAAAAAGGATACCAGAGGAGAAGAGGTATAGCAGCAGTCGATAGCCTGGAGGCTTCCTAGGGAGTCGCTGCAGATGACGATGGATGTACCTGAGCAGGAACGCATATGCTGAAGAGCGCGCAATATGGCCACCAGCTCGGCAGTAAAAATACTGCAGCCAGCCGGCAAGGAGCGCTGTTCAACATGAGCAGCGTGAGCAAAAGTGTAGGCAGGACGACCATCCACCAGGGAACCATCAGTGTAGACAGGCTCACAGCCTGAAAATGAGGCGACGAGCGCAACAAAACAGCGACGGAGGGCCACAGGCGGAACCGAGTCCTTGGGTTCCCGTGCCAAGTCCAGGCGGATGGACGACCGGGGCATACACCAGGGAGGCGTGGGTGCACACGCCTGGAAGGGCGGCAGAAGAGGGAACGACCCCAGTTCCGACAGCAGGGACCGGACGTGGACAGCAATGGAAAGCCCAGACCTAGGTCGCCATTCGGGCAGAGGGAGGACCCTGGCAGGGAAAAGCAGGCGATGATTGGGATGACCCTGTGAGCAATGCATGTGGACAGCATAGTCGGCAAGCAGTCGGTGGCGGCGAATCCGCAGCGGGGGAACTCAGGCCTCCACCAGCAGACTATCCACGGGGCTCGTACGGAAAGCGCCAGTTGCAAGCCGAATCCCACAGTGGTGTATGGGGTCCAACAACGTCCACACTGAGGGTGATGCAGACCCATAGGCCAGGCTCCCATAATCAAGCCTGGATTGCACAAGGGCTCTGTACAATCGCAACAGCGTGCTGCGATCTGCACCCCAAGACACATGGCTCAGGCAGCGGAGGGCGTTGAGGTGCCACCAGCACTTTTGCTTCAGCTGAGTAATATGAGGAACCCATGTGAGCCGGGCATCAAAGACGAGTCCTAAGAAGCGGCTAGTGTCCACCACTTCAAGTAGGTGACCGTCGAGGTAAAGTTCTGGATGAGGGTGGACCGTCCGACGCCTGCAGAAGTGCATAACTCGAGTCTTGGCTGCAGAGAACTGAAATCCATGAGTCAGAGCTCATGATGCTGCCTTGCGAACGGCTGCTTGCAGCCTGCGTTCAGCGACTCCTGTAGTTGTTGAGCTGAAGAGATGCAGAAGTCGTCGGCATACAAAGAAGGAGACACCGACGACCCCACGGCTGCAGCCAGACCATTAATAGCCACTAGAAATAAGGAAACGCTCAACACCGAGCCCTGCACGACCCCATTTTCCTGTATATAAGATGAACTACATTCGGCACCCACTTGCACCCGGAAAGAGCGGCGCAATAAAAAGTTTTGAAGAAAAGCTGGGAGCTGACCATGAAGACCCCATTCGCGCAACATAGCAAGGATGTGATGCCTCCATGTGGTGTCATATGCCTTCCTCAGATCAAAAAATACAGCAACGAGATGCTGACGGCGGGCAAAGGCCGTACGGATAGCAGATTCCAGCAGCACTAAATTGTCCGCAGCAGACCGGCCCTGACTGAAGCCACCCTGGGATGGAGCGAGGAGACCGCGCGACTCAAGAACCCAACACAAACGCCGCCCCACCACACGTTCGAGCAATTTGCACAAAACGTTGGTGAGGGTAATGGGACGATAGCTGTCCACTGCCATAGGGTCCGCACTGGACTTCAAGATGGGGACGATAACACCGTCTCGCCATTGCGACGGGAACACGCCCTCGCTCCAAATGCGGTTAAAGATGGTGAGTATGTGTCTCTGGCAGTCCCCGGAGAGATGCTTCAGCATCTGTGCGTGGATGCAGTCCGGTCCTGGTGCTGTATCAGGCAATCGGCGAGGGCAGCGAGGAATTCCCTCTTGCTGAAAGGAGCATTGTATTTTTCAGAACGACGTGTGTGGAATAATAACGGCGTCCGCTCGGCGCGCTCCTTCAGAGAGGGAAAGGCAGGAGGGTAAGTTGCAGTCGCAGAGCTCGTAGCAAAGTGTGAGGCAAGGTGGTCAGCAATGGTGGCAGCGCCATCCAGGGAGATTCCAGGGACACCCATAGGGGTCTGGTATCCATAAATCCGCCGGATGCGGGACCACACGAGCAACAGGGAGACACGGGAGCCCAAAGATGAAACATACCTCTCCCAGCACTCCCAGCAGTCCAGAAGAGCAGGGGATGGCAGTCTCGGCCGCAGAAATAATTGACGTGGTCACGACACGGACCACCTCGTCAATGTCACCCTGTGGGGTAGAAGCAATGGTGGCAGCGGAAGTAAAAGCCGGCCAGTCAGCCCTGTTGAGAGCCCAGAGGGGCAGGCGCCCAGAAGAATGACACTGGGGCAGTGACAAATAGATGGGAAAATGGTCACTACCACGCAGGTCAGGATGCACTCTCCAGTGAAGGGATGGGACGAGTCCGAGGCTGCAAAAAGAGAGATCGATGGCTGAGAACGAGCCATGGGCCACACTGAAATGCGTGGGAGCACCGGTGTTCAAGAGGCTAAGGTCGAGCTGAGCCAACAAATGCTCCACAGCGGGACCGCGGTCATCGGAGACAGTCCCACCCCATAGAGGGTTGTGGGCATTGAAATCACCCAGAAGCAGCAACGGAGGCGGGAGTTGAGCCAGCAGTGGGGCCAAGACATGTCGGGGGAGTTGCCCATACGGAGGAACGTAAACAGAGCAAACAGTAATAGCCAGCGAGAGCTCAATCCTGACAGCGACTGCCTCTAAAGGCGTCAGAAGGGGTACTGGCGAGCTACAGACAGAGTGGTGAACAAAGAGGCAAACTCCACCTGAAGTTAGCAGTTAGGAGGGCGAGGAGGTATTACCAGCGGTGCGTCGTCTAGCACGAAAAGCAGCGCTGGCTGCAGGCATACAGAGAAGCCAAAGAACAGTTTCAACAGGAACTTAAGGCTGTCAGGATAAGGAGCTGGGAGAACTACGTGCAGAGCCAATTGGCTACAGACCCTTGGGGTTTACCTTACAAGATAGTCCGAGAAAAATTAAAATCACCTATGGTGCTATCTACCGTCAGGGATGGGGACCGAATGACGGAAACCTGGCAGGAAACTGCGGAGGTCCTACTCCGTGCCCTGCTACCTGACGATAGAGAGGAAGAGGACTCTGATGAACAGAAGAGAACAAGAAGAGAAAACCAACGGGTCTATGAAAACAACAGAGTGGTCTACCCCTTCTCTGAAGAAGAGGTAAGCTCCCAAATAAAAGCCCTTAAAAAAGGTAAAGCTCCTGGCCCAGACGGCATCACTGCAGAAGTGATACAGTACCTCGCCCCCAGCTGGTGGCACCTCTCACACAGCTGTACAACGAATGCCTACGGCTACAGACATTCCCCTCAATATGGAAGAAGGCGAATGTAGTAATTATCAAAAAAGGCCCAGACAAAGACCCCAAAGAAACAAAGTCATATAGACCAATATGTCTACTGGACTTGTTGGGCAAGCTCTTTGAGAGGTTGCTAGCTGACAGGCTGGCTGCACACTGCGTCCTGTGTGGGATGACTGACAGACAATTCGGTTTTTGGACAGGGCGGTCGGCGTCTGACGCAATCGCCCTGGCTGTGGATGTCCGTGACTCTGCCCCGCACAAGTGTATAATCGGCATCATGGTGGGCATCAGTGGCGCCTTTGATAACCTGTGGTGGCCTTCGCTCTTTTCCTGCTTATGGGAAAAGGAATGCCCAGGGCCGTTATATGGTTGTCTCAGGAGCTATTGTGAAGGAAGGGAGGTCTGGCTATCGGCCCCTAGCGGCAAAGTTAGCAAGAAAATCACCAAGGGGTGTCCTCAAGGATCCGTCCTAGGGCCACTCTTTTGGGATATAAACATGGAACCACTCTTAGAAGAACTAAAGAGCGGTGAAGACGTGCTAGAGGTCATAGCCTATGCAGACGACCTCCTCCTGCTGGTCGGCGGCCGCAGCTGCGAAGAGTTGGAACCTAAAGTAGAGAGAGCAATTACAATACTAACCACATGGTGCCACAAAACAAAAATGACTGTCGCACCAAATAAGTCAACTTACCTATTGCTCAAAGGCCAACTCACAAGAAACCCAACCGTGAAAATAAATGGCCTACCAGTGCTCAGGCGCAAGGAGGCCCAGTATCTTGGTGTCATTGTCGATGAGAGGTGGAACAATGCACCACATATTTAAATGGTTACACATAGATCTCTCACAGTATTAACTTAATAGGCATAGGACACAAGAGATTTCACCTCCCACCTTAATTAATCAAATTATATCACAATAGCATCCTTACATCAATAGTAGGCTACGGGTCTGCGGTCTGGGCACACAGGCTCACGAGGGTCATGTCCGCCGTGGCCGTAAGAAGAGTGCAGCGAAATGTGCTCCTGCGGTCAGTGGGCGCATACAGAACAACTCCTGGGGGGGCACTCTTAGTACTCATGGGGCTATGTCCACTGCGAATCGACACATGTGCTCTTGAAATGCGTCAGAGTCTACTGTTTTGTAGGAGCGCTAAATTCCAAAAACTAACTACATTAAAAAAACCTTTTCCCGTCCGACCACCGAAGATAAGCAACAACGTTAGTATTCGGATCGGCGACCGCCTGGGAAATCTGGCTGTCTTCATTTCTTGCTTTCTTGTCGCTACCCCTGCCAGCCCTCTTTTCATGCTACCTTTCTCATGTGACTAAGATGCTTCCATACTGATTTTAAACTATCGTAAGATACGATATTAAGGAACTCAGTTTGAAAAGAGTGCGCCAAAGAAGACTTCCAAAGAGTCTCTGGAAATTACAAAACAGTATGAAGTGACAGAAATGTTGTGAAATACGTCAGGTGGTGGTGGTGGTTGGGACGTTTAAGGGGGACTAAACAGCTAAGGTCATCAGTCCCCCATTCCAAAAACAGGCGAAGCAAAATTTACGGAACAAGTAAAACCCCAAGGGGGGAGGAGACGCCCCTCCCCCCAGTCACTGAAAGAACACCAATGTGGCAGCGAACGCTAGAGACAAGAAGAGTACAGACGAAGACCGGACAGAAAGAAACGGAAGAAAAGAAGAGGGCCGGAGACTGGTTGACTGACCATGGGAACAAAAATTAGGAAAGAGTCAACCATCCGAATACACACATTAAAATCTGCAACCAATGAGACACTTTAGGACAAGATACACAGAAAGGGAAAGGGGCAGGACCCCCCTAAATGGAACCATAAAAAGGACCACCACGGATAAAATTTGAAACATCGTCAGCCACGGAGGCATCGTCGCCAAAAACCAAAGGCAACGTGCCCAGGAGATTAAAAGACTGCCGGAGGGTGAACAGTCGGGGACACTCCAACAAAATGTGGGCGACCGTCAACCGGGACCCGCACTGACACAGGGGGGGATCCTCCTGACGCAAAAGATGTCCGTGCGTCAGGTAGGTATGGCCGATGCGGAGCCGACACAGGATGACAGAGTCCCTGCGAGAAGCCCGCAGGGAGGACTGCCACACATCGGTCGTCTCCTTAACAGCCCGCAGTTTATTCGGCGAGGTCAGGCTACGCCACTCGTCATGCCACATCTGAAGCACCTTATGGCGCAACGCCAGCTGCAGATCACGAGCCAGGAAGCCGATCTCCAAAGTGGGGGCGGCGATCGCTCCTTTGGCCAGCCTGTCGACACGTTCGTTTCCCGGGATGCCAACGTGACCTGGCGTCCAAACAAAGACCACCGAACGATCGGAGTGGGTAATGGCAAAAACAGACTCCTGAATAAAGGATGCCAGAGGAGAAGAGGTATAGCAGCGGTCGATAGCCTGGAGGCTGCTCAGATGACGATGGACGTACCTGAGAAGGAACGCATATGCTCATGAGCGTGAAATATGGCCATCAGCTCTGCAGTAAAAATACTGCAGCCAGCTGGCAAGGAGCGCTGTTCAACATGGGCAGCGTGAGCAAAAGCGTAAGCAGTACGACCTTCCAGCAGGGAACCATCAGTGTAGACAGGCTCACAGCCTGAAAATGAGGCGACGAGCACAAGAAAACGGCGACGGAGGGCCACAGGCGGAACCGAGTCCTTGGGTTCCTATGCCAAGTCCAGGTGGACGGACAGCCGGGGCACACACCAGGGAGGCGTTGGTGCATGGACCCAAAGGACTCCAGAGTGGCAGAAGAGGGAACGATCCCAGTTCCGACAGCAGGGACTGGATGCGGACAGCAAAGGAAAGCCCAGACCGAGGTCGCCATTCGGGCAGAGGGAGGACGCTGGCAGAGAAAAGCAGGCGATGATTGGGATGGCACTGTGAGCAATGCACGTGCACAGCATAGTCGGCGAGCAGTCGGTAGCGGCGAATCCGCAGCGGAGGAACCCTGGCCTCCACCAGTAGACTATCCACAAGGCTCGTACGGAAAGCGCCAGTTGCAAGCCGAACCCCACAGTGTACAATCGCAACAGCGTGCTGCGATCTGCACCCCAAGACACATGGCTCAGGCAGCGGAGGGCGTTGAGGTGCCACCAGCACTTTTGCTTCAGCTGAGTAATATGAGGAACCCATGTGAGCCGGGCATCAAAGACGAGTCCTAAGAAGCGGCTAGTGTCCACCACTTCAAGTAGGTGACCGTCGAGGTAAAGTTCTGGATGAGGATGGACAGTCCGACGCCTGCAGAAGTGCATAACTCGAGTCTTGGCTGCAGAGAACTGAAATCCATGAGTCAGAGCCCATGATGCTGCCTTGCGAATGGCTGCTTGCAGCCTGCGTTCAGTGACTCCCGTAGTCGTTGAGCTAAATGAGATGCAGAAGTCGTTGGCATACAAAGAAGGAGACACCGACGACACCACGGCTGCAGCCAGACCATTAATGGCCACTAGAAATAAAGAAACGCTCAACACCGAGCCCTGCAAAACCCCATTTTCCTGTATATAAGATGAACTAGAGGCGGCACCGACTTGCACCCGGAAAGAGCGGCGCAATAAAAAGTTTTCAATAAAAGCTGGGAGCTGACCACGAAGACCACACTCACGCAACGTAGCAAGGATGTGATGCCTCCATGTTGTGTCATATGCCTTCCGCAGATCAAAAAATACAGCAACGAGATGCTGACGGAGGGCAAAGGCCGTACGGATAGCAGATTCCAGCCGCACCAAATTGTCCGCAGCAGACCGGCCCTGACGGAAGCCACCCTGGGATGGAGCGAGGAGACTGCGCGACTCAAGGTCCCAACACAAACGCAGCCCCACCATACGTTCGAGCAATTTGCACAAAACATTGGTGAGGGTAATGGGACGATAGCTGTCCACCGCCAGTGGGTCCGCACCGGGCTTCAAGATGGGGACAATAACACCCTCTCGCCATTGCGACAGGAACACGCCCTCACTCCAAATGCGGTTAAAGATGGTGTGGATGTGTCTCTGGCAGTCCCTGGAGAGATGCTTCAGCATCAGAGCGTGGACGCAGTCCAGTCCTGGTGTCGTATCAGGGCAATCAGCGAGGGCAGCGAGGAATTCCCTCTCGCTGAAAGGAGCAATGTATTTTTCAGAACGACGTGTGTGGGACGATAATGGCGCGCTCCTTTAGAGAGCGACAGGCAGGAGGGTAAGTTGCAGTCGCAGAGCTCATAGCAAAGTGCGCGGCAAGGTGGTCAGCAACGGCGGCAGCGTCATTGCAGACAGCGCCGTCCAGGGAGGTTCCAGGGACACCCACAGGGGTCTGGTCAATGTCACCCTGTGGGGGAGAAGCAATGGTGGCAGCGGAAGTAAAAGCCAGCCAGTCAGCCCTGTTGAGAGCCCAGCGGGGCAGGCGCCCAGAAGAATGCCACTGGGGCAGTGACAAATAGATGGGAAAATGGTAACTATCACACAGGTTAGGATGCACTCTCCAGTGGAGGGATGGGACAAGTCCGGGGCTGCAAAGAGAGAGATCGATGGCCGAGAACGAGCCATGGGCCACACTGAAATGCGTGGGAGCACCGGTGTTCAAGAGGCTAAGGTCGAGCTGAGCCAACACATGCTCCACAGCGCGACCGCGGTCATCGGAGACAGTCCCACCCCGTAGAGGGTTGTGGGCATTGAAATCGCCCAGAAGCAGCAATGGCGGCGGGAGCTGAGCCAGCAGCGCAACCAAGATATGTCGAGGGAGCTGCCCATCCTGAGGAACGTAAACAGAGCAAACAGTAATAGCCGGCATAGCTCAATCGTGACAGTGACTGCCTCTAAAGGCGTCAGAGTGGGTACTGGCCAGCTACAGACGGAGTGGTGAACAAAGAGGCAAACTCCACCTGAGCTCGTTGACAGGCAGCGCGGTTCTTATAGTATCCCCGATAACTGCGAAGGGCAGGGGTCTGCACTGCTGGAAACCAAGTTTCCTGAAGAGCAATGCAGAGAACAGGGGAAACACTAGAAGCATCCGGAGCTCAGGCAGGTGGCGGAAATAACCACCGCAATTCCACTGGAGAATGGAAGCAGGAAGGGACTGGGAGGGCGTGAAGGCGACTAAGAGGCAGACGGCGCCTCAGAGCCAACGGCCGCCACTGGGCGAGAGTCAGCTTTGTCCATAGGAGAGGCCCCCGAGGGTTCCGTGAGGGCGAGATCCGCGGCAGAGGCTAGGATCTCCACCTCATCCCCAGAGCCAGAACTATGTACAGGAGGCGGTAATGTAACCGCCGGAACGTCCTTCTTGGACATGTTCAGTTCCTTCTCCTCGCATCTGTCCTTTGTGTTAGAGGGCTGGGAGAGTTTCTCGGAAGGAGCGTCGGAAGCTGACGACAATGCCGATGCCCTATGACCAGCAGGTGGCGGAACCTTCAGCCACTGGCTGACATCCGGCTGGGTAGGAGAAGAAACGGAAGAAGGGAGGGCCCCGAGGGACCCCTTCCGCAAGAGGGGAACTGGCAGAGGCGACGAGGGCGGAGAAGGAGGGGGAGGGGGAGGTATCAAGCCCCCTGGTTTTTGAGCAGATGTCACTCCCGAAGAATGTGCGGGGGGAGTGACAGAAGAGGGTTTGCCCCCAACTGCTAAGGGGGCAACAGAGGAAGCCTTGCCCCCAGACACGAAGGTGGCAGACAGAGATGTACGGCCCCGAGGGCCCACTGAAGGCGGCACAGAGGAGGCGACAACTGCCGCCCGCGAGGGCGACGATAACGTGGCTGCAGCATAAGAAGTTTGAAGAGGGACAGGATGCAACCTTCCAAATTTCAGTTTTGCCTCGCGATAAGTAAGCTGGTCCAGGGTCTTATATTCCATAATCTTCCACTCCTTATGAAGAACGGGGCAGTCCAGCAAGCATGGAGAGTGGTGTTTCCGACAGTTGACACAGACAGGCGGAGTCGCACATGGAGAATCGGGATGAGAGTAGTGTCCGCAATCTCGACATGTGGCGCTGGATGGGCAACGGGAGGACATATGCCCAAACTTCCAGCACTGGAAGCACCACATCGAGGGAGGGACGTATGGCTTGACGTCACAACGGTAAACCATTACCTTGACCTTCTCAGGCAATACAGAACCCTCGAAGGCCAAGATAAAGGTACCGGTGGCCACCCTGTTGGTCTTGGGTCCTCTGTGCACACGACGGACAAAATGCACACCACGTCGTTCCAAGTCAACTCTCAGCTCATCATCTGGACTGTAACAAGAGGTCGCGATGGTAAATAATCCCCTGGACCATATTTAAGCTACTGTGGGGAGTGACGGTAACAGGGAAATCTTCCAGCTTATCACACAAGAGCAACGCCCGTGACTAGGTGGGGGAGGACGTCTTGATGAGGATGGACCCATTCCTCATTTTAGACAACCCCGCCACTTCCCCAAACTTATCCTCCAGGTGTTCCACAAAAAACATAGGCTTTGTCGAAAGAAAGGAGTCACCATCAGTCCTGCTGCAGACAAGGTATTGTGGTACATAAGGCTCCGGCTTGGCACTAGATCTGCGTCCCTCCCACGGCGCAGCCAACGATGGGAACGACTGAGGGTCATATTGTGCAGCATCAAATTCAATTCTCCCTCGCTTAGAGACGCTGGTGGCAGTGCGACCACCAGCTTGGTGAGATTTATTGCGCTTCATTGCGCCACATCCGCCCAGATGCCACCTACTCCGAACGAGGGCTCTCCCCAAGGGCGCCACCCAGCCAAAGCAATGGGTATCTGGCCGATATCCCATTGCCCGGAGTCCCTGTGCCCCAGACAAGATGGGCACATACTCCTTGGCATGCATGGGGAGGAAACAGCTCTGGCATCTGTAGTGCGATCCCTGCGTGGTCAGGGGGCTACCACCAAGAGCGTACATGACGACCCCACCACAACGGACTAGCTACCGTGCTGGATTTTAGGTGTTGAAAGGGTCCACAGTTGTCGTGGGCGCTAAGAAGGGGATTCCGCACAAGATGAGGAGGCAACCCAGAAGACATGGGGTGCAAATCCCTCCACACGACAATAGATATCAGGCAAGACGGAGGTGCACGATGGACCAATAGAAAAACATCACGTAAGGCGTCCTTCCCCAAGTGGCACGCCCTAACAACGGAAATTTTGAAAATGGCAGGTCAAACCCAAGTGGGAACCAACACATAAGGCCGAAACTTGGGAAACTCCTTTTAGTCGCCTCTTACAACAGGCAGGAATACCGCGGGCCTATTCTTACCTCCGAACCCGCAGTGCACAACGGCAAATTTATAAACAAAAATTTACCTTTCGTCGCTACAAGAGATGGATACTTTGTCGAACAGCCTGTGTCTTGTGTGCATGTTTTCGCACCTTTCCACGGTACGGCACAGCGCTGCTCTAGTAGCTCCGAACGGCCGCACACGGCGCCTTGGACACGTCGGTCAGTCCGGCGCCAGTCTCGCAGGTGTTTCTCGTGCTTGTGCTGTCATATGGACTACGACCCGAGCGGCAGCGAGCGGCAGTCGAGCGTGTCAGGCAGGTGAGAACGCTTCCCTCGGTCCAGCAGGACACTGCCACACCCCGCGCAGTCCACCCGCCGCCCGGCAGCGAGCAAGACCTGCGCCGGATAACAATAAGAAAGTGCGTCTCCCGCGAGTGTCGAGGTGGAAGGACATGCTTTGCGTCAAATGTGCCGCCGAAAACGGCGATTGCGTGTGTTGGGAGGAGTGGCGAAGCCTTCTTGTGCTGTGCCGCTACAGTATAAGGACCAAAACGGCCATACAATGTTGAATACACCGGTTCTCGTCATACACCGAAGTTAAGCAACATCGGTCCCGGTTAGTACTTGGATGGGTGACCCCCTGGCAACAAATCGGTGCCGAGCGAGCAGTACTTCCTTGTGCGACTTGGCCGGCGGCGCCTCGCGTGTCGTCTGCTTCCTTTGCCACGTAGCTAAACTTCTACTGACTGTAAGTAATGGAATTGGTTTATGATGACAGTGAAGAGAGTCAGTACAATGTTCAGTGCGAGTTTGATCATTCCGTAGAGAAACCCTCGGCTTTAGAAATTCATCGTTGGTTAATTGAGGATTTGTTGTTTTCTACTACTGACGTTCTCGGTATTCAGTTCGATACGTTCTTAAATTCTGTGTAAACGGCCAGCTCAGTTACCGATTGATGACAGTTTGCGCGGGGCCAGCTTTGCCTCTGTCGCCGCCACGGTCTTAGGTACAGCCCCCCCCCCCCCCGCACCTTCGCGCCGCGTGGCCGATGCTAACCTCGCTGCCGCCGCGGTTGCCATGGATGTGTCCCCTCCCGGCAGTGACCTTGTTTCTGAGTCTGACGATTCTGCACAGGCTACGGCTACTGTGCAGGCTGCCGAAATTCTGTCTCTGCCCGATGTTTCATTTGCAACTGTGTCCGAACCCGCGCCTACGTCGCGACTGATTTAGTGACGGCAGCTGTTTCGCAGACTGTGACGGTACCGGAATTCTCTGGTACGGTGACTGACTTCGTTGACGTGGCCGCCAGTGCTCCCGTTCCCACTGCTGCCATGGTCTCGCAGGAATTTTTTGCGACTCCGCAACCGCGGCGTGGTGAATTTCCGTCTCGAAGTTCTATCAGGCAACGTGCACGCAGTGTCGGTCGGTCGCCTTCCTCAGACAGGGGGTTTACACGACCGGACCGCAGCCCGTCTCCGGCTGACCGTTCCCCCGCCGCTTCCCGGCAGTCGCGGGTTGGTCGGCAGGACTCACAACAGCGTGTCGCGCGTCGGGACCTAGACCCCGAGCGGCGGCAGTCTCAGGCTTCCGGCTCCGGGCGTCACACACAGCAATCACAACATCAACAACAACAACGGCGTGCCGCTTCTCGCCAGCGTCTGCCTGACGATCCTAACGTTGCCGATCAGAAGCGTGATGTCGCTGTTCGACATTTACGAACCGTTTTAAGTCAACAGCCCGTTGGTTGCGATTCAGTTGTGACGGCCGACACGGCTTTGGCTGTGGCGACGCCGCAATTGCCGACGAAACGGAAGGCCGAAGACACAAACCAGCGTAGTGTCTGTCCTTCTGCCCCCGAGCGAGTGTCGATTTCTTCCGACGTGGAGATGTCCGCCGTTGATCCTTTGTCGGTAGCTTCCGGTGGCGCAGATTCTGGGACCGCGTCCACACCCACTCCCGTCCACCCCACTGCGTGGGCGGAGGACGTGGAAGGTGGTGAGACGACTTAGTATTCCTTTTTTGTCCCCTAATCCGGTTGACAGGAATTAAAAGATGGTGCACAATATTTTGCGGATTGCCACGTCGCGGGTCGTAATCAACGGAATTGCCAGTCGTGTGATTCCGATTAGCAGTTCAGTTCGTCAGGGTTGCCCCTTGTCTATGTCGCTCTTCGCTTTGGCGTTGGATCCGCTCCTCCGCTGTATCGCCCAGGATTGCCGAGGCATTCGCATTGGTGACGATCAGCTGATCTGCAGGGCGTATGCAGACGACCTCGGCGTGTTCCTTGACCAGCCAGAGGACATTGACAGGCTGCATGGTGTTTTACAGCGAGTCGAGAGGGCAACGGGGGCTGTCGTCAATCCTCGGAAAACTGTTTTGCTCCCTCTTACACCTCGACTGCGTACTGTCCGCGGCGACTGGTTTTGTGTCAAGCAACGGCAGGCGGTCCTCGGTGTCATTCTGACTGACAATGCGCAGCGTATGGAAGCTCTTAATTGGCGGTCCACGCTGTACAAGGTTCGGGCTGTTGCGAAATTGTATGCCTCTCGGAATTTGGCGCTCGTCAACTGGTGGCTCTTATCAACACGCAGATTTTGGCAAAAGCGTGGTATCTGGCACAAGTCCTACCTGTGCCGAAACAGCTGGAAAGGGCCATTCAACAGGTGGTCTATTGGTTGCTGTGGAAGGGTGACATTTTTAAGGTCTCCCTGGCAACCTGTACCTTGAGTCTGGCGGAGGGGGGGCTGCATTTAGTTGATTTTCGCCATAAGTGCGCGGCACTCTTCGTGAAGCGGACAACGGTGGTGATTGACAAGGGGCCGTGCAGTCCGACGGCTGCCTTGTTTCATGCATATCGCCCACCATCTGTGATTGCTCCGGTCTCGGTCGGTCATATTCCGTACACCTTGAACTTCGTACGCCGGTATTATATTAATAACAGCTACCTAGTGCTTGGTCATGTCCGTGCGTGCAATGTTGGTGACATTCTTCGCTCTCTTCGGGGCTCGCCAAGCAGGAATAAATGGGAGTATCGGCTACCTCAGAATGACTGGAAGGTGGTGTGGAGAAACCTCGCCGCCGCCGTTATTCCGGCCCACGTTCACGCGACGTGGTATAAAGTGGTCAAACGCACATTTCCAACTAACGCTAAGCTGCACTCTATCGATCTGATTTCTTCGGGTGTCTGTGATTCGTGTCCTGAGGAGGACACCATCGAACACCGATTCGAGTGTCGAAAATTCCGTGTGGTTTGGGATATTGCGTGTGACATGCTGCGCTTAATCAGACCCTTGGTCGATTGGCTTATTCCCTGACTTACGCCAATTTTTTGCATGTCGCTTTGGCCCATGCGTTCACCAAATTGTCACTTACCTTATGAGACTGCATACCCGATCTTGACATTTCTACTTTTCCTATCTGGCAGTACTGCTAATACTAATGTTGTCGTGATATGGCCAACCCTTGAATGTCATCGGACTTGGCTTCTTGGATACTGATATATGGCATGGCAAAGCTGTGTTTATATGGACCATACATTATCGAAAACGTAAGAATGACATACAGTTATGTGAATGTGAGTTTTGTCCGTCACAGTTCTTTTCTGTTTTCTTTCCTTTGCTTTTTTTCCCGTGTTGTTTTTATTTTCTCGCGACGCCTGAGGAGACAGTATCAGGGAGATAAATTTATCACAGTTGGTTTGTGCCTGCCTGTTGGATTCCCTCCTGTTACTGTGCGTCGACGTCTTGTTTTTATTCTTTATGCCCCATCCGTCGACCATTAGCGGAGACATTTTTCTTGGGACTTTATTTTTGTATGGTGGAATTTTTTTTTGGCGGATGCAGCGTGACTGTTGCTTTGGAGGGTTATCGTTGCTCTGGAACACTGTCACGGCAGGATGCAGTGGCGTCCAGTGGCCAATCTTGTTTCTTTTATTTGGAATAACGTTTGGAAGAAGGACCCCCATCCGTTTCTTTCGTGTTTTGGAAGATACAATTTCCTAAATTATAAAAACATAAAAAAAGGAAAAATAAAAAATTTAAAAAATGTTGCTGTTGGCTCCCTCTCATTTTTTTCCTTTTTACGTCGCTACGCTTGCCAGCCCTCTTTTCATACAAACTCTCAGGTGCGACAAAGATGCTTCCACAAGCATTTTAAACTACTCTATTGAACGTAAGATGCGAAATTACAGAAATGAACTCAGTTTGAGCAAGAATGCGCGAAGGAAGAGTGGTAGGAACTCCTTGAAAGTAACGAAACACTGCGAATCGACACATGTGCTCTTGAAATGCGTCAGAGCCTACTGTTTTGTAGGAGCGCTAAATTACAAAAACTAAATAATTAAATAAAAAACTAAAAAAAAAAGAAAAATCAACTGTTCTCATACGATCACCGACGATAAGCAACAACGTTAGTATTCAGATCGGTGACTGCCTGGGAACTCTGGAAAGGAGGGGTGGCAGGGGTAGCCAAAAAATGAAGACAAAGTGTCTCTAGAACTAACAAGAGTACGGCACGACAGGACTGTTCTGAAATTCGCCAGGGCTTATAGTTTTGTAGCAGTGTACAACTGCAAATTTGTAAACAAAAATTCATCTTTCGCCGCTAGAAGAGATGGATGCTTTGTCGAACCGCCTGTGTCTTGTGTCCGTGTTTTCGCACCTTTCGACGGCGCGGCACAGAGCTGCTCTGGTAGCTCCGAACGGCCGCACACGGCGCCTCGGACACGCCGGTCAGGCCGGCGCCAGTCTCGCAGATGTTTCTCGTGCTTGTGCTGTCATATGGACCACGACCCGAGCGGCAGAGTGCGGCAGTCTAGCAAAGTCGGGAAAAGTCCGGACGGAAGGGGACAGCCGAGAATGCACCGTGCGAATTACGCAAATATCTGGAAGCGCGGCGCGTGTCAGGCAGGTGAGAACGCTTCTCTCGGTCCAGCAGGACACTGCCACACCCCGCGCAGTCCACCCGCCGCCCGGCCGCGCGCAATCCCTGCGGCGGACAACAATAACAAGGTGCGTCTTCCGCGAGTGTCGGAGGCCGCACGCATCAAACGGATGCCAGGCGGTGCCACGAGCAGCTGTGTTGTGCGTCTGACCCACGTGGCGCCGCGCCACACTGAGCGTCACCTTCGAGGTGGAAGGACGTGCTTTGCGTCAAATGTGCCACCGAAAATGGCGAGTGCGTGTGTTGGGAGGAGAGGCGAAGCATTCTTCTGCCGTGCGGCTACAGTATAAGGACGCCAACGGCCATACCATGTTGAATACACCGGTTCTCGTCCGATCACCGAAGTTAAGCAACATCGGGCCGGGTTAGTACTTGGCTGTCTGCCCGCCTGGCAACACCTCGGTGCCGAGCGAGCAGTACTTCCTTGTGCGACTTGGCTGGCGGCGCCTCGCGTGTCGTCTGTCTCCTGCCTCGCGGCTACATTTCATCAAGTCCGTAAGTTATGGCTATGTTGTATGATAATAGTGAAGAACGACAAAATAATGTGCAATGCGAATTCGATAGTTCCGTCGGAAAACCGTCAGCTTTCGAAATTCACCGTTGGATACTTGAGGAATTGTGTTTGTCGACCGATGACGTTCTCGGAGTTCAATTTGATACTTTTATCAATTCCGTGTTTTTGAAGTTGAAAACTCCCGAATTGTGTGATACCGTGGTAAATGTTAATGATGGTATCCGTAAATTTCGACATCTAGACGGTCGCATTAGTAACGTGACTATTTCTCATGGTGGGTTTGGCCTTCGAAATGTTCGTGTGTTCAACTTGCCTTTTGAAATCCGGAATGACACAATATCTCGTCATTTGCGGCCGTACGGGACCGTGCTATCTGTTTTTAAAGAGAAGTGGTCTTCCGCCTATGTTTTTCAGGTCGAAAACGGCGTGAGGAGTGTAAAGATGATAGTACGACAACATATTCCGTCCTTCTTGTTAGTTAACGGTCATCGTGCTTTTATAACCTATAGTGGTCAACCTCAGACGTGTTCCTTTTGCGGTGCTGTTGGTCATTACCGACAAAACTGTCCTAAACGCAGGCAGCCTGTTCAGTTGCCACGTGAGGACGTTTTAAGTGGGCCTAGCTTTGCTTCTGTTGCTGCAACGAGTTTAGGTTCCGCTCCTCCCGCACGTGTGCAACTCACGCCGCCCCCCCCCCCCCACCCCCACCCCCACCCCCACCCCCACCCCTGTATCGGCCGCCGCTGATGACATGGATACGTCTGTTCCTGATAGTGACTCCGTTTCTGTTTCTGTAGCTCCAGTTGAGCCTTCTTTCTCGCGGCTGCGACAATTGTATCTGTTTTTGAAAAACCGGTAGTGGAGGAAGTCTCACCGCAATCCGTGCCGATGTCTGCAGAAATTGTTCCCCATAATGTGCCGGTTACGGAACCCGATATATCGGTGGTTGCTCCTACTACCGTCCCCGACAGTGTTTCTCCTGCCAGAGCTGTTGTAGAACGTGAAGCTTTTACTGCACCGAAACCGCGTAGGGACCGGAATGTCGCTCGAGCTTCTGGCACACCACGATTACGTAGTGTCAGTAGCTCTGCTTCGTTTAATACGCGTGGTTTTTCGGACAAAAATCGGAGTCCGTCTCCGGTGGCGCGTTCTCCTGCCCCCCCTCAGGTTCGGTCGGTCGGGCAACCGACCTCCCGACAACCGGCCACGCGCGACGGCGTAGACCTCGGCCACCGCCCGTCTCAGGGGGGGAGGCAGCAGGCGCCAGGCGAAAAAGCAGACCTCTTCCCGCACTCAGCCGGAGGGTGATGTTGTTGCTGCAACGCAGAAACGTGACATCGCGGTGCAACATTTGAAAACCTTCCTGAGCCAACCGACTTCTGATGCCGATTCCGGCATGGCGGTGGATCCGCCTTTGTCTGTGACACCTTCCCCCTTTCCAACCAAAAGAAAGGCCGAAGATTCGCACCTTCGTCGTGCCCCCCCTTCCACCCACGATTTGGTGCCGCCTTTATCTTCGGATGTCGAAATGCCCGCTGTGGAGCATTCCGCCACAGAAGGTGCCGTCACAGTTTCTGGGACTCCGCCGCTCCCGCCCCCCCCCTTCCTAGTCAATCACAGGATTGGTCGGCGGACGTGGAGGCCGGTGGTAACCATTAGTGTGATTCATTGTATGTCCTCCCCCTCCTAGCAAGTTTGTATGTTTTATCTTGTTTTAAGCAAATTTCATGTTTTTCTTTTTTTTCTTGTTTTTTAACTGTGTTATTACGTGTATATGGTTAACGACTGTAGCCAGTGGAACATCTTAACAGTTAATCTTAATAAGTTGCGAACTCCGCAGAAGGCTATGATTTTAAAAAATTTCTTGTATGATAATAACTGTCACGTCGCTTTTTTACAGGAGGTGACTTGTGAAGCGCTTTTGTTTTTGCATGATTTTACTCATTTTTCTGTGATTGATAATATTGCCCCTGATAACGATACGGGCACTGCAATTTTAGTGCGTTCTGGCTTACAAATATCTAACGTTGACATTTTACCGAACGGTCGCGCTGTTGCTTGTACCATTTTTGGAATTGTGTTTGTAAATGTGTACGCTCCGTCAGGAAATGTTAAACCGGCCAGGGCTGAATTTTATGGTAGAGATTTGTGTCAGCTTTTATCCAGGAATGTCGATACTTTAATCGTTGGGGGTGATTTTAATTGTGTTTTAGACGACAGCGATCAAGAGCCGCGTCCAAACAAATGTCACGAACTGGGTACTTTAGTCACTAGTTTTCAGCTGCTCGACACGTGGCGTGTTTTACACCCGGATTTCACATACTTCACCTATTTTTACGGTACCGGGCGTTGCCGCCTCGATCGGATTTGTGTGTCTAGGCAGCTGTCTGCCCGTATTTGTAGTGCTGACGTGACTCCTGTCGTATTTTCTGACCACTCCAGTTACTCCTGTCGTCTTTTATTGCCTCGTTTGTGTGTTCCTCGCCGTACCAATCTGTGGAAGTTCAATTGTAGTTTACTCAATGACGACCATTTTGTGACTTGTTTTAACCGTATATGGCAACGGTTGTTGCGGACTCGAGGCGGTCATAGTAGCACCATTGAGTGGTGGGTTGCGATAGTTAAGCCGGCGATTAGGAAATTTTTAATTGATTACAGCCGTGAGGCGGCACGCTGGCGTCGGGCAACGACTCGCTTCCGCCAGGCTTGTTTACGGGACTTAGCGTTGCGGGTGACGTCACAGCCCGAGTTGTTGCCTACTCTGAAGCAATTTCAAGCGAAGCTTTTACTTGACATGCGTGCCGTTAGTGATGGGGTGACCGTCCGAAGTCAGCCTGCGGGACTTGTTACAGGGGAACCTCTGTCCCTTTACCATTTACACAGGGAACGCAAACGGCGTGAACGTTTGAAGATTTATGTTTGGCAGCTGCGAAAAGGCGATGGAACTTCTGTACAGTCGGAAATTGAAACGGATATTTTTGAACATTTCGATTCGCTTTTCCGTGCTGTTGACGTGGATTCCGACGCGTTGCGAGATTTTTTGCAGACTGTACCCCATGTTTTAACTCGCCCGGACAGGAATCATTTAACTGACGCCTTTACGTCTGATGAAGTTCTCGATGCCGTTCGGCGGAGTCCCAACGGGAAGTCTCCAGGTCCAGATGGGATTCCTGCGGAATTTTATTTGAAATTTTTTCATCTTTCTAGTGGATTTAGTAAATGATATTCGAAATGGTGTGACTGTACCAGCTGCCTTTGTGGAGGGGGTTGTGACGCTCGTTCCCAAATCCAATGCTGTGCCAAATATCGACGCTGTCCGTCCGATTACTTTATTAAATGTTGATTACAAGATCGTCACGCGCTGCGTCGCTCAGCGACTTAAAAACATTTTGCCTGCGGTACTTAGTCCTCAGCAAACGTGTGCGGTGCGCGATCGGAATATCTTTGACGCTATCCTTGCTTACAGGGACTGCATTGGTTATGTGAAAAGTGCTCGGCTTCGGACTGCGGCGATTTTATTGGTTGATTTTAAGAATGCCTTTGACCGTATTAGTCATTTTTATTTGCGTCAGGTTTTGGTACGCATGGGGTTTGGTTATAAATTTACCAAATTAGTGACGCATCTGTTGCAAAATGCTACGTCACGCATCTGTGTTAATGGTCGTCTTACTCCTGCTTTTCGTGTAGGTCGCTCCGTGCGGCAAGGGTGTCCGCTTTCCATGGCGCTTTTTGCCATTGCGCTGGATCCCCTCCTCCGCTATATCGGTCAGGAATGTCGCGGCATTCAGATGGGGACTACCAGATTGGTTTGTAAAGCATACGCTGATGACCTTGGCGTATTTATTGAGCATTTAGACGATGTTGACAGGTTGCAAGTCGTCCTGCACAACTTTGAACAAGCTACGGGGGCGATTGTCAATACACAGAAAACTGTTCTTTTACCGCTCACCGCCCGCGCACGTACCCTTCGTGGGGACTGGTTCTGTGTACAGCAGCAGCATAAAGTTCTTGGAATCCTTTTATCTTCGAATCCACAGCAGATGGAAGCATTAAATTGGCGGCCTACGGTGCATCGGATTCGTGCTGTTGTCAAGATCCATGCGGTCCGAAATTTGGCCCTTCGGGAAAAGGTGCATTTAATAAATAACTTCTTGGCAAGGGCGTTGTACCTTGCGCAGGTTCTCCCGGTACCCAAGCAATTGGGGCGCGCCATCACACAGGCGATTTACTGGTTTTTATGGAGGGGGGAGATTTTTAAGGTGTCACATGCTGTCTGTACCTTGGGCCTGTCCGACGGCGGTTTGGGACTTGTCGATTTTTCAGCCAAATGTGCGGCTCTCCTTTGGAAGAGAATTACCGCTGTTATGCAGAAGGCACCTTGCAGTCCCACCGCGGTTGTTTTTAATCGTTATCGTCCTCATTCTGAAGTGGCACCTGTTTCTGTGTCGCACATCCCGTTTTATCTTTCTTACGTGCGCCGCTACTATTTCGATAATAGTTACCTGACACTCGTGACATCTCCGCCCACACGGTTAGCGCTGTCTGCGATGCTATCCGCGGACCTCCTATTCGCTGCAAGTGGGAGTATCGATTGCCACGCTGCAACTGGGTGGCAGTGTGGCAAAACCTCGCCAACAAAGTCCTCCCGGCTTCCGTACACGCTGTGTGGTACAAGGTGGTGCATCGCACCATCCCCACCAACTCCAAACTTCATTCCATCAACCTTATCCCATCTGGAGTGTGTGACGTGTGTACTGTCGACGATACTCTTGAACACCGCTTTGCGTGTGACCGCTTCCGCCGTGTTTGGGACGTCGCCAGCGATATGATTCGTCTGATTCAGCGGGTGGACACTCGAACCGTTACTGTGGATGATGTATTAATTCCGCAGTGTGTCGTCTACCCCACCACCAAGCGAAATGCCACGGTGTGGATCTTTGGCCATACAGTTTTTGCTATTTCCTCCTTAAAGTTGTGTACCGATTTGGACTTCCTTACCTTTTTATGGACCCAACATACTCAGATTCAGACATCGCCACATTATCGGCAAAATTTTGCAAATTTTTTGCAGGTCGCACTGGTGCATGCTTTTGCGCGTATGTCGGTACCCGCGTAACATGGATGTTATTGTCTCGTATTTTCAAATTGCCCTTGAGCGACACAATATGAATAAATGCGACTTTCTCTATGTTTTCTGGAAAGAAAATTGCCGAAACTTGACTATCGAACGACATCAGAAGTCTTTTCAGTCTTTTCTGGACGCTATTGCCAAACTTCTTGTTTGGCATGAGTGTCGGTATTATTAGTTTTTTTTCCCCGTATGTGGCGTGACGAGATTCGTTACTGATGTTTCAGTTCTAATTTCTGGTGGTGACTGTTTGCGTAATTTTTTTTTCATTTCTTTTACTGTCGAGCGCTCCCACTTCTCGTCACGTCTCTGCGCTCGGCACTTTTGGAACTTTTCGTCGGTGTGCGATTCCACACCGGGATTACCGGCGCTTTAAAATAGCGTTTTGTTTCATGTTGTTTTTACATATACCTAGGCTGTTGCGTTATCTCTTTTTCCATACATGAAATATCGTTTTGTTTTACGGTCGATATACGTGCTGACGGGTGTGGGGGCGACACTGTGGCCAGGCCTCAGACTAATTGACCCCTGCCCTCATTGCCGCCGCCCGCCAGCCACGCTCGTTGCCCGACCGACACTGACTTTTCTTTTCTGGTGGATGCGTCGTCCTGGTTGCGTTCAAATGTTTTTGTGTTCCCATTGGACCGTCGTCATCGTCGGTTGTTACGGTGTGAAGCCCCCTTTCTTTCCGTTTCCTCTTTCTGCTTTTGTGTTATAAATGGGAGGCGTTTCTCACATTTCGTTTTCACGTGTTGGAGGACTATTTAATTTATGAAACAAAAAATAAGGTGCTGTTGGCTCCCTCTCATTTTTTCCTTTTTACGTCGCTACACCTGCCAGCCCTCTTTTCATACTAACTCTCAGGTGCGACAAAGATGCTCCCACAAGCATTTTAAACTACTGTATTAAACGTAAGATGCGAAATTACAGTAATGAACTCAGTTTGAGTAAGAATGCGCGAAGGAAGAGTGGTAGGAACTCCTTGAAAGTAACGAAACACTGTGAATCGACAGATGTGCCCTTGAAACGCGTCAGAGCCTACTGTTTTGTAGGAGCGCTAAATTCCAAAAAATAATTAAAAAAAACTAAAAAAAAGAAAAATCAGCTGTTCTCGTACGGTCACCGACGATAAGCAACTGGCAGGGGTAGCCAAAAAATGAAGACAGATAAAGTGTCTCTAGAAATAACAAGAGTATGACACGACAGGACTGTTCTGAAATACGCCAGGGCATATAGTTTTGTAGCAGTGTACAACTGCAAATTTGTAAACAAAAATTTATCTTTCGCCGCTAGAAGAGATGGATGCTTTGTCGAACCACCTGTGTCTTGTGTCCGTGTTTTCGCACCTTTCCACGGCACGGCACAGCGTTGCTCTAGTAGCTCCGAACGGCCGCACACGGCGCCTCGGACACGCCAGTCAGCCCGGCGCCAGTCTCGCAGATGTTTTTCGTGCTTGTGCTGTCATATGGACCACGACCAGAGCGTCAGCGAGCGGCAGCTCAGCTAAGTCGGGACAAGTCGGAACGGAACGGAAAGGGACAGCTGAGAATGCAC
This sequence comes from Schistocerca gregaria, assembly GCF_023897955.1. Classification (NCBI taxonomy): domain Eukaryota; kingdom Metazoa; phylum Arthropoda; class Insecta; order Orthoptera; family Acrididae; genus Schistocerca; species Schistocerca gregaria. The sequence continues at coordinate 73,573,699 of NC_064924.1, forward strand.
CGCGCAAATTACGCAAAAGTCTGGAATCGCGGCGCGTGTCAGGCAGGTGAGAACGCCTCCCTCGGTCCAGCAGGACACTGCCACACCCCGCGCAGTCCACCCGCCGCCCGGCCGCGCGCAATCCCTGCCACGGACAACAATAACATGGTGCGTCTCCCGCGAGTGTCGGAGGCCGCACGCACCAAACGAATGCCAGGCGGTGCAACGAGCAGCTGTGTTGTGCGTCTGACCCACGTGGTGGCGCGCCGCCCTGCGCGTCGCCTTCGGGGTGGAAGGACGTACTTTGCGTCAAATGTGCCACCGAAAACGGCGATTGCGGGTATTGGGAGGAGAGGCGAAGCCTTCTTGTGCCGTGAGGCTACAGTATAAGGACGCCAACGGCCATACCATGTTGAATACACCGGTTCTCGTCCGATCACCGAAGTTAAGCAACATCGGGCCCGGTTAGTACTTGGCTGTCTGCCCGCCTGGCAACACCTCGGTGCCGAGCGAGCAGTACTTCCTTGTGCGACTTGGCCGGCGGCGCCTCGCGTGTCGTCTGCTTCCTTTGCCACGTGGCTAAACTTGTACTGACTGTAAGTAATGGATTTGGTTTATGATGACAGTGAAGAGAGACAGAACAATGTTCAGTGCGAGTTTGATCGTTCCGTAGAAAAACCCTCCGCTTTTGAAATTCATCGTTGGTTAATTGAGGATTTGTTGTTGTCTACTACTGACGTACTCGGTATTCAGTTCGATACGTTCTTAAATTCTGTGTTTTTGAAACTCAAATCTTCCGATCTGTGTGATGCTGTTGTTTCTGTTAATGACGGTATTCGCAAATTTCGCCACCTTAACGGAAATGTTAGTAATGTAACTGTGTCTCACGCTGGTTTTGTTGTTCGACAAATATGGATCTCTAACCTTCCGTTTGAAATTCGCAACGACACTATTTCTCGTCACTTGCGGCCATATGGCACTGAGTTATCTGTTGTGAAGGAGAAATGGTCGTCTGCATACATTTTTCAAGTCGAGAACGGTGTGCGGAGCGTGAAAATGGTTGTCAGGCAACACATTCCGTCCTTTATTTTGGTCAACGGCCACCGTGCGTTTGTGACTTATAGTGGACAGCCTCAAACTTGTTCATTTTGCAATGGTGTCGGTCATCACCGGCAAGACTGCCCGAAACGCAAACGGCCCGCTCAGTTACCGATTGACGACAGTTTGCGCGGGGCCAGCTTTGCCTCTGTCGCCGCCACGGTCTTAGGTACAGCCCCCCCCGCACCTTCGCGCCACGTGGCCGATGCTAACCTCGCTGCCGTCGCGGTTGCCATGGATGTGTCCCCTCCCAGCAGTGACCTTGTTTCTGAGTCTGACGATTCTGCACAGGCGACGGCTACTGTGCAGGCTGCCGAAATTTTGTCTTTGCCCGATGTTTCATTTGCAACTGTGTCCGAACCCGCGCCCACGTCGGCGACTGATTTAGTGTCGACAGCTGTTTCGCAGACTGTGTCGGTACCGGAATTCTCTGGTACGGTGACTGACTTCGTTGACGTGGCCGCCAGTGCTCCTGTTCCCACTGCTGCCGTGGACTTGCAGGAATTTATTGCGACTCCGCAACCGCGGCGTGGTGTATTTCCGTCGCGAAGTTCTATCAGGCAACGTGCACGCAGTGTCGGTCGGTCGCCTTCCTCAGGCAGGGGGTTTACACGACCGGACCGCAGCCCGTCTCCGGCTGACCGTTCCCCCGCCGCTTCCCGGCAGTCGCGGGTTGGTCGGCAGGACTCCCAACAGCGTGTCGCGCGTCGGGACCTAGACCCCGAGCGGCGGCAGTCTCAGGCTTCCGGCTCCGGGCGTCACACACAGCGATCACAACAACAACAACAACAACGTCGTGCCGCTTCTCGCCAGCGTCTGCCTGACGATCCTAACGTTGCCGATCAGAAGCGTGATGTCGCTGTTCGACATTTACGAACCGTTTTAAGTCAGCAGCCCGTTGGTTCCGATTCAGTTGTGACGGCCGACACGGCTTTGGCTGTGGCGACGCCGCAATTGCCGACGAAACGGAAGGCCGAAGACACCCACCAGCGTCGTGTCTGTCCTTCTGCCCCCGAGCGAGTGCCGACTTCTTCCGACGTGGAGATGCCCGCCGTTGATCCTTTGTCGGTAGCTTCCGGTGGCGCAGATTCTGGGACCGCGTCCACCCCCACTCCCGTCCACCCCACTGCGTGGGCGGAGGACGTGGAAGGTGGTGAGACGACTTAATGATTCCTTTGTTGTCCCCTAATCCGGTTGACGGGAATTAAAACCCATCTTTTTAGCATACCTTTTATCCTTTCTGGTTGCTGAAATTCCATCCATGTGTGCTGTCTGTTTTTAAATGAGGAATTTTTTGTGCTTGTGTCTTTTAATTGTGTATGGAGCCTGAGCGTTGTTCGTGGAATATTTTAACTATCAATGTTAACAAGTTGAGTAATCCACACAAGTTGTCGGCCTTACTCGCTTTTTTACGTGATTCCCATTGTCATGTGGCATTCATACAGGAAGTTACGCGTCAGGCTCTGTTGTTTTTACTTGACACTTCTGATTTTACTGTCGTTGATAATATAATGTCGGACGAACAGACTGGTACTGCCATCTTAATTCGTCCGGAATTTGATGTTGGCAATCTTGAAATATTGCCAAATGGCCGCGCTATTGCATGTACCATTAACGGTGTTGCTTTTGTTAATGTGTACGCTCATGCCGGTGACAAACCAGCGCGCAATAAGTTTTATGGTCAGGATCTTTGTCAACTTCTCCATCACAATCGTACTGACTTAGTGATTGGTGGTGACTTTAATGCAGTAATTGATGGTCGAGATCAGGCGCCGCGTCCTAACTGGTGCCAGGAATTGCGTACGTTGGTTGACAGCTTTCGGCTCCGGGACACGTGGCGTGTCCTTAATCCGGACAAGACGCATTTCACGCACTTTTACGCCACCGGTCACAGTAGACTCGACAGGATCTATGTGTCTTCGCCGCTCGCCGCCCACGTCCGGAAGGCGGACGTGTTGCCGGTCATTTTTTCAGACCATTGCGGCTACTTGTGTCAGCTCCTCCGACCGCGTGCCCGCCCTACTCGGCGCAACAATGTTTGGAAATTTAACTGTAGTCTTTTGGACGATGCCAGTCTCACGTCTCAGTTTACTGCGTTGTCGCGCAAGCTCCTGCGTGATAAAGGCGATGACGGCAGTACTCTTGTTTGGTGGATGGGGGTAGCCAAGCCGGCTATTAGGCGTTTTTTAATCGTTTTTTAATCGATTTTAGTTTCGATGCAGCGCATTGGTGTCGGTCGATGACACGTTTTTACCAGGACTGCTTAAAGGATCTCGCTCAGCGGCTCACGGCGTCTCCTGACTTGCTTCCTGTTTTTAATCAATTTAAGGCCAAGCTCCTCGATGATCTTCGTCGGAAGGGTGTTGTGGCTATCGCGCGGAGCCAACCGGTGGGTGACGTAAAAGGGAAACCGCTCTCTCTTTACCACCTACACAGGGAGCGCCGGCGGCGCGAGCGGTTGGCTATCCGTAAATGGATCCAGCAGGATGGCACGTCCACCTCAGATGGTGCGGCCATTGAGAGGGAAGTTCACGCGCATTTTGCGACGCTCTTTAGACAAGTGGACGTAGACGACGCGGCGCTGCGCGATTTTTTGCAGAGAGTCCCACGTGTGTTAACGAGACGGGATAGGGCTGTTTTAAATGAACCTTTTACCTTTGATGACATAGATGCAGCTGTGAAACGGAGTCCTAGGGGCAGGTCCCCTCGACTGGACGGGATTCCCGCAGAATTTTATTTAAAAATTTTCCGTCTTTTAAGTCGTGTTTTAATTGACATCATGAATGAGATCCATAACGGCGTTGATATTCCGGCGGAATTTTCCGAAGGGCGCATTGCACTCATTCCGAAATCGACCGCAACACCACTTCACGACAGTGTTCGGCCCATAACCTTACTGAACGCCGACTATAAAATTATAGCACGGTGCATCACGCACAGACTGACGAACGTTATGCCGAAGGTGGTGAGTGAACATCAGACGTGTGCTGTCAGGGACCGTAACATTTTCGATGCTGTCCTGGCGTACCGGGATTGCATCGGCTATGTTAAAAGTCACAGGCTCCGGACGGCTGGGATAATGCTGGTCGATTTCAAAAACGCCTTCGATAGGATTAGTCACACCTATCTGCGGCAGGTGTTGGTCGGTTTTGGATTTGGCACCAAAATGACGAAGATGGTGCACAATATTTTGCGGAATGCCACGTCGCGGGTCGTAATCAACGGAATTGCCAGTCGTGTGATTCCGATTAGCCGTTCAGTTCGTCAGGGTTGCCCCTTGTCTATGTCGCTCTTCGCTTTGGCGTTGGATCCGCTCCTCCGCTGTATCGCCCAGGGTTGCCGAGGCATTCGCATTGGTGACGATCAGCTGATCTGCAGGGCGTATGCCGACGACCTCGGCGTGTTCCTTGATCAGCCAGAGGACATTGACAGGCTGCATGGTGTTTTGCAGCGATTCGAGAGGGCAACGGGGGCTGTCGTCAATCCTCGGAAAACTGTTTTGCTCCCTCTTACACCTCGACTGCGTACTGTCCACGGCGACTGGTTTTGTGTCAAGCAACGGCAGACGGTTCTCGGTGTCATCCTGACTGACAATACGCAGCGCATGGAAGCTCTTAATTGGCGGTCCACGCTGTACAAGGTTCGGGCTGTTGCAAAATTGTATGCCTCTCGGAATTTGGCCCTCCGTCAACGGGTGGCTCTTATCAACACGCAGATTTTGGCAAAAGTGTGGTATCTGGCACAAGTCCTACCTGTGCCGAAACAGCTGGAAAGGGCTATTCAACAGGCGGTCTATTGGTTGCTGTGGAAGGGTGACATTTTTAAGGTCTCCCTGGCAACCTGTACCTTGAGTCTGGCGGAGGGGGGGCTGGGTTTAGTTGATTTTCGCCACAAGGGCGCGGCGCTCTTCGTGAAGCGGCCAAAGTTGGTGATTGACAAGGGGCCGTGCAGTCCGACGGCTGCCTTGTTCCATGCATATCGCCCACCATCTGTGATTGCTCCGGTCTCGGTCGGTCATATTCCGTACACCTTGAACTTCGTACGCCGGTATTATATTAATAACAGCTATCTAGTGCTTGGTGATGTCCGTGCGTGCAATGTCGGTGACATTCTTCGCGCTCTTCGGGGCTCGCCAAGCAGGAATAAATGGGAGTATCGGCTACCTCAGCATGACTGGAAGGTGGTGTGGAGAAACCTCGCCGCCGCCGTCGTTATTCCGGCCCACGTTCACGCGACGTGGTATAAAGTGGTCAACCGCACATTTCCAACTAACGCTAAGCTGCACTCTATCGATCTGATTTCTTCGGGTGTCTGTGATTCGTGTCCTGAGGAGGACACCATCGAACACCGATTCGAGTGTCGAAAATTCCGTGTTGTTCGGGATTTTGCTTGTGACATGGTGCGCTTAATCAACAGGGTGGACAGGCGTGCCTCAGTGCGCGGCTTATACGGCCACCATACGAAATGCCACACTTTGGATTTTGGGACACACGATTTTTAGTATTTTCACCCTGAAATTGACTGATGCTGTCGATTTTCTGTCTTACCTGTAGGCGGAACATCGTCAGACCCTTGGTCGATCGGCTTATTCCCTGACTTACGCCAATTTTTTGCATGTCGCTTTGGCCCATGCGTTCACCAAATTGTCACTTACCTTATGAGACTGCATACCTGATCTTGACATTTCTACATTTGCTATCTGGCAGTACTGCTAATACCAATGTTGACGTGATATGACGAACCCCTGCATGTCATCGGACTTGGCTCCTTGGATAATGATTTATGGCACTGTAAAGCTGTGTTTATATGGACCGTATATTATCGAAAACGTAAGAATGACATACAGTTATGTGAATGGAGTTTTGTCCGTCACAGTACTTTTCTGTTTTCTTTCCTTTGCTTTTTTTCCCGTGTTGTTTTTATTTTCTCGCAACGCCTGAGGAGACAGTATCAGGGAGATGAATTTATCACAGTTGGTGTGTGCCCGCCTGTAGGATTCCCTCCTGTTACTGTGCGTCGACATTTTTTTAAATTTTTTATGTCCTATCCGTCGACCATTAGCGGAGACATTTTTCTTGAGACTTTATTTTTGTCCGGTGGAATTTCTTTTTTGGCGGATGCAGCGTGACTGTTGTTTTGGAGGGTTGTCGCTGCTCTGGAATGCTGTCCCAGCAGGCTGCAGCGGCGTCCAGTGGCCAATTTTGTTTCTTTTATTTGGGATAATGTTTGAAAGAAGGACTCCCATTCGTTTCTTTCGTGTTTTGGAGGATAAAATTTATTAAAACACACAAAAACAAAAAAAAGGAAAAATTTTCAAAAATTGTGCTGTTGGCTCCCTCTCTTCTTTTAAATTTTATGTCACTACACCTGGCAGCAGTCTTTTCATACAAACTCTCAGGTGTGACAAAGATGCTCCCTCAAGCATTTTAAACTACTGTATTAAACGTAAGATGCGAAATTACAGTAATGAACGCAGTTTGAACAAGAATGCGCCAAGGAAAAGTGGAAGGAGCTCCTTGAAAGTAACGAAACACTGCGAATCAACAGATGTGCACTTGAAATGCGTCAGAGCCTACTGTTTTGTAGGAGCGCTAAATTCCAAAAACAAAATAATTAAATAAAAAACTAAAAAAAGAAAAATCAACTGTTCTCGTACGATCACCGATGATAAGCACCTACGTTAGTATTTGGATCGGTGACTGTAATTTCGCATCTTACGTTTAATACAGTAGTCTAAAATGATTGTGGGAGCATCTTTGTTGCACCTGAGACTCAGTATGAGTAAAGGGCGACGTAAAAAGGAAAAAATGAGAGGGAGCCAACAGGAGCCGGTGTTCCGAGGCGGTCACCCATCCAAGCACTAACCGGGCCCGATTTTGCTTCGGTGATCGGATGAGAACCGGTGTATTCAACATGGTATGGCCGTTGGCGTCCTTATACTGTAGCCGCACGCCAGAAGAAGGCTTCGCCTCTCCTCCCAATACACGCAATCGCCATTTTCGGTGGCACATTTGACGCAAAGCACGTCCTTCCACCTCGACACTCGCGGGAGACGCACCTTCTTATTGTTATCCGGCGCAGGTCTTCCGGGCGGCGGGTGGACTGCGCGGGGTGTGGCAGTGTCCTGCTGGACCGAGGGAAGCGTTCTCACCTGCCTGACACGCGTCGCGCTTCCAGATATTTGCGTAATTCGCACGGTGCATTCTCGGCTGTCCCCTTCCTTCCCGACTTGTCCCGACTTTGCTCAACTGCCGCTCGCTGCCGCTCGGGTCGTGGTCCATATGACAGCACAAGCACGAGAAACATCTGCGAGACTGGCGCCGGACTGACCGGCGTGTCCGAGGCGCCGTGTGCGGCCGTTCGGAGCTACTAGAGCAGCGCTGTGCCGTGCCGTGAAAAGGTGCGAAAACACGGACACAAGACACAGGCGGTTCGACAAAGCATCCATCTCTTCTAGCGGCGAAAGATAAATTTTTGTTTACAAATTTGCAATTGTACACTGCAACAAAACTATAAGCCCTGGGGTATTTCAGAACAGTCCTGTCGTGTCATACTCTTGTTATTTCTAGTACACTTTGTCTGTCTTCATTTTTTGGCTACCCCTGCCAGCCCTCTTTTCCAGATTTCCCAGGCGGTCACCGATCCGAATACTAGCGTTGTTGCTTATCGTCCGTGATCGTACCAGAACAGTTGATTTTCGGTTTTTTTAGTTTTTTATTTAATTATTTAGTTTTTGGAAGTTAGCGCTCCTACAAAACAGTAGGCTCTGACGCATTTCAAGTGCACATCTGTCGATTCGCAGTGTTTCGTTACTTTCAAGGAGTTCCTACCACCCTTCCTTGGCGCATTCTTGCTCAAACTGAGTTCATTACTGTAATTTCGCATCTTACGTTTAATACAGTAGTTTAAAAGGCTTGTGGGAGCATCTTTGTCGCACCTGAGAGTCTGTATGAAAAGAGGGCTGGCAGGTGTAGTGAAATAAAATTTAAAAGCAGAGAGAGAGCCAACAGCACCCGGTGTTCCCAGGCGGTCACCCATCCAAGTACTAACCGGGCCTGATGTTGCTTAACTTCGGTGATCGGACGAGAACCGGTGTATTCAAAATGGTATGCCCGTTGGCGTCCTTATACTGTAGTCGCACGCCAGAAGAAGGCTTCGCCTCTCCTCCCAATACACGCAATCGCCATTTTCGGTGGCACATTTGACGCAAAGCACGTCCTTCCACCTCGACACTCGCGGGAGACGCACCTTCTTATTGTTATCCGGCGCAGGTCTTCCGGGCGGCGGGTGGACTGCGCGGGGTGTGGCAGTGTGCTGCTGGACCGAGGGAAGCGTTCTCACCTGCCTGACACGCGTCGCGCTTCCAGATATTTGAGTAATTCGCACGGTGCATTCTCGGCTGTCCCCTTCCTTCCCGACTTCTTGTCCCGACTTCTTGTCCCGACTTCTTGTCCCGACTTCTTGTCCCGACTTCTTGTCCCGACTTCTTGTCCCGACTTCTTGTCCCGACTTCTTGTCCCGACTTCTTGTCCCGACTTCTTGTCCCGACTTCTTGTCCCGACTTCTTGCCCCGACTTCTTGCCCCGACTTCTTGCCCCGACTTCTTGCCCCGACTTCTTGCCCCGACTTCTTGCCCCGACTTCTTGCCCCCGACTTCTTGCCCCCGACTTCTTGCCCCCGACTTCTTGCCCCCGACTTCTTGCCCCCGACTTCTTGCCCCCGACTTCTTGCCCCCGACTTCTTGCCCCCGACTTCTTGCCCCCGACTTCTTGCCCCCGACTTCTTGCCCCCGACTTCTTGCCCCCGACTTCTTGCCCCCGACTTCTTGCCCCCGACTTCTTGCCCCCGACTTCTTGCCCCCGACTTCTTGCCCCCGACTTCTTGCCCCCGACTTCTTGCCCCCGACTTCTTGCCCCCGACTTCTTGCCCCCGACTTCTTGCCCCCGACTTCTTGCCCCCGACTTCTTGCCCCCGACTTCTTGCCCCCGACTTCTTGCCCCCGACTTCTTGCCCCCGACTTCTTGCCCCCGACTTCTTGCCCCCGACTTCTTGCCCCCGACTTCTTGCCCCCGACTTCTTGCCCCCGACTTCTTGCCCCCGACTTCTTGCCCCCGACTTCGTGTCCCCGACTTTGCTCGACTGCCGCTCGGGTCGTGGTCCATATGACAGCACAAGCACGAGAAACATCTGCGAGACTGGCGCCGGACTGACCGGCGTGTCCGAGGCGCCGTGTGCGGCCGTTCGGAGCTACTAGAGCAGCGCTGTGCCGTGCCGTGAAAAGGTGCGAAAACACGGACACAAGACACAGGCGGTTCGACAAAGCATCCATCTCTTCTAGCGGCGAAACATAAATTTTTGTTTACAAATTTGCAATTGTACACTGCTACAAAACTATAAGCCCTGGGGTATTTCAGAACAGTCCTGTCGTGTCATACTCTTGTTATTTCTAGTACACTTTGTCTGTCTTCATTTTTTGGCTACCCCTGCCAGCCCTCTTTTCCAGATTTCCCAGGCGGTCACCGATCCGAATACTAGCGTTGTTGCTTATCGTCCGTGATCGTACCAGAACAGTTGATTTTCGGTTTTTTTTAGTTTTTTATTTAATTATTTAGTTTTTGGAAGTTAGCGCTCCTACAAAACAGTAGGCTCTGACGCATTTCAAGTGCACATCTGTCGATTCGCAGTGTTTCGTTACTTTCAAGGAGTTCCTACCACTCTTCCTTGGCGCATTCTTGCTCATACTGAGTTCATTACTGTAATTTCGCATCTTACGTTTAATACAGTAGTTTAAAAGGCTTGTGGGAGCATCTTTGTCGCACCTGAGAGTCTGTATGAAAAGAGGGCTGGCAGGTGTAGTGAAATAAAATTTAAAAGCAGAGAGAGAGCCAACAGCACCCGGTGTTCCCAGGCGGTCACCCATCCAAGTACTAACCGGGCCCGATGTTGCTTAACTTCGGTGATCGGACGAGAACCGGTGTATTCAACATGGTATGGCCGTTGGCGTCCTTATACTGTAGCCGCACGCCAGAAGAAGGCTTCGCCTCTCCTCCCAATACACGCAATCGCCATTTTCGGTGGCACATTTGACGCAAAGCACGTCCTTCCACCTCGACACTCGGGGGAGACGCACCTTCTGATTGTTATCCGGCGCAGGTCTTCCGGGCGGCGGGTGGACTGCGCGGGGTGTGGCAGTGTCCTGCTGGACCGAGGGAAGCGTTCTCACCTGCCTGACACGTGTCGCGCTTCCAGATATTTGCGTAATTCGCACGGTGCATTCTCGGCTGTCCCCTTCCTTCCCGACTTGTCCCGACTTTGCTCGACTGCCGCTCGCTGCCGCTCGGGTCGTGGTCCATATGACAGCACAAGCACGAGAAACATCTGCGAGACTGGCGCCGGACTGACCGGCGTGTCCGAGGCGCCGTGTGCGGCCGTTCGGAGCTACTAGAGCAGCGCTGTGCCGTGCCGTGAAAAGGTGCGAAAACACGGACACAAGACACAGGCGGTTCGACAAAGCATCCATCTCTTCTAGCGGCGAAACATAAATTTTTGTTTACAAATTTGCAATTGTACACTGCTACAAAACTATAAGCCCTGGGGTATTTCAGAACAGTCCTGTCGTGTCATACTCTTGTTATTTCTAGTACACTTTGTCTGTCTTCATTTTTTGGCTACCCCTGCCAGCCCTCTTTTCCAGATTTCCCAGGCGGTCACCGATCCGAATACTAGCGTTGTTGCTTATCGTCCGTGATCGTACCAGAACAGTTGATTTTCGTTTTTTTTTAGTTTTTTATTTAATTATTTAGTTTTTGGAAGTTAGCGCTCCTACAAAACAGTAGGCTCTGACGCATTTCAAGTGCACATCTGTCGATTCGCAGTGTTTCGTTACTTTCAAGGAGTTCCTACCACCCTTCCTTGGCGCATTCTTGCTCAAACTGAGTTCATTACTGTAATTTCGCATCTTACGTTTAATACAGTAGTTTAAAAGGCTTGTGGGAGCATCTTTGTCGCACCTGAGAGTCTGTATGAAAAGAGGGCTGGCAGGTGTAGTGAAATAAAATTTAAAAGCAGAGAGAGAGCCAACAGCACCTTTTTTTTTTTTTTTTTTTTTTTTTTTTTTTTTTTTTTTGTGTAGCGACGTAAAAAGGAAAAAATGAGAGGGAGCCAACAGCACCTTTTTTTTTTTTTTTTTTTTTATTTTTTTTTTTTTTGTCGCACCTGAGCGTTTTTACGAAAAGAGGGATGGCAGGTGTAGTGACGTAAAATTTAAAAAAAGAGAGGGAGCCAACAGCACCTTTTTTTTTTTTTTTTTTTAAATTTAAAAGAAGAGAGGGAGCCAACAGCACCTTTTTTTTTTTTTTTTTTTTTTTTTTTTTTTTTTTTTTTTCCTTCTTAAACGTAATCCCTAATAAAAGAAAAAATTGGCCACTGGACGCCGCTGCAGCCTGCCGTGACAGTGTTCCAGAGCAACGACAACCCTCCAAAGCAACAGTCACTCTGCATCCGCCAAAAAAAAGGAGATTCTACCGGACAAAAATTAAGTCCCAAGAAAAAACGTCTCCGCTAACGTTCGATGGATGGGACATAAAGAATAAAAACTAAACGTCGACGCACAGTAACAGGAGGGAATCCAACATTCAGGCACACACCAACTGTGATAAATTTATCTCCCTGATACTGTCTCCTCACGCGTCGCGAGAAAATAAAAACAAAAACAACACGGGAAAAAAAAAACAAAGAAAAGAAAACAGAAAAGAACTGTGACGGAAAAAACTCCATTCACAGAACTGTATGTCATTATGACGTTTTCGCTAATGTACGGTCCATATAAACTCAGCTTTACCGTGCCATAAATCATTATCCAAGAAGCCAAGTCCGATGACATGCAAGGGTTCGTCATATCACGTCAACATTATTATTATCATTACTGCCAGATAGGAAAAGTAGAAATGTCAAGATCGGGTATGCAGTCTCATTGGGTAAGTGACAATTTGGTGAACGCATGGGCTAAAGCGACATGCAAAAAATTGGCATAAGTCAGGGAATAAGCCGGTCGACCAAGTGTCTGACGATGTTCCGCCCACAGGTAAGACAGAAAATCGACAGCATCAGTCAATTTCAGGGTGAAAATACAAAAAATCGTATGTCCCAAAATCCAAAGTGTGGCATTTCGTTTGGCGGCCGGATAAGCTGCGCACTGAGGCACGATGGCGTCCAAGGCCGTCACCTGCCGCCTGTCCACCCTGTTGATTAAGCGCACCATGTCACACGCAATATCCCAAACAACACGGAATTTTCGACACTCGAATCGGTGTTCGATGGTGTCCTCCTCAGGACACGAATCACAGACACCTGAAGAAATCAGATCGATAGAGTGCAGCTTAGCGTTAGTTGGAAATGTGCGGTTGACCACTTTATACCACGTCGCGTGAACGTGGGCCGGAATGACGGCGGCGGCGAGGTTTCTCCACACCACCTTCCAGTCATGCTGAGGTAGCCGATACTCCCATTTATTCCTGCTTGGCGAGCCCCGAAGAGCGCGAAGAATGTCACCGACATTGCACGCACGGACATCACCAAGCACTAGATAGCTGTTATTAATATAATACCGGCGTACGAAGTTCAAGGTGTACGGAATATGACCGACCGAGACCGGAGCAATCACAGATGGTGGGCGATATGCATTGAACAAGGCAGCCGTCGGACTGCACGGCCCCTTGTCAATCACCACCGTTGTCCGCTTCACGAAGAGCGCCGCGCACTTGTGGCGAAAATCAACTAAACCCAGCCCCCCCTCCGCCAGACTCAAGGTACAGGTTGCCAGGGAGACCTTAAAAATGTCACCCTTCCACAGCAACCAATAGACCGCTTGTTGAATGGCCCTTTCCAGCTGTTTCGGCACAGGTAGGACTTGTGCCAGATACCACGCTTTTGCCAAAATCTGCGTGTTGATAAGAGCCACCCGTTGACGGAGCGCCAAATTCCGAGAGGCATACAATTTTGCAACAGCCCGAACCTTGTACAGCGTGGACCGCCAATTAAGAGCTTCCATACGCTGCGTATTGTCAGTCAGGATGACACCGAGAACCGTCTGCCGTTGCTTGACACAAAACCAGTCGCCGTGGACAGTACGCAGTCGAGGTGTAAGAGGGAGCAAAACAGTTTTCCGAGGATTGACGACAGCCCCCGTTGCCCGCTCGAATCGCTGCAAAACACCATGCAGCCTGTCAATGTCCTCTGGCTGATCAAGGAACACGCCGAGGTCGTCGGCATACGCCCTGCAGATCAGCTGATCGTCACCAATGCGAATGCCTCGGCAATCCTGGGCGATACAGCGGAGGAGCGGATCCAACGCCAAAGCGAAGAGCGACATTGACAAGGGGCAACCCTGACGAACTGAACGGCTAATCGGAATCACACGACTGGCAATTCCGTTGATTACGACCCGCGACGTGGCATTCCGCAAAATATTGTGCACCATCTTCGTCATTTTAGTGCCAAATCCAAAACCGACCAACACCTGCCGCAGATAGGTGTGACTAATCCGATCGAAGGCGTTTTTGAAATCGACCAGCATTATCCCAGCCGTCCGGAGCCTGTGACTTTTAACATAGCCGATGCAGTCCCGGTACGCCAGGACAGCATCGAAAATGTTACGGTCCCTAACAGCACACGTCTGATGTTCACTCACCACCTTCGGCATAACGTTCGTCAGTCTGTGAGTGATGCACCGTGCTATAATTTTATAGTCGGCGTTCAGTAAGGTTATCGGACGAACACTGTCGAGATGTGGTGTTGTGGTCGATTTCGGAATGAGTGCAATGCGCCCTTCGGAAAATTCCGCCGGAATATCAACGCCGTTATGGATCTCATTCATGATGTCAATTAAAACAGCACTTAAAAGACGGAAAAACTTTAAATAAAATTCTGCGGGAATCCCGTCCAGTCCAGGGGACCTGCCCCTAGGACTCCGTTTCACAGCTGCATCTAAGTCATCAAACGTAAAAGGTTCATTTAAAACAGCCCTATCCTGTCTCGTTAACACACGTGGCACTCTCTGCAAAAAATCGCGCAGCGCCGCGGCGTCTACGTCCACGTGTCTAAAGAGCGTCGCAAAATGCGCGTGAACTTCCCGCTCAATGGCCGCACCATCTGAGGTGGACGTGCCGTCCTGCTGGATCCATTTACGGATAGCCAACCGCTCGCGCCGCCGGCGCTCCCTGTGTTGGTGGTAAAGAGAGAGCGGTTCCCCTTCTACGTCACCCACCGGTTGGCTCCGCGCGATAGCCCCAACACCCTTCCGACGAAGATCATCGAGGAGCTTGGCCTTAAATTGATTAAAAACAGGAAGCAAGTCAGGAGACGCCGTGACCCGCTGAGCGAGATCCTTTAAACAGTCCTGGTAAAAACGTGTCGTCGACCGACGCCAATGCGCCGCATCGAGACTAAAATCGATTAAAAAACGCCTAATAGCCGGCTTGGCTACCCCCACCCACCAAACGAGAGTATTGCCGTCATCGCCTTTATCACGCAAGAGCTTGCGCCACAACGCAGTAAACTGAGACGTGAGACTGGCATCGTCCAAAAGACTACAGTTAAATTTCCAAGTATTGTTGCGCCGAGTAGGGCGCGCACGCGGTAGGAGGAGCTGACACAAGTAGCCGCAATGGTCTGAAAAAATGACCGGCAACACGTCCGCCTTCCGGACGTGGGCGGCGAGCGGCGAAGACACATAGATCCTGTCGAGTCTACTGTGACCGGTGGCGTAAAAGTGCGTGAAATGCGTCTTGTCCGGATTAAGGACACGCCACGTGTCCCGGAGCCGAAAGCTGTCAACCAACGTACGCAATTCCTGGCACCAGTTAGGACGCGGCGCCTGATCTCGACCATCAATTACTGCATTAAAGTCACCACCAATCACTAAGTCAGTACGATTGTGATGGAGAAGTTGACAAAGATCCTGACCATAAAACTTATTGCGCGCTGGTTTGTCACCGGCATGAGCGTACACATTAACAAAAGCAACACCGTTAATGGTACATGCAATAGCGCGGCCATTTGGCAATATTTCAAGATTGCCAACATCAAATTCCGGACGAATTAAGATGGCAGTACCAGTCTGTTCGTCCGACATTACATTATCAACGACAGTAAAATCAGAAGTGTCAAGTAAAAACAACAGAGCCTGACGCGTAACTTCCTGTAAGAATGCCACATGACAATGGGAATCATGTAAAAAAGCGAGTAAGGCCGACAACTTGTGTGGATTACTCAGCTTGTTAACATTGATAGTTAAAATATTCCACGAGCAACGCTCAGGCTCCATACACAATTAAAAGACACAAGCACGAAAAACTCCTCATTTAAAAACAGACAGCAGACATGGACGGAATTCCAGCCACCAGAAGGATAAAAGGTATGCGAAAAAGACGGGTTTTAATTCCCGTCAACCGGATTAGGGGACAACAAAGGAATCAGTAAGTCGTCTCACCACCTTCCACGTCCTCCGCCCACGCAGTGGGGTGGACGGGAGTGGGGGTGGACGCGATCCCAGAATCTGCGCCACCGGAAGCTACCGACAAAGGATCAACGGCGGGCATCTCCACGTCGGAAGAAGTTGGCACTCGCTCGGGGGCAGAAGGACAGACACGACGCTGGTGGGTGTCTTCGGCCTTCCGTTTCGTCGGCAATTGCGGCGTCGCCACAGCCAAAGCCGTGTCGGCCGTCACAACTGAATCGGAACCAACGGGCTGCTGACTTAAAACGGTTCGTAAATGTCGAACAGCGACATCACGCTTCTGATCGGCAACGTTAGGATCGTCAGGCAAACGCTGGCGAGAAGCGGCACGCCGTTGTTGTTGTTGATGTTGATGTTGTGATTGCTGTGTGTGACGCCCGGAGCCGGAAGCCTGAGACTGCCGCCGCTCGGGGTCTAGGTCCCGACGCGCGACACGCTGTTGTGAGTCCTGCCGACCAACCCGCGACTGCCGGGAAGCGGCGGGGGTACGGTCAGCCGGAGACGGACTGCGGTCCGGTCGTGTAAACCCCCTGCCTGAGGAAGGCGACCGACCGACACTGCGTGCACGTTGCCTGCTAGAACTTCGAGACGGAAATTCATCACGCCGCGGTTTCGGAGTCGCAAAAAAATCCTGCGAGTCCACGGCAGCAGTGGGAACGGGAGCACTGGCGGCCACGTCAACGAAGTCAGTCACCGTACCAGAGAATTCCGGTACCGACACAGTCTGCGAAACAGCTGTCGACACTAAATCAGTCGCCGACGTAGGCGCGGGTTCGGACACAGTTGCAAGTGAAACATCGGGCAGAGACAGAATTTCGGCAGCCTGGACAGTAGCCGTAGCCTGTGCAGAATCATCAGACTCAGAAACAAGGTCACTGCTGGGAGGGGACACATCCATGGCAACCGCGGAGGCAGCGAGGTTAGCATCGGCCACGCGGCGCGAAGGTGCGGGGGGGGCTGTACCTAAGACCGTGGCGGCGACAGAGGCAAAGCTGGCCCCGCGCAAACTGTCGTCAATCGGTAACTGAGCGGGCCGTTTGCGTTTCGGGCAGTCTTGCCGGTAATGACCGACACCATTGCAAAATGAACAAGTTTGAGGCTGTCCACTATAAGTCACAAACGCACGGTGGCCGTTAACCAAAATAAAGGACGGAATGTGTTGCCTGACAACCATTTTCACGCTCCGCACACCGTTCTCGACTTGAAAAATGTATGCAGACGACCATTTCTCCTTCACAACAGATAACACAGTGCCATATGGCCGCAAGTGACGAGAAATAGTGTCGTTGCGAATTTCAAACGGAAGGTTAAAGATCCGTATTTGTCGAACACCAAAACCAGCGTGAGACACAGTTACATTACTAATATTTCCGTTAAGGTGGCGAAATTTGCGAATACCGTCATTAACAGAAACAACAGCATCACACAGATCGGAAGATTTGAGTTTCAAAAACACAGAATTTAAGAACGTATCGAACTGAATACCGAGTACGTCAGTAGTAGACAACAACAAATCCTCAATTAACCAACGATGAATTTCAAAAGCCGAGGGTTTTTCTACGGAACGATCAAACTCGCACTGAACATTGTTCTGTCTCTCTTCACTGTCATCATAAACCAAATCCATTACTTACAGTCAGTAGAAGTTTAACCACGTGGCAAAGGAAGCAGACGACACGCGAGGCGCCGCCGGCCAAGTCGCACAAGGAAGTACTGCTCGCTCGGCACCGAGGTGTTGCCAGGCGGGCAGACAGCCAAGTACTAACCGGGCCCGATGTTGCTTAACTTTGGTGATCGGACGAGAACCGGTGTATTCAACATGGTATGGCCGTTGGCGTCCTTATACTGTAGCCGCACGCCAGAAGAAGGCTTCGCCTCTCCTCCCAATACACGCAATCGCCATTTTCGGTGGCACATTTGACGCAAAGCACGTCCTTCCACCTCGACACTCGGGGGAGACGCACCTTCTTATTGTTATCCGGCGCAGGTCTTCCGGGCGGCGGGTGGACTGCGCGGGGTGTGGCAGTGTCCTGCTAGACCGAGGGAAGCGTTCTCACCTGCCTGACACGCGTCGCGCTTCCAGATATTTGCGTAATTCGCACGGTGCATTCTCGGCTGTCCCCTTCCTTCCCGACTTGTCCCGACTTGTCCCGACTTGTCCCGACTTGTCCCGACTTGTCCCGACTTGTCCCGACTTGTCCCGACTTGTCCCGACTTGTCCCGACTTGTCCCGACTTGTCCCGACTTGTCCCGACTTTGCTCGACTGCCGCTCGCTGCCGCTCGGGTCGTGGTCCATATGACAGCACATGCACGAGAAACATCTGCGAGACTGGCGCCGGACTGACCGGCGTGTCCGAGGCGCCGTGTGCGGCCGTTCGGAGCTACTAGAGCAGCGCTGTGCTGTGCCGTGAAAAGGTGCGAAAACACGGACACAAGACACAGGCGGTTCGACAAAGCATCCATCTCTTCTAGCGGCGAAAGATAAATTTTTGTTTACAAATTTGCAATTGTACACTGCTACAAAACTATAAGCCCTGGGGTATTTCAGAACAGTCCTGTCGTGTCATACTCTTGTTATTTCTAGTACACTTTGTCTGTCTTCATTTTTTGGCTACCCCTGCCAGCCCTCTTTTCCAGATTTCCCAGGCGGTCACCGATCCGAATACTAGCGTTGTTGCTTATCGTCCGTGATCGTACCAGAACAGTTGATTTTCGATTTTTTAGTTTTTTATTTAATTATTTAGTTTTTGGAAGTTAGCGCTCCTACAAAACAGTAGGCTCTGACGCATTTCAAGTGCACATCTGTCGATTCGCAGTGTTTCGTTACTTTCAAGGAGTTCCTACCACCCTTCCTTGGCGCATTCTTGCTCAAACTGAGTTCATTACTGTAATTTCGCATCTTACGTTTAATACAGTAGTTTAAAAGGCTTGTGGGAGCATCTTTGTCGCACCTGAGAGTCTGTATGAAAAGAGGGCTGGCAGGTGTAGTGAAATAAAATTTAAAAGCAGAGAGAGAGCGCCAACAGCACCTGGTGTTCCCAGGCGGTCACCCATCCAAGTACTAACAGGCCCCGATGTTGCTTAACTTCGGTGATCGGACGAGAACCGGTGTATTCAACATGGCATGGCCGTTGGCGTCCTTATACTGTAGCCGCACGCCAGAAGAAGGCTTCGCCCCTCCTCCCAATACACGCAATCGCCATTTTCGGTGGCACATTTGACGCAAAGCACGTCCTTCCACCTCGACACTCGGGGGAGACGCACCTTCTTATTGTTATCCGGCGCAGGTCTTCCGGGCGGCGGGTGGACTGCGCGGGGTGTGGCAGTGTCCTGCTGGACCGAGGGAAGCGTTCTCACCTGCCTGACACGCGTCGCGCTTCCAGATATTTGCGTAATTCTCACGGTGCATTCTCGGCTGTCCCCTTCCTTCCCGACTTGTCCCGACTTTGCTCGACTGCCGCTCGCTGCCGCTTGGGTCGTGGTCCATATGACAGCACAAGCACGAGAAACATCTGCGAGACTGGCGCCGGACTGACCGGCGTGTCCGAGGCGCCGTGTGCGGCCGTTCGGAGCTACTAGAGCAGCGCTGTGCTGTGCCGTGAAAAGGTGCGAAAACACGGACACAAGACACAGGCGGTTCGACAAAGCATCCATCTCTTCTAGCGGCGAAAGATAAATTTTTGTTTACAAATTTGCAATTGTACACTGCTACAAAACTATAAGCCCTGGGGTATTTCAGAACAGTCCTGTCGTGTCATACTCTTGTTATTTCTAGTACACTTTGTCTGTCTTCATTTTTTGGCTACCCCTGCCAGCCCTCTTTTCCAGATTTCCCAGGCGGTCACCGATCCGAATACTAGCGTTGTTGCTTATCGTCCGTGATCGTACCAGAACAGTTGATTTTCGGTTTTTTTAGTTTTTTATTTAATTATTTAGTTTTTGGAAGTTAGCGCTCCTACAAAACAGTAGGCTCTGACGCATTTCAAGTGCACATCTGTCGATTCGCAGTGTTTCGTTACTTTCAAGGAGTTCCTACCACCCTTCCTTGGCGCATTCTTGCTCAAACTGAGTTCATTACTGTAATTTCGCATCTTACGTTTAATACAGTAGTTTAAAATGCTTGTGGGAGCATCTTTGTCGCACCTGAGAGTCTGTATGAAAAGAGGGCTGGCAGGTGTAGTGAAATAAAATTTAAAAGCAGAGAGAGAGCGCCAACAGCACCTGGTGTTCCCAGGCGGTCACCCATCCAAGTACTAACAGGGCCCGATGTTGCTTAACTTCGGTGATCGGACGAGAACCGGTGTATTCAACATGGTATGGCCGTTGGCGTCCTTATACTGTAGCCGCACGCCAGAAGAAGGCTTCACCCCTCCTCCCAATACACGCAATCGCCATTTTCGGTGGCACATTTGACGCAAAGCACGTCCTTCCACCTCGACACTCGCGGGAGACGCACCTTCTTATTGTTATCCGGCGCAGGTCTTCCGAGCGGCGGGTGGACTGCGCGGGGTGTGGCAGTGTCCTGCTGGACCGAGGGAAGCGTTCTCACCTGCCTGACACGCGTCGCGCTTCCAGATATTTGCGTAATTCGCACGGTGCATTCTCGGCTGTCCCCTTCCTTCCCGACTTGTCCCGACTTGTCCCGACATTGCTCGACTGCCGCTCGCTGCCGCTCGGGTCGTGGTCCATATGACAGCACAAGCACGAGAAACATCTGCGAGACTGGCGCCGGACTGACCGGCGTGTCCGAGGCGCCGTGTGCGGCCGTTCGGAGCTACTAGAGCAGCGCTGTGCTGTGCCGTGAAAAGGTGCGAAAACACGGACACAAGACACAGGCGGTTCGACAAAGCATCCATCTCTTCTAGCGGCGAAAGATAAATTTTTGTTTACAAATTTGCAATTGTACACTGCTACAAAACTATAAGCCCTGGGGTATTTCAGAACAGTCCTGTCGTGTCATACTCTTGTTATTTCTAGTACACTTTGTCTGTCTTCATTTTTTGGCTACCCCTGCCAGCCCTCTTTTCCAGATTTCCCAGGCGGTCACCGATCCGAATACTAGCGTTGTTGCTTATCGTCCGTGATCGTACCAGAACAGTTGATTTTCGGTTTTTTTAGTTTTTTATTTAATTATTTAGATTTTGGAAGTTAGCGCTCCTACAAAACAGTAGGCTCTGACGCATTTCAAGTGCACATCTGTCGATTCGCAGTGTTTCGTTACTTTCAAGGAGTTCCTACCACCCTTCCTTGGCGCATTCTTGCTCAAACTGAGTTCATTACTGTAATTTCGCATCTTACGTTTAATACAGTAGTTTAAAATGCTTGTGGGAGCATCTTTGTCGCACCTGAGAGTCTGTATGAAAAGAGGGCTGGCAGGTGTAGTGAAATAAAATTTAAAAGCAGAGAGAGAGCGCCAACAGCACCTGGTGTTCCCAGGCGGTCACCCATCCAAGTACTAACAGGGCCCGATGTTGCTTAACTTCGGTGATCGGACGAGAACCGGTGTATTCAACATGGTATGGCCGTTGGCGTCCTTATACTGTAGCCGCACGCCAGAAGAAGGCTTCGCCCCTCCTCCCAATACACGCAATCGCCATTTTCGGTGGCACATTTGACGCAAAGCACGTCCTTCCACCTCGACACTCGCGGGAGACGCACCTTCTTATTGTTATCCGGCGCAGGTCTTCCGGGCGGCGGGTGGACTGCGCGGGGTGTGGCAGTGTCCTGCTGGACCGAGGGAAGCGTTCTCACCTGCCTGACACGCGTCGCGCTTCCAGATATTTGCGTAATTCGCACGGTGCATTCTCGGCTGTCCCCTTCCTTCCCGACTTGTCCCGACTTTGCTCGACTGCCGCTCGCTGCCGCTCGGGTCGTGGTCCATATGACAGCACAAGCACGAGAAACATCTGCGAGACTGGCGCCGGACTGACCGGCGTGTCCGAGGCGCCGTGTGCGGCCGTTCGGAGCTACTAGAGCAGCGCTGTGCTGTGCCGTGAAAAGGTGCGAAAACACGGACACAAGACACAGGCGGTTCGACAAAGCATCCATCTCTTCTAGCGGCGAAAGATAAATTTTTGTTTACAAATTTGCAATTGTACACTGCTACAAAACTATAAGCCCTGGGGTATTTCAGAACAGTCCTGTCGTGTCATACCCTTGTTATTTCTAGTACACTTTGTCTGTCTTCATTTTTTGGCTACCCCTGCCAGCCCTCTTTTCCAGATTTCCCAGGCGGTCACCGATCCGAATACTAGCGTTGTTGCTTATCGTCCGTGATCGTACCAGAACAGTTGATTTTCGGTTTTTTTAGTTTTTTATTTAATTATTTAGATTTTGGAAGTTAGCGCTCCTACAAAACAGTAGGCTCTGACGCATTTCAAGTGCACATCTGTCGATTCGCAGTGTTTCGTTACTTTCAAGGAGTTCCTACCACCCTTCCTTGGCGCATTCTTGCTCAAACTGAGTTCATTACTGTAATTTCGCATCTTACGTTTAATACAGTAGTTTAAAATGCTTGTGGGAGCATCTTTGTCGCACCTGAGAGTCTGTATGAAAAGAGGGCTGGCAGGTGTAGTGAAATAAAATTTAAAAGCAGAGAGAGAGCGCCAACAGCACCTGGTGTTCCCAGGCGGTCACCCATCCAAGTACTAACAGGGCCCGATGTTGCTTAACTTCGGTGATCGGACGAGAACCGGTGTATTCAACATGGTATGGCCGTTGGCGTCCTTATACTGTAGCCGCACGCCAGAAGAAGGCTTCACCCCTCCTCCCAATACACGCAATCGCCATTTTCGGTGGCACATTTGACGCAAAGCACGTCCTTCCACCTCGACACTCGCGGGAGACGCACCTTCTTATTGTTATCCGGCGCAGGTCTTCCGAGCGGCGGGTGGACTGCGCGGGGTGTGGCAGTGTCCTGCTGGACCGAGGGAAGCGTTCTCACCTGCCTGACACGCGTCGCGCTTCCAGATATTTGCGTAATTCGCACGGTGCATTCTCGGCTGTCCCCTTCCTTCCCGACTTGTCCCGACTTGTCCCGACATTGCTCGACTGCCGCTCGCTGCCGCTCGGGTCGTGGTCCATATGACAGCACAAGCACGAGAAACATCTGCGAGACTGGCGCCGGACTGACCGGCGTGTCCGAGGCGCCGTGTGCGGCCGTTCGGAGCTACTAGAGCAGCGCTGTGCTGTGCCGTGAAAAGGTGCGAAAACACGGACACAAGACACAGGCGGTTCGACAAAGCATCCATCTCTTCTAGCGGCGAAAGATAAATTTTTGTTTACAAATTTGCAATTGTACACTGCTACAAAACTATAAGCCCTGGGGTATTTCAGAACAGTCCTGTCGTGTCATACTCTTGTTATTTCTAGTACACTTTGTCTGTCTTCATTTTTTGGCTACCCCTGCCAGCCCTCTTTTCCAGATTTCCCAGGCGGTCACCGATCCGAATACTAGCGTTGTTGCTTATCGTCCGTGATCGTACCAGAACAGTTGATTTTCGGTTTTTTTAGTTTTTTATTTAATTATTTAGATTTTGGAAGTTAGCGCTCCTACAAAACAGTAGGCTCTGACGCATTTCAAGTGCACATCTGTCGATTCGCAGTGTTTCGTTACTTTCAAGGAGTTCCTACCACCCTTCCTTGGCGCATTCTTGCTCAAACTGAGTTCATTACTGTAATTTCGCATCTTACGTTTAATACAGTAGTTTAAAATGCTTGTGGGAGCATCTTTGTCGCACCTGAGAGTCTGTATGAAAAGAGGGCTGGCAGGTGTAGTGAAATAAAATTTAAAAGCAGAGAGAGAGCGCCAACAGCACCTGGTGTTCCCAGGCGGTCACCCATCCAAGTACTAACAGGGCCCGATGTTGCTTAACTTCGGTGATCGGACGAGAACCGGTGTATTCAACATGGTATGGCCGTTGGCGTCCTTATACTGTAGCCGCACGCCAGAAGAAGGCTTCGCCCCTCCTCCCAATACACGCAATCG
Organism: Schistocerca gregaria; assembly: GCF_023897955.1. Taxonomy (NCBI): domain Eukaryota; kingdom Metazoa; phylum Arthropoda; class Insecta; order Orthoptera; family Acrididae; genus Schistocerca; species Schistocerca gregaria. The sequence continues at coordinate 73,597,279 of NC_064924.1, forward strand.
CCATTTTCGGTGGCACATTTGACGCAAAGCACGTCCTTCCACCTCGACACTCGCGGGAGACGCACCTTCTTATTGTTATCCGGCGCAGGTCTTCCGGGCGGCGGGTGGACTGCGCGGGGTGTGGCAGTGTCCTGCTGGACCGAGGGAAGCGTTCTCACCTGCCTGACACGCGTCGCGCTTCCAGATATTTGCGTAATTCGCACGGTGCATTCTCGGCTGTCCCCTTCCTTCCCGACTTGTCCCGACTTTGCTCGACTGCCGCTCGCTGCCGCTCGGGTCGTGGTCCATATGACAGCACAAGCACGAGAAACATCTGCGAGACTGGCGCCGGACTGACCGGCGTGTCCGAGGCGCCGTGTGCGGCCGTTCGGAGCTACTAGAGCAGCGCTGTGCTGTGCCGTGAAAAGGTGCGAAAACACGGACACAAGACACAGGCGGTTCGACAAAGCATCCATCTCTTCTAGCGGCGAAAGATAAATTTTTGTTTACAAATTTGCAATTGTACACTGCTACAAAACTATAAGCCCTGGGGTATTTCAGAACAGTCCTGTCGTGTCATACTCTTGTTATTTCTAGTACACTTTGTCTGTCTTCATTTTTTGGCTACCCCTGCCAGCCCTCTTTTCCAGATTTCCCAGGCGGTCACCGATCCGAATACTAGCGTTGTTGCTTATCGTCCGTGATCGTACCAGAACAGTTGATTTTCGGTTTTTTTAGTTTTTTATTTAATTATTTAGATTTTGGAAGTTAGCGCTCCTACAAAACAGTAGGCTCTGACGCATTTCAAGTGCACATCTGTCGATTCGCAGTGTTTCGTTACTTTCAAGGAGTTCCTACCACCCTTCCTTGGCGCATTCTTGCTCAAACTGAGTTCATTACTGTAATTTCGCATCTTACGTTTAATACAGTAGTTTAAAATGCTTGTGGGAGCATCTTTGTCGCACCTGAGAGTCTGTATGAAAAGAGGGCTGGCAGGTGTAGTGAAATAAAATTTAAAAGCAGAGAGAGAGCGCCAACAGCACCTGGTGTTCCCAGGCGGTCACCCATCCAAGTACTAACAGGGCCCGATGTTGCTTAACTTCGGTGATCGGACGAGAACCGGTGTATTCAACATGGTATGGCCGTTGGCGTCCTTATACTGTAGCCGCACGCCAGAAGAAGGCTTCGCCCCTCCTCCCAATACACGCAATCGCCATTTTCGGTGGCACATTTGACGCAAAGCACGTCCTTCCACCTCGACACTCGCGGGAGACGCACCTTCTTATTGTTATCCGGCGCAGGTCTTCCGGGCGGCGGGTGGACTGCGCGGGGTGTGGCAGTGTCCTGCTGGACCGAGGGAAGCGTTCTCACCTGCCTGACACGCGTCGCGCTTCCAGATATTTGCGTAATTCGCACGGTGCATTCTCGGCTGTCCCCTTCCTTCCCGACTTGTCCCGACTTTGCTCGACTGCCGCTCGCTGCCGCTCGGGTCGTGGTCCATATGACAGCACAAGCACGAGAAACATCTGCGAGACTGGCGCCGGACTGACCGGCGTGTCCGAGGCGCCGTGTGCGGCCGTTCGGAGCTACTAGAGCAGCGCTGTGCTGTGCCGTGAAAAGGTGCGAAAACACGGACACAAGACACAGGCGGTTCGACAAAGCATCCATCTCTTCTAGCGGCGAAACATAAATTTTTGTTTACAAATTTGCAATTGTACACTGCTACAAAACTATAAGCCCTGGGGTATTTCAGAACAGTCCTGTCGTGTCATACTCTTGTTATTTCTAGTACACTTTGTCTGTCTTCATTTTTTGGCTACCCCTGCCAGCCCTCTTTTCCAGATTTCCCAGGCGGTCACCGATCCGAATACTAGCGTTGTTGCTTATCGTCCGTGATCGTACCAGAACAGTTGATTTTCGGTTTTTTTAGTTTTTTATTTAATTATTTAGATTTTGGAAGTTAGCGCTCCTACAAAACAGTAGGCTCTGACGCATTTCAAGTGCACATCTGTCGATTCGCAGTGTTTCGTTACTTTCAAGGAGTTCCTACCACCCTTCCTTGGCGCATTCTTGCTCAAACTGAGTTCATTACTGTAATTTCGCATCTTACGTTTAATACAGTAGTTTAAAATGCTTGTGGGAGCATCTTTGTCGCACCTGAGAGTCTGTATGAAAAGAGGGCTGGCAGGTGTAGTGAAATAAAATTTAAAAGCAGAGAGAGAGCGCCAACAGCACCTGGTGTTCCCAGGCGGTCACCCATCCAAGTACTAACAGGGCCCGATGTTGCTTAACTTCGGTGATCGGACGAGAACCGGTGTATTCAACATGGTATGGCCGTTGGCGTCCTTATACTGTAGCCGCACGCCAGAAGAAGGCTTCGCCCCTCCTCCCAATACACGCAATCGCCATTTTCGGTGGCACATTTGACGCAAAGCACGTCCTTCCACCTCGACACTCGCGGGAGACGCACCTTCTTATTGTTATCCGGCGCAGGTCTTCCGGGCGGCGGGTGGACTGCGCGGGGTGTGGCAGTGTCCTGCTGGACCGAGGGAAGCGTTCTCACCTGCCTGACACGCGTCGCGCTTCCAGATATTTGCGTAATTCGCACGGTGCATTCTCGGCTGTCCCCTTCCTTCCCGACTTGTCCCGACTTTGCTCGACTGCCGCTCGCTGCCGCTCGGGTCGTGGTCCATATGACAGCACAAGCACGAGAAACATCTGCGAGACTGGCGCCGGACTGACCGGCGTGTCCGAGGCGCCGTGTGCGGCCGTTCGGAGCTACTAGAGCAGCGCTGTGCTGTGCCGTGAAAAGGTGCGAAAACACGGACACAAGACACAGGCGGTTCGACAAAGCATCCATCTCTTCTAGCGGCGAAACATAAATTTTTGTTTACAAATTTGCAATTGTACACTGCTACAAAACTATAAGCCCTGGGGTATTTCAGAACAGTCCTGTCGTGTCATACTCTTGTTATTTCTAGTACACTTTGTCTGTCTTCATTTTTTGGCTACCCCTGCCAGCCCTCTTTTCCAGATTTCCCAGGCGGTCACCGATCCGAATACTAGCGTTGTTGCTTATCGTCCGTGATCGTACCAGAACAGTTGATTTTCGGTTTTTTTAGTTTTTTATTTAATTATTTAGATTTTGGAAGTTAGCGCTCCTACAAAACAGTAGGCTCTGACGCATTTCAAGTGCACATCTGTCGATTCGCAGTGTTTCGTTACTTTCAAGGAGTTCCTACCACCCTTCCTTGGCGCATTCTTGCTCAAACTGAGTTCATTACTGTAATTTCGCATCTTACGTTTAATACAGTAGTTTAAAATGCTTGTGGGAGCATCTTTGTCGCACCTGAGAGTCTGTATGAAAAGAGGGCTGGCAGGTGTAGTGAAATAAAATTTAAAAGCAGAGAGAGAGCGCCAACAGCACCTGGTGTTCCCAGGCGGTCACCCATCCAAGTACTAACAGGGCCCGATGTTGCTTAACTTCGGTGATCGGACGAGAACCGGTGTATTCAACATGGTATGGCCGTTGGCGTCCTTATACTGTAGCCGCACGCCAGAAGAAGGCTTCGCCCCTCCTCCCAATACACGCAATCGCCATTTTCGGTGGCACATTTGACGCAAAGCACGTCCTTCCACCTCGACACTCGCGGGAGACGCACCTTCTTATTGTTATCCGGCGCAGGTCTTCCGGGCGGCGGGTGGACTGCGCGGGGTGTGGCAGTGTCCTGCTGGACCGAGGGAAGCGTTCTCACCTGCCTGACACGCGTCGCGCTTCCAGATATTTGCGTAATTCGCACGGTGCATTCTCGGCTGTCCCCTTCCTTCCCGACTTGTCCCGACTTTGCTCGACTGCCGCTCGCTGCCGCTCGGGTCGTGGTCCATATGACAGCACAAGCACGAGAAACATCTGCGAGACTGGCGCCGGACTGACCGGCGTGTCCGAGGCGCCGTGTGCGGCCGTTCGGAGCTACTAGAGCAGCGCTGTGCTGTGCCGTGAAAAGGTGCGAAAACACGGACACAAGACACAGGCGGTTCGACAAAGCATCCATCTCTTCTAGCGGCGAAAGATAAATTTTTGTTTACAAATTTGCAATTGTACACTGCTACAAAACTATAAGCCCTGGGGTATTTCAGAACAGTCCTGTCGTGTCATACTCTTGTTATTTCTAGTACACTTTGTCTGTCTTCATTTTTTGGCTACCCCTGCCAGCCCTCTTTTCCAGATTTCCCAGGCGGTCACCGATCCGAATACTAGCGTTGTTGCTTATCGTCCGTGATCGTACCAGAACAGTTGATTTTCGGTTTTTTTAGTTTTTTATTTAATTATTTAGATTTTGGAAGTTAGCGCTCCTACAAAACAGTAGGCTCTGACGCATTTCAAGTGCACATCTGTCGATTCGCAGTGTTTCGTTACTTTCAAGGAGTTCCTACCACCCTTCCTTGGCGCATTCTTGCTCAAACTGAGTTCATTACTGTAATTTCGCATCTTACGTTTAATACAGTAGTTTAAAATGCTTGTGGGAGCATCTTTGTCGCACCTGAGAGTCTGTATGAAAAGAGGGCTGGCAGGTGTAGTGAAATAAAATTTAAAAGCAGAGAGAGAGCGCCAACAGCACCTGGTGTTCCCAGGCGGTCACCCATCCAAGTACTAACAGGGCCCGATGTTGCTTAACTTCGGTGATCGGACGAGAACCGGTGTATTCAACATGGTATGGCCGTTGGCGTCCTTATACTGTAGCCGCACGCCAGAAGAAGGCTTCGCCCCTCCTCCCAATACACGCAATCGCCATTTTCGGTGGCACATTTGACGCAAAGCACGTCCTTCCACCTCGACACTCGCGGGAGACGCACCTTCTTATTGTTATCCGGCGCAGGTCTTCCGGGCGGCGGGTGGACTGCGCGGGGTGTGGCAGTGTCCTGCTGGACCGAGGGAAGCGTTCTCACCTGCCTGACACGCGTCGCGCTTCCAGATATTTGCGTAATTCGCACGGTGCATTCTCGGCTGTCCCCTTCCTTCCCGACTTGTCCCGACTTTGCTCGACTGCCGCTCGCTGCCGCTCGGGTCGTGGTCCATATGACAGCACAAGCACGAGAAACATCTGCGAGACTGGCGCCGGACTGACCGGCGTGTCCGAGGCGCCGTGTGCGGCCGTTCGGAGCTACTAGAGCAGCGCTGTGCTGTGCCGTGAAAAGGTGCGAAAACACGGACACAAGACACAGGCGGTTCGACAAAGCATCCATCTCTTCTAGCGGCGAAAGATAAATTTTTGTTTACAAATTTGCAATTGTACACTGCTACAAAACTATAAGCCCTGGGGTATTTCAGAACAGTCCTGTCGTGTCATACTCTTGTTATTTCTAGTACACTTTGTCTGTCTTCATTTTTTGGCTACCCCTGCCAGCCCTCTTTTCCAGATTTCCCAGGCGGTCACCGATCCGAATACTAGCGTTGTTGCTTATCGTCCGTGATCGTACCAGAACAGTTGATTTTCGGTTTTTTTAGTTTTTTATTTAATTATTTAGATTTTGGAAGTTAGCGCTCCTACAAAACAGTAGGCTCTGACGCATTTCAAGTGCACATCTGTCGATTCGCAGTGTTTCGTTACTTTCAAGGAGTTCCTACCACCCTTCCTTGGCGCATTCTTGCTCAAACTGAGTTCATTACTGTAATTTCGCATCTTACGTTTAATACAGTAGTTTAAAATGCTTGTGGGAGCATCTTTGTCGCACCTGAGAGTCTGTATGAAAAGAGGGCTGGCAGGTGTAGTGAAATAAAATTTAAAAGCAGAGAGAGAGCGCCAACAGCACCTGGTGTTCCCAGGCGGTCACCCATCCAAGTACTAACAGGGCCCGATGTTGCTTAACTTCGGTGATCGGACGAGAACCGGTGTATTCAACATGGTATGGCCGTTGGCGTCCTTATACTGTAGCCGCACGCCAGAAGAAGGCTTCGCCCCTCCTCCCAATACACGCAATCGCCATTTTCGGTGGCACATTTGACGCAAAGCACGTCCTTCCACCTCGACACTCGCGGGAGACGCACCTTCTTATTGTTATCCGGCGCAGGTCTTCCGGGCGGCGGGTGGACTGCGCGGGGTGTGGCAGTGTCCTGCTGGACCGAGGGAAGCGTTCTCACCTGCCTGACACGCGTCGCGCTTCCAGATATTTGCGTAATTCGCACGGTGCATTCTCGGCTGTCCCCTTCCTTCCCGACTTGTCCCGACTTGTCCCGACTTTGCTCGACTGCCGCTCGCTGCCGCTCGGGTCGTGGTCCATATGACAGCACAAGCACGAGAAACATCTGCGAGACTGGCGCCGGACTGACCGGCGTGTCCGAGGCGCCGTGTGCGGCCGTTCGGAGCTACTAGAGCAGCGCTGTGCTGTGCCGTGAAAAGGTGCGAAAACACGGACACAAGACACAGGCGGTTCGACAAAGCATCCATCTCTTCTAGCGGCGAAAGATAAATTTTTGTTTACAAATTTGCAATTGTACACTGCTACAAAACTATAAGCCCTGGGGTATTTCAGAACAGTCCTGTCGTGTCATACTCTTGTTATTTCTAGTACACTTTGTCTGTCTTCATTTTTTGGCTACCCCTGCCAGCCCTCTTTTCCAGATTTCCCAGGCGGTCACCGATCCGAATACTAGCGTTGTTGCTTATCGTCCGTGATCGTACCAGAACAGTTGATTTTCGGTTTTTTTAGTTTTTTATTTAATTATTTAGATTTTGGAAGTTAGCGCTCCTACAAAACAGTAGGCTCTGACGCATTTCAAGTGCACATCTGTCGATTCGCAGTGTTTCGTTACTTTCAAGGAGTTCCTACCACCCTTCCTTGGCGCATTCTTGCTCAAACTGAGTTCATTACTGTAATTTCGCATCTTACGTTTAATACAGTAGTTTAAAATGCTTGTGGGAGCATCTTTGTCGCACCTGAGAGTCTGTATGAAAAGAGGGCTGGCAGGTGTAGTGAAATAAAATTTAAAAGCAGAGAGAGAGCGCCAACAGCACCTGGTGTTCCCAGGCGGTCACCCATCCAAGTACTAACAGGGCCCGATGTTGCTTAACTTCGGTGATCGGACGAGAACCGGTGTATTCAACATGGTATGGCCGTTGGCGTCCTTATACTGTAGCCGCACGCCAGAAGAAGGCTTCGCCCCTCCTCCCAATACACGCAATCGCCATTTTCGGTGGCACATTTGACGCAAAGCACGTCCTTCCACCTCGACACTCGCGGGAGACGCACCTTCTTATTGTTATCCGGCGCAGGTCTTCCGGGCGGCGGGTGGACTGCGCGGGGTGTGGCAGTGTCCTGCTGGACCGAGGGAAGCGTTCTCACCTGCCTGACACGCGTCGCGCTTCCAGATATTTGCGTAATTCGCACGGTGCATTCTCGGCTGTCCCCTTCCTTCCCGACTTGTCCCGACTTTGCTCGATTGCCGCTCGCTGCCGCTCGGGTCGTGGTCCATATGACAGCACAAGCACGAGAAACATCTGCGAGACTGGCGCCGGACTGACCGGCGTGTCCGAGGCGCCGTGTGCGGCCGTTCGGAGCTACTAGAGCAGCGCTGTGCTGTGCCGTGAAAAGGTGCGAAAACACGGACACAAGACACAGGCGGTTCGACAAAGCATCCATCTCTTCTAGCGGCGAAACATAAATTTTTGTTTACAAATTTGCAATTGTACACTGCTACAAAACTATAAGCCCTGGGGTATTTCAGAACAGTCCTGTCGTGTCATACTCTTGTTATTTCTAGTACACTTTGTCTGTCTTCATTTTTTGGCTACCCCTGCCAGCCCTCTTTTCCAGATTTCCCAGGCGGTCACCGATCCGAATACTAGCGTTGTTGCTTATCGTCCGTGATCGTACCAGAACAGTTGATTTTCGGTTTTTTTAGTTTTTTATTTAATTATTTAGATTTTGGAAGTTAGCGCTCCTACAAAACAGTAGGCTCTGACGCATTTCAAGTGCACATCTGTCGATTCGCAGTGTTTCGTTACTTTCAAGGAGTTCCTACCACCCTTCCTTGGCGCATTCTTGCTCAAACTGAGTTCATTACTGTAATTTCGCATCTTACGTTTAATACAGTAGTTTAAAATGCTTGTGGGAGCATCTTTGTCGCACCTGAGAGTCTGTATGAAAAGAGGGCTGGCAGGTGTAGTGAAATAAAATTTAAAAGCAGAGAGAGAGCGCCAACAGCACCTGGTGTTCCCAGGCGGTCACCCATCCAAGTACTAACAGGGCCCGATGTTGCTTAACTTCGGTGATCGGACGAGAACCGGTGTATTCAACATGGTATGGCCGTTGGCGTCCTTATACTGTAGCCGCACGCCAGAAGAAGGCTTCGCCCCTCCTCCCAATACACGCAATCGCCATTTTCGGTGGCACATTTGACGCAAAGCACGTCCTTCCACCTCGACACTCGCGGGAGACGCACCTTCTTATTGTTATCCGGCGCAGGTCTTCCGGGCGGCGGGTGGACTGCGCGGGGTGTGGCAGTGTCCTGCTGGACCGAGGGAAGCGTTCTCACCTGCCTGACACGCGTCGCGCTTCCAGATATTTGCGTAATTCGCACGGTGCATTCTCGGCTGTCCCCTTCCTTCCCGACTTGTCCCGACTTTGCTCGACTGCCGCTCGCTGCCGCTCGGGTCGTGGTCCATATGACAGCACAAGCACGAGAAACATCTGCGAGACTGGCGCCGGACTGACCGGCGTGTCCGAGGCGCCGTGTGCGGCCGTTCGGAGCTACTAGAGCAGCGCTGTGCTGTGCCGTGAAAAGGTGCGAAAACACGGACACAAGACACAGGCGGTTCGACAAAGCATCCATCTCTTCTAGCGGCGAAAGATAAATTTTTGTTTACAAATTTGCAATTGTACACTGCTACAAAACTATAAGCCCTGACGTAATTCAGAACAGTCCTGTCGTGTCATACTCTTGTTATTTCTAGAGACACTTTGTCTGTCTTCATTTTTTGGCTACCCCTGCCAGCCCTCTTTTCCAGATTTCCCAGGCGGTCACCGATCCGAATACTAGCGTTGTTGCTTATCGTCCGTGATCGTACCAGAACAGTTGATTTTCGGTTTTTTTAGTTTATTTAATTATTTAGTTTTTGGAAGTTAGCGCTCCTACAAAACAGTAGGCTCTGACGCATTTCAAGTGCACATCTGTCGATTCGCAGTGTTTCGTTACTTTCAAGGAGTTCCTACCACCCTTCCTTGGCGCATTCTTGCTCAAACTGAGTTCATTACTGTAATTTCGCATCTTACGTTTAATACAGTAGTTTAAAATGCTTGTGGGAGCATCTTTGTCGCACCTGAGAGTCTGTATGAAAAGAGGGCTGGCAGGTGTAGTGAAATAAAATTTAAAAGCAGAGAGAGAGCGCCAACAGCACCTGGTGTTCCCAGGCGGTCACCCATCCAAGTACTAACAGGGCCCGATGTTGCTTAACTTCGGTGATCGGACGAGAACCGGTGTATTCAACATGGTATGGCCGTTGGCGTCCTTATACTGTAGCCGCACGCCAGAAGAAGGCTTCGCCCCTCCTCCCAATACACGCAATCGCCATTTTCGGTGGCACATTTGACGCAAAGCACGTCCTTCCACCTCGACACTCGCGGGAGACGCACCTTCTTATTGTTATCCGGCGCAGGTCTTCCGGGCGGCGGGTGGACTGCGCGGGGTGTGGCAGTGTCCTGCTGGACCGAGGGAAGCGTTCTCACCTGCCTGACACGCGTCGCGCTTCCAGATATTTGCGTAATTCGCACGGTGCATTCTCGGCTGTCCCCTTCCTTCCCGACTTGTCCCGACTTTGCTCGACTGCCGCTCGCTGCCGCTCGGGTCGTGGTCCATATGACAGCACAAGCACGAGAAACATCTAAGAGACTGGCGCCGGACTGACCGGCGTGTCCGAGGCGCCGTGTGCGGCCGTTCGGAGCTACTAGAGCAGCGCTGTGCTGTGCCGTGAAAAGGTGCGAAAACACGGACACAAGACACAGGCGGTTCGACAAAGCATCCATCTCTTCTAGCGGCGAAACATAAATTTTTGTTTACAAATTTGCAATTGTACACTGCTACAAAACTATAAGCCCTGGGGTATTTCAGAACAGTCCTGTCGTGTCATACTCTTGTTATTTCTAGTACACTTTGTCTGTCTTCATTTTTTGGCTACCCCTGCCAGCCCTCTTTTCCAGATTTCCCAGGCGGTCACCGATCCGAATACTAGCGTTGTTGCTTATCGTCCGTGATCGTACCAGAACAGTTGATTTTCGGTTTTTTTATTTTTTTATTTAATTATTTAGTTTTTGGGAATTAGCGCTCCTACAAAACAGTAGGCTCTGACGCATTTCAAGTGCACATCTGTCGATTCGCAGTGTTTCGTTACTTTCAAGGAGTTCCTACCACCCTTCCTTGGCGCATTCTTGCTCAAACTGAGTTCATTACTGTAATTTCGCATCTTACGTTTAATACAGTAGTTTAAAATGCTTGTGGGAGCATCTTTGTCGCACCTGAGAGTCTGTATGAAAAGAGGGCTGGCAGGTGTAGTGAAATAAAATTTAAAAGCAGAGAGAGAGCGCCAACAGCACCTGGTGTTCCCAGGCGGTCACCCATCCAAGTACTAACAGGGCCCGATGTTGCTTAACTTCGGTGATCGGACGAGAACCGGTGTATTCAACATGGTATGGCCGTTGGCGTCCTTATACTGTAGCCGCACGCCAGAAGAAGGCTTCGCCCCTCCTCCCAATACACGCAATCGCCATTTTCGGTGGCACATTTGACGCAAAGCACGTCCTTCCACCTCGACACTCGCGGGAGACGCACCTTCTTATTGTTATCCGGCGCAGGTCTTCCGGGCGGCGGGTGGACTGCGCGGGGTGTGGCAGTGTCCTGCTGGACCGAGGGAAGCGTTCTCACCTGCCTGACACGCGTCGCGCTTCCAGATATTTGCGTAATTCGCACGGTGCATTCTCGGCTGTCCCCTTCCTTCCCGACTTGTCCCGACTTTGCTCGACTGCCGCTCGCTGCCGCTCGGGTCGTGGTCCATATGACAGCACAAGCACGAGAAACATCTGCGAGACTGGCGCCGGACTGACCGGCGTGTCCGAGGCGCCGTGTGCGGCCGTTCGGAGCTACTAGAGCAGCGCTGTGCTGTGCCGTGAAAAGGTGCGAAAACACGGACACAAGACACAGGCGGTTCGACAAAGCATCCATCTCTTCTAGCGGCGAAAGATAAATTTTTGTTTACAAATTTGCAATTGTACACTGCTACAAAACTATAAGCCCTGGGGTATTTCAGAACAGTTCTGTCGTGTCATACTCTTGTTATTTCTAGTACACTTTGTCTGTCTTCATTTTTTGGCTACCCCTGCCAGCCCTCTTTTCCAGATTTCCCAGGCGGTCACCGATCCGAATACTAGCGTTGTTGCTTATCGTCCGTGATCGTACCAGAACAGTTGATTTTCGGTTTTTTTAGTTTTTTATTTAATTATTTAGTTTTTGGAAGTTAGCGCTCCTACAAAACAGTAGGCTCTGACGCATTTCAAGTGCACATCTGTCGATTCGCAGTGTTTCGTTACTTTCAAGGAGTTCCTACCACCCTTCCTTGGCGCATTCTTGCTCAAACTGAGTTCATTACTGTAATTTCGCATCTTACGTTTAATACAGTAGTTTAAAATGCTTGTGGGAGCATCTTTGTCGCACCTGAGAGTCTGTATGAAAAGAGGGCTGGCAGGTGTAGTGAAATAAAATTTAAAAGCAGAGAGAGAGCGCCAACAGCACCTGGTGTTCCCAGGCGGTCACCCATCCAAGTACTAACAGGGCCCGATGTTGCTTAACTTCGGTGATCGGACGAGAACCGGTGTATTCAACATGGTATGGCCGTTGGCGTCCTTATACTGTAGTCGCACGCCAGAAGAAGGCTTCGCCCCTCCTCCCAATACACGCAATCGCCATTTTCGGTGGCACATTTGACGCAAAGCACGTCCTTCCACCTCGACACTCGCGGGAGACGCACCTTCTTATTGTTATCCGGCGCAGGTCTTCCGGGCGGCGGGTGGACTGCGCGGGGTGTGGCAGTGTCCTGCTGGACCGAGGGAAGCGTTCTCACCTGCCTGACACGCGTCGCGCTTCCAGATATTTGCGTAATTCGCACGGTGCATTCTCGGCTGTACCCTTCCTTCCCGACTTGTCCCGACTTGTCCCGACTTGTCCCGACTTGTCCCGACTTGTCCCGACTTGTCCCGACTTGTCCCGACTTGTCCCGACTTGTCCCGACTTGTCCCGACTTGTCCCGACTTGTCCCGACTTGTCCCGACTTGTCCCGACTTGTCCCGACTTGTCCCGACTTGTCCCGACTTGTCCCGACTTTGCTCGACTGCCGCTCGCTGCCGCTCGGGTCGTGGTCCATATGACAGCACAAGCACGAGAAACATCTGCGAGACTGGCGCCGGACTGACCGGCGTGTCCGAGGCGCCGTGTGCGGCCGTTCGGAGCTACTAGAGCAGCGCTGTGCTGTGCCGTGAAAAGGTGCGAAAACACGGACACAAGACACAGGCGGTTCGACAAAGCATCCATCTCTTCTAGCGGCGAAAGATAAATTTTTGTTTACAAATTTGCAATTGTACACTGCTACAAAACTATAAGCCCTGGGGTATTTCAGAACAGTCCAGTCGCGTCATACTCTTGTTATTTCTAGAGACACTTTGTCTGTCTTCATTTTTTGGCTACCCCTGCCAGCCCTCTTTTCCAGATTTCCCAGGCGGTCACCGATCCGAATACTAGCGTTGTTGCTTATCGTCCGTGATCGTACCAGAACAGTTGATTTTCGGTTTTTTTAGTTTTTTATTTAATTATTTAGTTTTTGGAAGTTAGCGCTCCTACAAAACAGTAGGCTCTGACGCATTTCAAGTGCACATCTGTCGATTCGCAGTGTTTCGTTACTTTCAAGGAGTTCCTACCACCCTTCCTTGGCGCATTCTTGCTCAAACTGAGTTCATTACTGTAATTTCGCATCTTACGTTTAATACAGTAGTTTAAAAGGCTTGTGGGAGCATCTTTGTCGCACCTGAGAGTCTGTATGAAAAGAGGGCTGGCAGGTGTAGTGAAATAAAATTTAAAAGCAGAGAGAGAGCCAACAGCACCTGGTGTTCCCAGGCGGTCACCCATCCAAGTACTAACAGGGCCCGATGTTGCTTAACTTCGGTGATCGGGCGAGAACCGGTGTATTCAACATGGTATGGCCGTTGGCGTCCTTATACTGTAGCCGCACGCCAGAAGAAGGCTTCGCCCCTCCTCCCAATACACGCAATCGCCATTTTCGGTGGCACATTTGACGCAAAGCACGTCCTTCCACCTCGACACTCGCGGGAGACGCACCTTCTTATTGTTATCCGGCGCAGGTCTTCCGGGCGGCGGGTGGACTGCGCGGGGTGTGGCAGTGTCCTGCTGGACCGAGGGAAGCGTTCTCACCTGCCTGACACGCGTCGCGCTTCCAGATATTTGCGTAATTCGCACGGTGCATTCTCGGCTGTCCCCTTCCTTCCCGACTTGTCCCGACTTTGCTCGACTGCCGCTCGCTGCCGCTCGGGTCGTGGTCCATATGACAGCACAAGCACGAGAAACATCTGCGAGACTGGCGCCGGACTGACCGGCGTGTCCGAGGCGCCGTGTGCGGCCGTTCGGAGCTACTAGAGCAGCGCTGTGCTGTGCCGTGAAAAGGTGCGAAAACACGGACACAAGACACAGGCGGTTCGACAAAGCATCCATCTCTTCTAGCGGCGAAAGATAAATTTTTGTTTACAAATTTGCAATTGTACACTGCTACAAAACTATAAGCCCTGGGGTATTTCAGAACAGTTCTGTCGTGTCATACTCTTGTTATTTCTAGTACACTTTGTCTGTCTTCATTTTTTGGCTACCCCTGCCAGCCCTCTTTTCCAGATTTCCCAGGCGGTCACCGATCCGAATACTAGCGTTGTTGCTTATCGTCCGTGATCGTACCAGAACAGTTGATTTTCGGTTTTTTTAGTTTTTTATTTAATTATTTAGTTTTTGGAAGTTAGCGCTCCTACAAAACAGTAGGCTCTGACGCATTTCAAGTGCACATCTGTCGATTCGCAGTGTTTCGTTACTTTCAAGGAGTTCCTACCACCCTTCCTTGGCGCATTCTTGCTCAAACTGAGTTCATTACTGTAATTTCGCATCTTACGTTTAATACAGTAGTTTAAAATGCTTGTGGGAGCATCTTTGTCGCACCTGAGAGTCTGTATGAAAAGAGGGCTGGCAGGTGTAGTGAAATAAAATTTAAAAGCAGAGAGAGAGCGCCAACAGCACCTGGTGTTCCCAGGCGGTCACCCATCCAAGTACTAACAGGGCCCGATGTTGCTTAACTTCGGTGATCGGACGAGAACCGGTGTATTCAACATGGTATGGCCGTTGGCGTCCTTATACTGTAGCCGCACGCCAGAAGAAGGCTTCGCCCCTCCTCCCAATACACGCAATCGCCATTTTCGGTGGCACATTTGACGCAAAGCACGTCCTTCCACCTCGACACTCGCGGGAGACGCACCTTCTTATTGTTATCCGGCGCAGGTCTTCCGGGCGGCGGGTGGACTGCGCGGGGTGTGGCAGTGTCCTGCTGGACCGAGGGAAGCGTTCTCACCTGCCTGACACGCGTCGCGCTTCCAGATATTTGCGTAATTCGCACGGTGCATTCTCGGCTGTCCCCTTCCTTCCCGACTTGTCCCGACTTTGCTCGACTGCCGCTCGCTGCCGCTCGGGTCGTGGTCCATATGACAGCACAAGCACGAGAAACATCTGCGAGACTGGCGCCGGACTGACCGGCGTGTCCGAGGCGCCGTGTGCGGCCGTTCGGAGCTACTAGAGCAGCGCTGTGCTGTGCCGTGAAAAGGTGCGAAAACACGGACACAAGACACAGGCGGTTCGACAAAGCATCCATCTCTTCTAGCGGCGAAAGATAAATTTTTGTTTACAAATTTGCAATTGTACACTGCTACAAAACTATAAGCCCTGGGGTATTTCAGAACAGTCCTGTCGTGTCATACTCTTGTTATTTCTAGAGACACTTTGTCTGTCTTCATTTTTTGGCTACCCCTGCCAGCCCTCTTTTCCAGATTTCCCAGGCGGTCACCGATCCGAATACTAGCGTTGTTGCTTATCGTCCGTGATCGTACCAGAACAGTTGATTTTCGGTTTTTTTAGTTTTTTATTTAATTATTTAGTTTTTGGAAGTTAGCGCTCCTACAAAACAGTAGGCTCTGACGCATTTCAAGTGCACATCTGTCGATTCGCAGTGTTTCGTTACTTTCAAGGAGTTCCTACCACCCTTCCTTGGCGCATTCTTGCTCAAACTGAGTTCATTACTGTAATTTCGCATCTTACGTTTAATACAGTAGTTTAAAATGCTTGTGGGAGCATCTTTGTCGCACCTGAGAGTCTGTATGAAAAGAGGGCTGGCAGGTGTAGTGAAATAAAATTTAAAAGCAGAGAGAGAGCGCCAACAGCACCTGGTGTTCCCAGGCGGTCACCCATCCAAGTACTAACAGGGCCCGATGTTGCTTAACTTCGGTGATCGGACGAGAACCGGTGTATTCAACATGGTATGGCCGTTGGCGTCCTTATACTGTAGCCGCACGCCAGAAGAAGGCTTCGCCCCTCCTCCCAATACACGCAATCGCCATTTTCGGTGGCACATTTGACGCAAAGCACGTCCTTCCACCTCGACACTCGCGGGAGACGCACCTTCTTATTGTTATCCGGCGCAGGTCTTCCGGGCGGCGGGTGGACTGCGCGGGGTGTGGCAGTGTCCTGCTGGACCGAGGGAAGCGTTCTCACCTGCCTGACACGCGTCGCGCTTCCAGATATTTGCGTAATTCGCACGGTGCATTCTCGGCTGTCCCCTTCCTTCCCGACTTGTCCCGACTTTGCTCGACTGCCGCTCGCTGCCGCTCGGGTCGTGGTCCATATGACAGCACAAGCACGAGAAACATCTGCGAGACTGGCGCCGGACTGACCGGCGTGTCCGAGGCGCCGTGTGCGGCCGTTCGGAGCTACTAGAGCAGCGCTGTGCTGTGCCGTGAAAAGGTGCGAAAACACGGACACAAGACACAGGCGGTTCGACAAAGCATCCATCTCTTCTAGCGGCGAAAGATAAATTTTTGTTTACAAATTTGCAATTGTACACTGCTACAAAACTATAAGCCCTGGGGTATTTCAGAACAGTTCTGTCGTGTCATACTCTTGTTATTTCTAGTACACTTTGTCTGTCTTCATTTTTTGGCTACCCCTGCCAGCCCTCTTTTCCAGATTTCCCAGGCGGTCACCGATCCGAATACTAGCGTTGTTGCTTATCGTCCGTGATCGTACCAGAACAGTTGATTTTCGGTTTTTTTAGTTTTTTATTTAATTATTTAGTTTTTGGAAGTTAGCGCTCCTACAAAACAGTAGGCTCTGACGCATTTCAAGTGCACATCTGTCGATTCGCAGTGTTTCGTTACTTTCAAGGAGTTCCTACCACCCTTCCTTGGCGCATTCTTGCTCAAACTGAGTTCATTACTGTAATTTCGCATCTTACGTTTAATACAGTAGTTTAAAATGCTTGTGGGAGCATCTTTGTCGCACCTGAGAGTCTGTATGAAAAGAGGGCTGGCAGGTGTAGTGAAATAAAATTTAAAAGCAGAGAGAGAGCCAACAGCACCTGGTGTTCCCAGGCGGTCACCCATCCAAGTACTAACAGGGCCCGATGTTGCTTAACTTCGGTGATCGGACGAGAACCGGTGTATTCAACATGGTATGGCCGTTGGCGTCCTTATACTGTAGTCGCACGCCAGAAGAAGGCTTCGCCCCTCCACCCAATACACGCAATCGCCATTTTCGGTGGCACATTTGACGCAAAGCACGTCCTTCCACCTCGACACTCGCGGGAGACGCACCTTCTTATTGTTATCCGGCGCAGGTCTTCCGGGCGGCGGGTGGACTGCGCGGGGTGTGGCAGTGTCCTGCTGGACCGAGGGAAGCGTTCTCACCTGCCTGACACGCGTCGCGCTTCCAGATATTTGCGTAATTCGCACGGTGCATTCTCGGCTGTACCCTTCCTTCCCGACTTGTCCCGACTTGTCCCGACTTGTCCCGACTTGTCCCGACTTGTCCCGACTTGTCCCGACTTGTCCCGACTTTGCTCGACTGCCGCTCGCTGCCGCTCGGGTCGTGGTCCATATGACAGCACAAGCACGAGAAACATCTGCGAGACTGGCGCCGGACTGACCGGCGTGTCCGAGGCGCCGTGTGCGGCCGTTCGGAGCTACTAGAGCAGCGCTGTGCTGTGCCGTGAAAAGGTGCGAAAACACGGACACAAGACACAGGCGGTTCGACAAAGCATCCATCTCTTCTAGCGGCGAAAGATAAATTTTTGTTTACAAATTTGCAATTGTACACTGCTACAAAACTATAAGCCCTGGGGTATTTCAGAACAGTCCTGTCGTGTCATACTCTTGTTATTTCTAGAGACACTTTGTCTGTCTTCATTTTTTGGCTACCCCTGCCAGCCCTCTTTTCCAGATTTCCCAGGCGGTCACCGATCCGAATACTAGCGTTGTTGCTTATCGTCCGTGATCGTACCAGAACAGTTGATTTTCGGTTTTTTTAGTTTTTTATTTAATTATTTAGTTTTTGGAAGTTAGCGCTCCTACAAAACAGTAGGCTCTGACGCATTTCAAGTGCACATCTGTCGATTCGCAGTGTTTCGTTACTTTCAAGGAGTTCCTACCACCCTTCCTTGGCGCATTCTTGCTCAAACTGAGTTCATTACTGTAATTTCGCATCTTACGTTTAATACAGTAGTTTAAAATGCTTGTGGGAGCATCTTTGTCGCACCTGAGAGTCTGTATGAAAAGAGGGCTGGCAGGTGTAGTGAAATAAAATTTAAAAGCAGAGAGAGAGCCAACAGCACCTGGTGTTCCCAGGCGGTCACCCATCCAAGTACTAACAGGGCCCGATGTTGCTTAACTTCGGTGATCGGACGAGAACCGGTGTATTCAACATGGTATGGCCGTTGGCGTCCTTATACTGTAGTCGCACGCCAGAAGAAGGCTTCGCCCCTCCTCCCAATACACGCAATCGCCATTTTCGGTGGCACATTTGACGCAAAGCACGTCCTTCCACCTCGACACTCGCGGGAGACGCACCTTCTTATTGTTATCCGGCGCAGGTCTTCCGGGCGGCGGGTGGACTGCGCGGGGTGTGGCAGTGTCCTGCTGGACCGAGGGAAGCGTTCTCACCTGCCTGACACGCGTCGCGCTTCCAGATATTTGCGTAATTCGCACGGTGCATTCTCGGCTGTCCCCTTCCTTCCCGACTTGTCCCGACTTTGCTCGACTGCCGCTCGCTGCCGCTCGGGTCGTGGTCCATATGACAGCACAAGCACGAGAAACATCTGCGAGACTGGCGCCGGACTGACCGGCGTGTCCGAGGCGCCGTGTGCGGCCGTTCGGAGCTACTAGAGCAGCGCTGTGCTGTGCCGTGAAAAGGTGCGAAAACACGGACACAAGACACAGGCGGTTCGACAAAGCATCCATCTCTTCTAGCGGCGAAAGATAAATTTTTGTTTACAAATTTGCAATTGTACACTGCTACAAAACTATAAGCCCTGGGGTATTTCAGAACAGTTCTGTCGTGTCATACTCTTGTTATTTCTAGTACACTTTGTCTGTCTTCATTTTTTGGCTACCCCTGCCAGCCCTCTTTTCCAGATTTCCCAGGCGGTCACCGATCCGAATACTAGCGTTGTTGCTTATCGTCCGTGATCGTACCAGAACAGTTGATTTTCGGTTTTTTTAGTTTTTTATTTAATTATTTAGTTTTTGGAAGTTAGCGCTCCTACAAAACAGTAGGCTCTGACGCATTTCAAGTGCACATCTGTCGATTCGCAGTGTTTCGTTACTTTCAAGGAGTTCCTACCACCCTTCCTTGGCGCATTCTTGCTCAAACTGAGTTCATTACTGTAATTTCGCATCTTACGTTTAATACAGTAGTTTAAAATGCTTGTGGGAGCATCTTTGTCGCACCTGAGAGTCTGTATGAAAAGAGGGCTGGCAGGTGTAGTGAAATAAAATTTAAAAGCAGAGAGAGAGCCAACAGCACCTGGTGTTCCCAGGCGGTCACCCATCCAAGTACTAACAGGGCCCGATGTTGCTTAACTTCGGTGATCGGACGAGAACCGGTGTATTCAACATGGTATGGCCGTTGGCGTCCTTATACTGTAGTCGCACGCCAGAAGAAGGCTTCGCCCCTCCACCCAATACACGCAATCGCCATTTTCGGTGGCACATTTGACGCAAAGCACGTCCTTCCACCTCGACACTCGCGGGAGACGCACCTTCTTATTGTTATCCGGCGCAGGTCTTCCGGGCGGCGGGTGGACTGCGCGGGGTGTGGCAGTGTCCTGCTGGACCGAGGGAAGCGTTCTCACCTGCCTGACACGCGTCGCGCTTCCAGATATTTGCGTAATTCGCACGGTGCATTCTCGGCTGTACCCTTCCTTCCCGACTTGTCCCGACTTGTCCCGACTTGTCCCGACTTGTCCCGACTTGTCCCGACTTGTCCCGACTTGTCCCGACTTTGCTCGACTGCCGCTCGCTGCCGCTCGGGTCGTGGTCCATATGACAGCACAAGCACGAGAAACATCTGCGAGACTGGCGCCGGACTGACCGGCGTGTCCGAGGCGCCGTGTGCGGCCGTTCGGAGCTACTAGAGCAGCGCTGTGCTGTGCCGTGAAAAGGTGCGAAAACACGGACACAAGACACAGGCGGTTCGACAAAGCATCCATCTCTTCTAGCGGCGAAAGATAAATTTTTGTTTACAAATTTGCAATTGTACACTGCTACAAAACTATAAGCCCTGGGGTATTTCAGAACAGTCCTGTCGTGTCATACTCTTGTTATTTCTAGAGACACTTTGTCTGTCTTCATTTTTTGGCTACCCCTGCCAGCCCTCTTTTCCAGATTTCCCAGGCGGTCACCGATCCGAATACTAGCGTTGTTGCTTATCGTCCGTGATCGTACCAGAACAGTTGATTTTCGGTTTTTTTAGTTTTTTATTTAATTATTTAGTTTTTGGAAGTTAGCGCTCCTACAAAACAGTAGGCTCTGACGCATTTCAAGTGCACATCTGTCGATTCGCAGTGTTTCGTTACTTTCAAGGAGTTCCTACCACCCTTCCTTGGCGCATTCTTGCTCAAACTGAGTTCATTACTGTAATTTCGCATCTTACGTTTAATACAGTAGTTTAAAATGCTTGTGGGAGCATCTTTGTCGCACCTGAGAGTCTGTATGAAAAGAGGGCTGGCAGGTGTAGTGAAATAAAATTTAAAAGCAGAGAGAGAGCCAACAGCACCTGGTGTTCCCAGGCGGTCACCCATCCAAGTACTAACAGGGCCCGATGTTGCTTAACTTCGGTGATCGGACGAGAACCGGTGTATTCAACATGGTATGGCCGTTGGCGTCCTTATACTGTAGTCGCACGCCAGAAGAAGGCTTCGCCCCTCCTCCCAATACACGCAATCGCCATTTTCGGTGGCACATTTGACGCAAAGCACGTCCTTCCACCTCGACACTCGCGGGAGACGCACCTTCTTATTGTTATCCGGCGCAGGTCTTCCGGGCGGCGGGTGGACTGCGCGGGGTGTGGCAGTGTCCTGCTGGACCGAGGGAAGCGTTCTCACCTGCCTGACACGCGTCGCGCTTCCAGATATTTGCGTAATTCGCACGGTGCATTCTCGGCTGTCCCCTTCCTTCCCGACTTGTCCCGACTTTGCTCGACTGCCGCTCGCTGCCGCTCGGGTCGTGGTCCATATGACAGCACAAGCACGAGAAACATCTGCGAGACTGGCGCCGGACTGACCGGCGTGTCCGAGGCGCCGTGTGCGGCCGTTCGGAGCTACTAGAGCAGCGCTGTGCTGTGCCGTGAAAAGGTGCGAAAACACGGACACAAGACACAGGCGGTTCGACAAAGCATCCATCTCTTCTAGCGGCGAAAGATAAATTTTTGTTTACAAATTTGCAATTGTACACTGCTACAAAACTATAAGCCCTGGGGTATTTCAGAACAGTCCCGTCGTGTCATACTCTTGTTATTTCTAGAGACACTTTGTCTGTCTTCATTTTTTGGCTACCCCTGCCAGCCCTCTTTTCCAGATTTCCCAGGCGGTCACCGATCCGAATACTAGCGTTGTTGCTTATCGTCCGTGATCGTACCAGAACAGTTGATTTTCGGTTTTTTTAGTTTTTTATTTAATTATTTAGTTTTTGGAAGTTAGCGCTCCTACAAAACAGTAGGCTCTGACGCATTTCAAGTGCACATCTGTCGATTCGCAGTGTTTCGTTACTTTCAAGGAGTTCCTACCACCCTTCCTTGGCGCATTCTTGCTCAAACTGAGTTCATTACTGTAATTTCGCATCTTACGTTTAATACAGTAGTTTAAAATGCTTGTGGGAGCATCTTTGTCGCACCTGAGAGTCTGTATGAAAAGAGGGCTGGCAGGTGTAGTGAAATAAAATTTAAAAGCAGAGAGAGAGCGCCAACAGCACCTGGTGTTCCCAGGCGGTCACCCATCCAAGTACTAACAGGGCCCGATGTTGCTTAACTTCGGTGATCGGACGAGAACCGGTGTATTCAACATGGTATGGCCGTTGGCGTCCTTATACTGTAGCCGCACGCCAGAAGAAGGCTTCGCCCCTCCTCCCAATACACGCAATCGCCATTTTCGGTGGCACATTTGACGCAAAGCACGTCCTTCCACCTCGACACTCGCGGGAGACGCACCTTCTTATTGTTATCCGGCGCAGGTCTTCCGGGCGGCGGGTGGACTGCGCGGGGTGTGGCAGTGTCCTGCTGGACCGAGGGAAGCGTTCTCACCTGCCTGACACGCGTCGCGCTTCCAGATATTTGCGTAATTCGCACGGTGCATTCTCGGCTGTCCCCTTCCTTCCCGACTTGTCCCGACTTTGCTCGACTGCCGCTCGCTGCCGCTCGGGTCGTGGTCCATATGACAGCACAAGCACGAGAAACATCTGCGAGACTGGCGCCGGACTGACCGGCGTGTCCGAGGCGCCGTGTGCGGCCGTTCGGAGCTACTAGAGCAGCGCTGTGCTGTGCCGTGAAAAGGTGCGAAAACACGGACACAAGACACAGGCGGTTCGACAAAGCATCCATCTCTTCTAGCGGCGAAAGATAAATTTTTGTTTACAAATTTGCAATTGTACACTGCTACAAAACTATAAGCCCTGGGGTATTTCAGAACAGTCCTGTCGTGTCATACTCTTGTTATTTCTAGAGACACTTTGTCTGTCTTCATTTTTTGGCTACCCCTGCCAGCCCTCTTTTCCAGATTTCCCAGGCGGTCACCGATCCGAATACTAGCGTTGTTGCTTATCGTCCGTGATCGTACCAGAACAGTTGATTTTCGGTTTTTTTAGTTTTTTATTTAATTATTTAGTTTTTGGAAGTTAGCGCTCCTACAAAACAGTAGGCTCTGACGCATTTCAAGTGCACATCTGTCGATTCGCAGTGTTTCGTTACTTTCAAGGAGTTCCTACCACCCTTCCTTGGCGCATTCTTGCTCAAACTGAGTTCATTACTGTAATTTCGCATCTTACGTTTAATACAGTAGTTTAAAATGCTTGTGGGAGCATCTTTGTCGCACCTGAGAGTCTGTATGAAAAGAGGGCTGGCAGGTGTAGTGAAATAAAATTTAAAAGCAGAGAGAGAGCGCCAACAGCACCTGGTGTTCCCAGGCGGTCACCCATCCAAGTACTAACAGGGCCCGATGTTGCTTAACTTCGGTGATCGGACGAGAACCGGTGTATTCAACATGGTATGGCCGTTGGCGTCCTTATACTGTAGCCGCACGCCAGAAGAAGGCTTCGCCCCTCCTCCCAATACACGCAATCGCCATTTTCGGTGGCACATTTGACGCAAAGCACGTCCTTCCACCTCGACACTCGCGGGAGACGCACCTTCTTATTGTTATCCGGCGCAGGTCTTCCGGGCGGCGGGTGGACTGCGCGGGGTGTGGCAGTGTCCTGCTGGACCGAGGGAAGCGTTCTCACCTGCCTGACACGCGTCGCGCTTCCAGATATTTGCGTAATTCGCACGGTGCATTCTCGGCTGTCCCCTTCCTTCCCGACTTGTCCCGACTTTGCTCGACTGCCGCTCGCTGCCGCTCGGGTCGTGGTCCATATGACAGCACAAGCACGAGAAACATCTGCGAGACTGGCGCCGGACTGACCGGCGTGTCCGAGGCGCCGTGTGCGGCCGTTCGGAGCTACTAGAGCAGCGCTGTGCTGTGCCGTGAAAAGGTGCGAAAACACGGACACAAGACACAGGCGGTTCGACAAAGCATCCATCTCTTCTAGCGGCGAAAGATAAATTTTTGTTTACAAATTTGCAATTGTACACTGCTACAAAACTATAAGCCCTGGGGTATTTCAGAACAGTTCTGTCGTGTCATACTCTTGTTATTTCTAGTACACTTTGTCTGTCTTCATTTTTTGGCTACCCCTGCCAGCCCTCTTTTCCAGATTTCCCAGGCGGTCACCGATCCGAATACTAGCGTTGTTGCTTATCGTCCGTGATCGTACCAGAACAGTTGATTTTCGGTTTTTTTAGTTTTTTATTTAATTATTTAGTTTTTGGAAGTTAGCGCTCCTACAAAACAGTAGGCTCTGACGCATTTCAAGTGCACATCTGTCGATTCGCAGTGTTTCGTTACTTTCAAGGAGTTCATACCACCCTTCCTTGGCGCATTCTTGCTCAAACTGAGTTCATTACTGTAATTTCGCATCTTACGTTTAATACAGTAGTTTAAAATGCTTGTGGGAGCATCTTTGTCGCACCTGAGAGTCTGTATGAAAAGAGGGCTGGCAGGTGTAGTGAAATAAAATTTAAAAGCAGAGAGAGAGCGCCAACAGCACCTGGTGTTCCCAGGCGGTCACCCATCCAAGTACTAACAGGGCCCGATGTTGCTTAACTTCGGTGATCGGACGAGAACCGGTGTATTCAACATGGTATGGCCGTTGGCGTCCTTATACTGTAGCCGCACGCCAGAAGAAGGCTTCGCCCCTCCTCCCAATACACGCAATCGCCATTTTCGGTGGCACATTTGACGCAAAGCACGTCCTTCCACCTCGACACTCGCGGGAGACGCACCTTCTTATTGTTATCCGGCGCAGGTCTTCCGGGCGGCGGGTGGACTGCGCGGGGTGTGGCAGTGTCCTGCTGGACCGAGGGAAGCGTTCTCACCTGCCTGACACGCGTCGCGCTTCCAGATATTTGCGTAATTCGCACGGTGCATTCTCGGCTGTCCCCTTCCTTCCCGACTTGTCCCGACTTTGCTCGACTGCCGCTCGCTGCCGCTCGGGTCGTGGTCCATATGACAGCACAAGCACGAGAAACATCTGCGAGACTGGCGCCGGACTGACCGGCGTGTCCGAGGCGCCGTGTGCGGCCGTTCGGAGCTACTAGAGCAGCGCTGTGCTGTGCCGTGAAAAGGTGCGAAAACACGGACACAAGACACAGGCGGTTCGACAAAGCATCCATCTCTTCTAGCGGCGAAAGATAAATTTTTGTTTACAAATTTGCAATTGTACACTGCTACAAAACTATAAGCCCTGGGGTATTTCAGAACAGTCCTGTCGTGTCATACTCTTGTTATTTCTAGAGACACTTTGTCTGTCTTCATTTTTTGGCTACCCCTGCCAGCCCTCTTTTCCAGATTTCCCAGGCGGTCACCGATCCGAATACTAGCGTTGTTGCTTATCGTCCGTGATCGTACCAGAACAGTTGATTTTCGGTTTTTTTAGTTTTTTATTTAATTATTTAGTTTTTGGAAGTTAGCGCTCCTACAAAACAGTAGGCTCTGACGCATTTCAAGTGCACATCTGTCGATTCGCAGTGTTTCGTTACTTTCAAGGAGTTCCTACCACCCTTCCTTGGCGCATTCTTGCTCAAACTGAGTTCATTACTGTAATTTCGCATCTTACGTTTAATACAGTAGTTTAAAATGCTTGTGGGAGCATCTTTGTCGCACCTGAGAGTCTGTATGAAAAGAGGGCTGGCAGGTGTAGTGAAATAAAATTTAAAAGCAGAGAGAGAGCGCCAACAGCACCTGGTGTTCCCAGGCGGTCACCCATCCAAGTACTAACAGGGCCCGATGTTGCTTAACTTCGGTGATCGGACGAGAACCGGTGTATTCAACATGGTATGGCCGTTGGCGTCCTTATACTGTAGCCGCACGCCAGAAGAAGGCTTCGCCCCTCCTCCCAATACACGCAATCGCCATTTTCGGTGGCACATTTGACGCAAAGCACGTCCTTCCACCTCGACACTCGCGGGAGACGCACCTTCTTATTGTTATCCGGCGCAGGTCTTCCGGGCGGCGGGTGGACTGCGCGGGGTGTGGCAGTGTCCTGCTGGACCGAGGGAAGCGTTCTCACCTGCCTGACACGCGTCGCGCTTCCAGATATTTGCGTAATTCGCACGGTGCATTCTCGGCTGTCCCCTTCCTTCCCGACTTGTCCCGACTTGTCCCGACTTTGCTCGACTGCCGCTCGCTGCCGCTCGGGTCGTGGTCCATATGACAGCACAAGCACGAGAAACATCTGCGAGACTGGCGCCGGACTGACCGGCGTGTCCGAGGCGCCGTGTGCGGCCGTTCGGAGCTACTAGAGCAGCGCTGTGCTGTGCCGTGAAAAGGTGCGAAAACACGGACACAAGACACAGGCGGTTCGACAAAGCATCCATCTCTTCTAGCGGCGAAAGATAAATTTTTGTTTACAAATTTGCAATTGTACACTGCTACAAAACTATAAGCCCTGGGGTATTTCAGAACAGTCCTGTCGTGTCATACTCTTGTTATTTCTAGAGACACTTTGTCTGTCTTCATTTTTTGGCTACCCCTGCCAGCCCTCTTTTCCAGATTTCCCAGGCGGTCACCGATCCGAATACTAGCGTTGTTGCTTATCGTCCGTGATCGTACCAGAACAGTTGATTTTCGGTTTTTTTAGTTTTTTATTTAATTATTTAGTTTTTGGAAGTTAGCGCTCCTACAAAACAGTAGGCTCTGACGCATTTCAAGTGCACATCTGTCGATTCGCAGTGTTTCGTTACTTTCAAGGAGTTCCTACCACCCTTCCTTGGCGCATTCTTGCTCAAACTGAGTTCATTACTGTAATTTCGCATCTTACGTTTAATACAGTAGTTTAAAATGCTTGTGGGAGCATCTTTGTCGCACCTGAGAGTCTGTATGAAAAGAGGGCTGGCAGGTGTAGTGAAATAAAATTTAAAAGCAGAGAGAGAGCGCCAACAGCACCTGGTGTTCCCAGGCGGTCACCCATCCAAGTACTAACAGGGCCCGATGTTGCTTAACTTCGGTGATCGGACGAGAACCGGTGTATTCAACATGGTATGGCCGTTGGCGTCCTTATACTGTAGCCGCACGCCAGAAGAAGGCTTCGCCCCTCCTCCCAATACACGCAATCGCCATTTTCGGTGGCACATTTGACGCAAAGCACGTCCTTCCACCTCGACACTCGCGGGAGACGCACCTTCTTATTGTTATCCGGCGCAGGTCTTCCGGGCGGCGGGTGGACTGCGCGGGGTGTGGCAGTGTCCTGCTGGACCGAGGGAAGCGTTCTCACCTGCCTGACACGCGTCGCGCTTCCAGATATTTGCGTAATTCGCACGGTGCATTCTCGGCTGTCCCCTTCCTTCCCGACTTGTCCCGACTTTGCTCGACTGCCGCTCGCTGCCGCTCGGGTCGTGGTCCATATGACAGCACAAGCACGAGAAACATCTGCGAGACTGGCGCCGGACTGACCGGCGTGTCCGAGGCGCCGTGTGCGGCCGTTCGGAGCTACTAGAGCAGCGCTGTGCTGTGCCGTGAAAAGGTGCGAAAACACGGACACAAGACACAGGCGGTTCGACAAAGCATCCATCTCTTCTAGCGGCGAAAGATAAATTTTTGTTTACAAATTTGCAATTGTACACTGCTACAAAACTATAAGCCCTGGGGTATTTCAGAACAGTTCTGTCGTGTCATACTCTTGTTATTTCTAGTACACTTTGTCTGTCTTCATTTTTTGGCTACCCCTGCCAGCCCTCTTTTCCAGATTTCCCAGGCGGTCACCGATCCGAATACTAGCGTTGTTGCTTATCGTCCGTGATCGTACCAGAACAGTTGATTTTCGGTTTTTTTAGTTTTTTATTTAATTATTTAGTTTTTGGAAGTTAGCGCTCCTACAAAACTGTAGGCTCTGACGCATTTCAAGTGCACATCTGTCGATTCGCAGTGTTTCGTTACTTTCAAGGAGTTCCTACCACCCTTCCTTGGCGCATTCTTGCTCAAACTGAGTTCATTACTGTAATTTCGCATCTTACGTTTAATACAGTAGTTTAAAATGCTTGTGGGAGCATCTTTGTCGCACCTGAGAGTCTGTATGAAAAGAGGGCTGGCAGGTGTAGTGAAATAAAATTTAAAAGCAGAGAGAGAGCCAACAGCACCTGGTGTTCCCAGGCGGTCACCCATCCAAGTACTAACAGGGCCCGATGTTGCTTAACTTCGGTGATCGGACGAGAACCGGTGTATTCAACATGGTATGGCCGTTGGCGTCCTTATACTGTAGTCGCACGCCAGAAGAAGGCTTCGCCCCTCCTCCCAATACACGCAATCGCCATTTTCGGTGGCACATTTGACGCAAAGCACGTCCTTCCACCTCGACACTCGCGGGAGACGCACCTTCTTATTGTTATCCGGCGCAGGTCTTCCGGGCGGCGGGTGGACTGCGCGGGGTGTGGCAGTGTCCTGCTGGACCGAGGGAAGCGTTCTCACCTGCCTGACACGCGTCGCGCTTCCAGATATTTGCGTAATTCGCACGGTGCATTCTCGGCTGTCCCCTTCCTTCCCGACTTGTCCCGACTTTGCTCGACTGCCGCTCGCTGCCGCTCGGGTCGTGGTCCATATGACAGCACAAGCACGAGAAACATCTGCGAGACTGGCGCCGGACTGACCGGCGTGTCCGAGGCGCCGTGTGCGGCCGTTCGGAGCTACTAGAGCAGCGCTGTGCTGTGCCGTGAAAAGGTGCGAAAACACGGACACAAGACACAGGCGGTTCGACAAAGCATCCATCTCTTCTAGCGGCGAAAGATAAATTTTTGTTTACAAATTTGCAATTGTACACTGCTACAAAACTATAAGCCCTGGGGTATTTCAGAACAGTTCTGTCGTGTCATACTCTTGTTATTTCTAGTACACTTTGTCTGTCTTCATTTTTTGGCTACCCCTGCCAGCCCTCTTTTCCAGATTTCCCAGGCGGTCACCGATCCGAATACTAGCGTTGTTGCTTATCGTCCGTGATCGTACCAGAACAGTTGATTTTCGGTTTTTTTAGTTTTTTATTTAATTATTTAGTTTTTGGAAGTTAGCGCTCCTACAAAACAGTAGGCTCTGACGCATTTCAAGTGCACATCTGTCGATTCGCAGTGTTTCGTTACTTTCAAGGAGTTCCTACCACCCTTCCTTGGCGCATTCTTGCTCAAACTGAGTTCATTACTGTAATTTCGCATCTTACGTTTAATACAGTAGTTTAAAATGCTTGTGGGAGCATCTTTGTCGCACCTGAGAGTCTGTATGAAAAGAGGGCTGGCAGGTGTAGTGAAATAAAATTTAAAAGCAGAGAGAGAGCGCCAACAGCACCTGGTGTTCCCAGGCGGTCACCCATCCAAGTACTAACAGGGCCCGATGTTGCTTAACTTCGGTGATCGGACGAGAACCGGTGTATTCAACATGGTATGGCCGTTGGCGTCCTTATACTGTAGCCGCACGCCAGAAGAAGGCTTCGCCCCTCCTCCCAATACACGCAATCGCCATTTTCGGTGGCACATTTGACGCAAAGCACGTCCTTCCACCTCGACACTCGCGGGAGACGCACCTTCTTATTGTTATCCGGCGCAGGTCTTCCGGGCGGCGGGTGGACTGCGCGGGGTGTGGCAGTGTCCTGCTGGACCGAGGGAAGCGTTCTCACCTGCCTGACACGCGTCGCGCTTCCAGATATTTGCGTAATTCGCACGGTGCATTCTCGGCTGTCCCCTTCCTTCCCGACTTGTCCCGACTTGTCCCGACTTTGCTCGACTGCCGCTCGCTGCCGCTCGGGTCGTGGTCCATATGACAGCACAAGCACGAGAAACATCTGCGAGACTGGCGCCGGACTGACCGGCGTGTCCGAGGCGCCGTGTGCGGCCGTTCGGAGCTACTAGAGCAGCGCTGTGCTGTGCCGTGAAAAGGTGCGAAAACACGGACACAAGACACAGGCGGTTCGACAAAGCATCCATCTCTTCTAGCGGCGAAAGATAAATTTTTGTTTACAAATTTGCAATTGTACACTGCTACAAAACTATAAGCCCTGGGGTATTTCAGAACAGTCCTGTCGTGTCATACTCTTGTTATTTCTAGAGACACTTTGTCTGTCTTCATTTTTTGGCTACCCCTGCCAGCCCTCTTTTCCAGATTTCCCAGGCGGTCACCGATCCGAATACTAGCGTTGTTGCTTATCGTCCGTGATCGTACCAGAACAGTTGATTTTCGGTTTTTTTAGTTTTTTATTTAATTATTTAGTTTTTGGAAGTTAGCGCTCCTACAAAACAGTAGGCTCTGACGCATTTCAAGTGCACATCTGTCGATTCGCAGTGTTTCGTTACTTTCAAGGAGTTCCTACCACCCTTCCTTGGCGCATTCTTGCTCAAACTGAGTTCATTACTGTAATTTCGCATCTTACGTTTAATACAGTAGTTTAAAATGCTTGTGGGAGCATCTTTGTCGCACCTGAGAGTCTGTATGAAAAGAGGGCTGGCAGGTGTAGTGAAATAAAATTTAAAAGCAGAGAGAGAGCGCCAACAGCACCTGGTGTTCCCAGGCGGTCACCCATCCAAGTACTAACAGGGCCCGATGTTGCTTAACTTCGGTGATCGGACGAGAACCGGTGTATTCAACATGGTATGGCCGTTGGCGTCCTTATACTGTAGCCGCACGCCAGAAGAAGGCTTCGCCCCTCCTCCCAATACACGCAATCGCCATTTTCGGTGGCACATTTGACGCAAAGCACGTCCTTCCACCTCGACACTCGCGGGAGACGCACCTTCTTATTGTTATCCGGCGCAGGTCTTCCGGGCGGCGGGTGGACTGCGCGGGGTGTGGCAGTGTCCTGCTGGACCGAGGGAAGCGTTCTCACCTGCCTGACACGCGTCGCGCTTCCAGATATTTGCGTAATTCGCACGGTGCATTCTCGGCTGTCCCCTTCCTTCCCGACTTGTCCCGACTTTGCTCGACTGCCGCTCGCTGCCGCTCGGGTCGTGGTCCATATGACAGCACAAGCACGAGAAACATCTGCGAGACTGGCGCCGGACTGACCGGCGTGTCCGAGGCGCCGTGTGCGGCCGTTCGGAGCTACTAGAGCAGCGCTGTGCTGTGCCGTGAAAAGGTGCGAAAACACGGACACAAGACACAGGCGGTTCGACAAAGCATCCATCTCTTCTAGCGGCGAAAGATAAATTTTTGTTTACAAATTTGCAATTGTACACTGCTACAAAACTATAAGCCCTGGGGTATTTCAGAACAGTTCTGTCGTGTCATACTCTTGTTATTTCTAGTACACTTTGTCTGTCTTCATTTTTTGGCTACCCCTGCCAGCCCTCTTTTCCAGATTTCCCAGGCGGTCACCGATCCGAATACTAGCGTTGTTGCTTATCGTCCGTGATCGTACCAGAACAGTTGATTTTCGGTTTTTTTAGTTTTTTATTTAATTATTTAGTTTTTGGAAGTTAGCGCTCCTACAAAACAGTAGGCTCTGACGCATTTCAAGTGCACATCTGTCGATTCGCAGTGTTTCGTTACTTTCAAGGAGTTCCTACCACCCTTCCTTGGCGCATTCTTGCTCAAACTGAGTTCATTACTGTAATTTCGCATCTTACGTTTAATACAGTAGTTTAAAATGCTTGTGGGAGCATCTTTGTCGCACCTGAGAGTCTGTATGAAAAGAGGGCTGGCAGGTGTAGTGAAATAAAATTTAAAAGCAGAGAGAGAGCCAACAGCACCTGGTGTTCCCAGGCGGTCACCCATCCAAGTACTAACAGGGCCCGATGTTGCTTAACTTCGGTGATCGGACGAGAACCGGTGTATTCAACATGGTATGGCCGTTGGCGTCCTTATACTGTAGTCGCACGCCAGAAGAAGGCTTCGCCCCTCCTCCCAATACACGCAATCGCCATTTTCGGTGGCACATTTGACGCAAAGCACGTCCTTCCACCTCGACACTCGCGGGAGACGCACCTTCTTATTGTTATCCGGCGCAGGTCTTCCGGGCGGCGGGTGGACTGCGCGGGGTGTGGCAGTGTCCTGCTGGACCGAGGGAAGCGTTCTCACCTGCCTGACACGCGTCGCGCTTCCAGATATTTGCGTAATTCGCACGGTGCATTCTCGGCTGTACCCTTCCTTCCCGACTTGTCCCGACTTGTCCCGACTTGTCCCGACTTGTCCCGACTTGTCCCGACTTGTCCCGACTTGTCCCGACTTGTCCCGACTTGTCCCGACTTGTCCCGACTTGTCCCGACTTGTCCCGACTTGTCCCGACTTGTCCCGACTTTGCTCGACTGCCGCTCGCTGCCGCTCGGGTCGTGGTCCATATGACAGCACAAGCACGAGAAACATCTGCGAGACTGGCGCCGGACTGACCGGCGTGTCCGAGGCGCCGTGTGCGGCCGTTCGGAGCTACTAGAGCAGCGCTGTGCTGTGCCGTGAAAAGGTGCGAAAACACGGACACAAGACACAGGCGGTTCGACAAAGCATCCATCTCTTCTAGCGGCGAAAGATAAATTTTTGTTTACAAATTTGCAATTGTACACTGCTACAAAACTATAAGCCCTGGGGTATTTCAGAACAGTTCTGTCGTGTCATACTCTTGTTATTTCTAGTACACTTTGTCTGTCTTCATTTTTTGGCTACCCCTGCCAGCCCTCTTTTCCAGATTTCCCAGGCGGTCACCGATCCGAATACTAGCGTTGTTGCTTATCGTCCGTGATCGTACCAGAACAGTTGATTTTCGGTTTTTTTAGTTTTTTATTTAATTATTTAGTTTTTGGAAGTTAGCGCTCCTACAAAACAGTAGGCTCTGACGCATTTCAAGTGCACATCTGTCGATTCGCAGTGTTTCGTTACTTTCAAGGAGTTCCTACCACCCTTCCTTGGCGCATTCTTGCTCAAACTGAGTTCATTACTGTAATTTCGCATCTTACGTTTAATACAGTAGTTTAAAATGCTTGTGGGAGCATCTTTGTCGCACCTGAGAGTCTGTATGAAAAGAGGGCTGGCAGGTGTAGTGAAATAAAATTTAAAAGCAGAGAGAGAGCGCCAACAGCACCTGGTGTTCCCAGGCGGTCACCCATCCAAGTACTAACAGGGCCCGATGTTGCTTAACTTCGGTGATCGGACGAGAACCGGTGTATTCAACATGGTATGGCCGTTGGCGTCCTTATACTGTAGCCGCACGCCAGAAGAAGGCTTCGCCCCTCCTCCCAATACACGCAATCGCCATTTTCGGTGGCACATTTGACGCAAAGCACGTCCTTCCACCTCGACACTCGCGGGAGACGCACCTTCTTATTGTTATCCGGCGCAGGTCTTCCGGGCGGCGGGTGGACTGCGCGGGGTGTGGCAGTGTCCTGCTGGACCGAGGGAAGCGTTCTCACCTGCCTGACACGCGTCGCACTTCCAGATATTTGCGTAATTCGCACGGTGCATTCTCGGCTGTCCCCTTCCTTCCCGACTTGTCCCGACTTGTCCCGACTTTGCTCGACTGCCGCTCGCTGCCGCTCGGGTCGTGGTCCATATGACAGCACAAGCACGAGAAACATCTGCGAGACTGGCGCCGGACTGACCGGCGTGTCCGAGGCGCCGTGTGCGGCCGTTCGGAGCTACTAGAGCAGCGCTGTGCTGTGCCGTGAAAAGGTGCGAAAACACGGACACAAGACACAGGCGGTTCGACAAAGCATCCATCTCTTCTAGCGGCGAAAGATAAATTTTTGTTTACAAATTTGCAATTGTACACTGCTACAAAACTATAAGCCCTGGGGTATTTCAGAACAGTTCTGTCGTGTCATACTCTTGTTATTTCTAGTACACTTTGTCTGTCTTCATTTTTTGGCTACCCCTGCCAGCCCTCTTTTCCAGATTTCCCAGGCGGTCACCGATCCGAATACTAGCGTTGTTGCTTATCGTCCGTGATCGTACCAGAACAGTTGATTTTCGGTTTTTTTAGTTTTTTATTTAATTATTTAGTTTTTGGAAGTTAGCGCTCCTACAAAACAGTAGGCTCTGACGCATTTCAAGTGCACATCTGTCGATTCGCAGTGTTTCGTTACTTTCAAGGAGTTCCTACCACCCTTCCTTGGCGCATTCTTGCTCAAACTGAGTTCATTACTGTAATTTCGCATCTTACGTTTAATACAGTAGTTTAAAATGCTTGTGGGAGCATCTTTGTCGCACCTGAGAGTCTGTATGAAAAGAGGGCTGGCAGGTGTAGTGAAATAAAATTTAAAAGCAGAGAGAGAGCGCCAACAGCACCTGGTGTTCCCAGGCGGTCACCCATCCAAGTACTAACAGGGCCCGATGTTGCTTAACTTCGGTGATCGGACGAGAACCGGTGTATTCAACATGGTATGGCCGTTGGCGTCCTTATACTGTAGCCGCACGCCAGAAGAAGGCTTCGCCCCTCCTCCCAATACACGCAATCGCCATTTTCGGTGGCACATTTGACGCAAAGCACGTCCTTCCACCTCGACACTCGCGGGAGACGCACCTTCTTATTGTTATCCGGCGCAGGTCTTCCGGGCGGCGGGTGGACTGCGCGGGGTGTGGCAGTGTCCTGCTGGACCGAGGGAAGCGTTCTCACCTGCCTGACACGCGTCGCGCTTCCAGATATTTGCGTAATTCGCACGGTGCATTCTCGGCTGTCCCCTTCCTTCCCGACTTGTCCCGACTTGTCCCGACTTGTCCCGACTTGTCCCGACTTGTCCCGACTTGTCCCGACTTGTCCCGACTTGTCCCGACTGCCGCTCGCTGCCGCTCGGGTCGTGGTCCATATGACAGCACAAGCACGAGAAACATCTGCGAGACTGGCGCCGGACTGACCGGCGTGTCCGAGGCGCCGTGTGCGGCCGTTCGGAGCTACTAGAGCAGCGCTGTGCTGTGCCGTGAAAAGGTGCGAAAACACGGACACAAGACACAGGCGGTTCGACAAAGCATCCATCTCTTCTAGCGGCGAAAGATAAATTTTTGTTTACAAATTTGCAATTGTACACTGCTACAAAACTATAAGCCCTGGGGTATTTCAGAACAGTTCTGTCGTGTCATACTCTTGTTATTTCTAGTACACTTTGTCTGTCTTCATTTTTTGGCTACCCCTGCCAGCCCTCTTTTCCAGATTTCCCAGGCGGTCACCGATCCGAATACTAGCGTTGTTGCTTATCGTCCGTGATCGTACCAGAACAGTTGATTTTCGGTTTTTTTAGTTTTTTATTTAATTATTTAGTTTTTGGAAGTTAGCGCTCCTACAAAACAGTAGGCTCTGACGCATTTCAAGTGCACATCTGTCGATTCGCAGTGTTTCGTTACTTTCAAGGAGTTCCTACCACCCTTCCTTGGCGCATTCTTGCTCAAACTGAGTTCATTACTGTAATTTCGCATCTTACGTTTAATACAGTAGTTTAAAAGGCTTGTGGGAGCATCTTTGTCGCACCTGAGAGTCTGTATGAAAAGAGGGCTGGCAGGTGTAGTGAAATAAAATTTAAAAGCAGAGAGAGAGCCAACAGCACCTGGTGTTCCCAGGCGGTCACCCATCCAAGTACTAACAGGGCCCGATGTTGCTTAACTTCGGTGATCAGACGAGAACCGGTGTATTCAACATGGTATGGCCGTTGGCGTCCTTATACTGTAGCCACACGCCAGAAGAAGGCTTCGCCCCTCCTCCCAATACACGCAATCGCCATTTTCGGTGGCACATTTGACGCAAAGCACGTCCTTCCACCTCGACACTCGCGGGAGACGCACCTTCTTATTGTTATCCGGCGCAGGTCTTCCGGGCGGCGGGTGGACTGCGCGGGGTGTGGCAGTGTCCTGCTGGACCGAGGGAAGCGTTCTCACCTGCCTGAAACGCGTCGCGCTTCCAGATATTTGCGTAATTCGCACGGTGCATTCTCGGCTGTCCCCTTCCTTCCCGACTTGTCCCGACTTTGGTCGACTGCCGCTCGCTGCCGCTCGGGTCGTGGTCCATATGACAGCACAAGCACGAGAAACATCTGCGAGACTGGCGCCGGACTGACCGGCGTGTCCGAGGCGCCGTGTGCGGCCGTTCGGAGCTACTAGAGCAGCGCTGTGCTGTGCCGTGAAAAGGTGCGAAAACACGGACACAAGACACAGGCGGTTCGACAAAGCATCCATCTCTTCTAGCGGCGAAAGATAAATTTTTGTTTACAAATTTGCAATTGTACACTGCTACAAAACTATAAGCCCTGGGGTATTTCAGAACAGTCCTGTCGTGTCATACTCTTGTTATTTCTAGAGACACTTTGTCTGTCTTCATTTTTTGGCTACCCCTGCCAGCCCTCTTTTCCAGATTTCCCAGGCGGTCACCGATCCGAATACTAGCGTTGTTGCTTATCGTCCGTGATCGTACCAGAACAGTTGATTTTCGGTTTTTTTAGTTTTTTATTTAATTATTTAGTTTTTGGAAGTTAGCGCTCCTACAAAACAGTAGGCTCTGACGCATTTCAAGTGCACATCTGTCGATTCGCAGTGTTTCGTTACTTTCAAGGAGTTCCTACCACCCTTCCTTGGCGCATTCTTGCTCAAACTGAGTTCATTACTGTAATTTCGCATCTTACGTTTAATACAGTAGTTTAAAAGGCTTGTGGGAGCATCTTTGTCGCACCTGAGAGTCTGTATGAAAAGAGGGCTGGCAGGTGTAGTGAAATAAAATTTAAAAGCAGAGAGAGAGCCAACAGCACCTGGTGTTCCCAGGCGGTCACCCATCCAAGTACTAACAGGGCCCGATGTTGCTTAACTTCGGTGATCAGACGAGAACCGGTGTATTCAACATGGTATGGCCGTTGGCGTCCTTATACTGTAGCCACACGCCAGAAGAAGGCTTCGCCCCTCCTCCCAATACACGCAATCGCCATTTTCGGTGGCACATTTGACGCAAAGCACGTCCTTCCACCTCGACACTCGCGGGAGACGCACCTTCTTATTGTTATCCGGCGCAGGTCTTCCGGGCGGCGGGTGGACTGCGCGGGGTGTGGCAGTGTCCTGCTGGACCGAGGGAAGCGTTCTCACCTGCCTGAAACGCGTCGCGCTTCCAGATATTTGCGTAATTCGCACGGTGCATTCTCGGCTGTCCCCTTCCTTCCCGACTTGTCCCGACTTTGCTCGACTGCCGCTCGCTGCCGCTCGGGTCGTGGTCCATATGACAGCACAAGCACGAGAAACATCTGCGAGACTGGCGCCGGACTGACCGGCGTGTCCGAGGCGCCGTGTGCGGCCGTTCGGAGCTACTAGAGCAGCGCTGTGCTGTGCCGTGAAAAGGTGCGAAAACACGGACACAAGACACAGGCGGTTCGACAAAGCATCCATCTCTTCTAGCGGCGAAAGATAAATTTTTGTTTACAAATTTGCAATTGTACACTGCTACAAAACTATAAGCCCTGGGGTATTTCAGAACAGTCCTGTCGTGTCATACTCTTGTTATTTCTAGAGACACTTTGTCTGTCTTCATTTTTTGGCTACCCCTGCCAGCCCTCTTTTCCAGATTTCCCAGGCGGTCACCGATCCGAATACTAGCGTTGTTGCTTATCGTCCGTGATCGTACCAGAACAGTTGATTTTCGGTTTTTTTAGTTTTTTATTTAATTATTTAGTTTTTGGAAGTTAGCGCTCCTACAAAACAGTAGGCTCTGACGCATTTCAAGTGCACATCTGTCGATTCGCAGTGTTTCGTTACTTTCAAGGAGTTCCTACCACCCTTCCTTGGCGCATTCTTGCTCAAACTGAGTTCATTACTGTAATTTCGCATCTTACGTTTAATACAGTAGTTTAAAAGGCTTGTGGGAGCATCTTTGTCGCACCTGAGAGTCTGTATGAAAAGAGGGCTGGCAGGTGTAGTGAAATAAAATTTAAAAGCAGAGAGAGAGCCAACAGCACCTGGTGTTCCCAGGCGGTCACCCATCCAAGTACTAACAGGGCCCGATGTTGCTTAACTTCGGTGATCGGACGAGAACCGGTGTATTCAACATGGTATGGCCGTTGGCGTCCTTATACTGTAGCCGCACGCCAGAAGAAGGCTTCGCCCCTCCTCCCAATACACGCAATCGCCATTTTCGGTGGCACATTTGACGCAAAGCACGTCCTTCCACCTCGACACTCGCGGGAGACGCACCTTCTTATTGTTATCCGGCGCAGGTCTTCCGGGCGGCGGGTGGACTGCGCGGGGTGTGGCAGTGTCCTGCTGGACCGAGGGAAGCGTTCTCACCTGCCTGACACGCGTCGCGCTTCCAGATATTTGCGTAATTCGCACGGTGCATTCTCGGCTGTCCCCTTCCTTCCCGACTTGTCCCGACTTTGGTCGACTGCCGCTCGCTGCCGCTCGGGTCGTGGTCCATATGACAGCACAAGCACGAGAAACATCTGCGAGACTGGCGCCGGACTGACCGGCGTGTCCGAGGCGCCGTGTGCGGCCGTTCGGAGCTACTAGAGCAGCGCTGTGCTGTGCCGTGAAAAGGTGCGAAAACACGGACACAAGACACAGGCGGTTCGACAAAGCATCCATCTCTTCTAGCGGCGAAAGATAAATTTTTGTTTACAAATTTGCAATTGTACACTGCTACAAAACTATAAGCCCTGGGGTATATCAGAACAGTTCTGTCGTGTCATACTCTTGTTATTTCTAGTACACTTTGTCTGTCTTCATTTTTTGGCTACCCCTGCCAGCCCTCTTTTCCAGATTTCCCAGGCGGTCACCGATCCGAATACTAGCGTTGTTGCTTATCGTCCGTGATCGTACCAGAACAGTTGATTTTCGGTTTTTTTAGTTTTTTATTTAATTATTTAGTTTTTGGAAGTTAGCGCTCCTACAAAATAGTAGGCTCTGACGCATTTCAAGTGCACATCTGTCGATTCGCAGTGTTTCGTTACTTTCAAGGAGTTCCTACCACCCTTCCTTGGCGCATTCTTGCTCAAACTGAGTTCATTACTGTAATTTCGCATCTTACGTTTAATACAGTAGTTTAAAAGGCTTGTGGGAGCATCTTTGTCGCACCTGAGAGTCTGTATGAAAAGAGGGCTGGCAGGTGTAGTGAAATAAAATTTAAAAGCAGAGAGAGAGAGCCAACAGCACCTGGTGTTCCCAGGCGGTCACCCATCCAAGTACTAACAGGGCCCGATGTTGCTTAACTTCGGTGATCGGACGAGAACCGGTGTATTCAACATGGTATGGCCGTTGGCGTCCTTATACTGTAGTCGCACGCCAGAAGAAGGCTTCGCCCCTCCTCCCAATACACGCAATCGCCATTTTCGGTGGCACATTTGACGCAAAGCACGTCCTTCCACCTCGACACTCGCGGGAGACGCACCTTCTTATTGTTATCCGGCGCAGGTCTTCCGGGCGGCGGGTGGACTGCGCGGGGTGTGGCAGTGTCCTGCTGGACCGAGGGAAGCGTTCTCACCTGCCTGACACGCGTCGCGCTTCCAGATATTTGCGTAATTCGCACGGTGCATTCTCGGCTGTCCCCTTCCTTCCCGACTTGTCCCGACTTTGCTCGACTGCCGCTCGCTGCCGCTCGGGTCGTGGTCCATATGACAGCACAAGCACGAGAAACATCTGCGAGACTGGCGCCGGACTGACCGGCGTGTCCGAGGCGCCGTGTGCGGCCGTTCGGAGCTACTAGAGCAGCGCTGTGCTGTGCCGTGAAAAGGTGCGAAAACACGGACACAAGACACAGGCGGTTCGACAAAGCATCCATCTCTTCTAGCGGCGAAAGATAAATTTTTGTTTACAAATTTGCAATTGTACACTGCTACAAAACTATAAGCCCTGGGGTATTTCAGAACAGTTCTGTCGTGTCATACTCTTGTTATTTCTAGTACACTTTGTCTGTCTTCATTTTTTGGCTACCCCTGCCAGCCCTCTTTTCCAGATTTCCCAGGCGGTCACCGATCCGAATACTAGCGTTGTTGCTTATCGTCCGTGATCGTACCAGAACAGTTGATTTTCGGTTTTTTTAGTTTTTTATTTAATTATTTAG
This sequence comes from Schistocerca gregaria, assembly GCF_023897955.1. Taxonomy (NCBI): domain Eukaryota; kingdom Metazoa; phylum Arthropoda; class Insecta; order Orthoptera; family Acrididae; genus Schistocerca; species Schistocerca gregaria. Next base: position 73,636,669 of record NC_064924.1, read on the forward strand.
TTTTTGGAAGTTAGCGCTCCTACAAAACAGTAGGCTCTGACGCATTTCAAGTGCACATCTGTCGATTCGCAGTGTTTCGTTACTTTCAAGGAGTTCCTACCACCCTTCCTTGGGGCATTCTTGCTCAAACTGAGTTCATTACTGTAATTTCGCATCTTACGTTTAATACAGTAGTTTAAAAGGCTTGTGGGAGCATCTTTGTCGCACCTGAGAGTCTGTATGAAAAGAGGGCTGGCAGGTGTAGTGAAATAAAATTTAAAAGCAGAGAGAGAGCCAACAGCACCTGGTGTTCCCAGGCGGTCACCCATCCAAGTACTAACAGGGCCCGATGTTGCTTAACTTCGGTGATCAGACGAGAACCGGTGTATTCAACATGGTATGGCCGTTGGCGTCCTTATACTGTAGCCACACGCCAGAAGAAGGCTTCGCCCCTCCTCCCAATACACGCAATCGCCATTTTCGGTGGCACATTTGACGCAAAGCACGTCCTTCCACCTCGACACTCGCGGGAGACGCACCTTCTTATTGTTATCCGGCGCAGGTCTTCCGGGCGGCGGGTGGACTGCGCGGGGTGTGGCAGTGTCCTGCTGGACCGAGGGAAGCGTTCTCACCTGCCTGAAACGCGTCGCGCTTCCAGATATTTGCGTAATTCGCACGGTGCATTCTCGGCTGTCCCCTTCCTTCCCGACTTGTCCCGACTTTGCTCGACTGCCGCTCGCTGCCGCTCGGGTCGTGGTCCATATGACAGCACAAGCACGAGAAACATCTGCGAGACTGGCGCCGGACTGACCGGCGTGTCCGAGGCGCCGTGTGCGGCCGTTCGGAGCTACTAGAGCAGCGCTGTGCTGTGCCGTGAAAAGGTGCGAAAACACGGACACAAGACACAGGCGGTTCGACAAAGCATCCATCTCTTCTAGCGGCGAAAGATAAATTTTTGTTTACAAATTTGCAATTGTACACTGCTACAAAACTATAAGCCCTGGGGTATTTCAGAACAGTCCTGTCGTGTCATACTCTTGTTATTTCTAGAGACACTTTGTCTGTCTTCATTTTTTGGCTACCCCTGCCAGCCCTCTTTTCCAGATTTCCCAGGCGGTCACCGATCCGAATACTAGCGTTGTTGCTTATCGTCCGTGATCGTACCAGAACAGTTGATTTTCGGTTTTTTTAGTTTTTTATTTAATTATTTAGTTTTTGGAAGTTAGCGCTCCTACAAAACAGTAGGCTCTGACGCATTTCAAGTGCACATCTGTCGATTCGCAGTGTTTCGTTACTTTCAAGGAGTTCCTACCACCCTTCCTTGGCGCATTCTTGCTCAAACTGAGTTCATTACTGTAATTTCGCATCTTACGTTTAATACAGTAGTTTAAAAGGCTTGTGGGAGCATGTTTGTCGCACCTGAGAGTCTGTATGAAAAGAGGGCTGGCAGGTGTAGTGAAATAAAATTTAAAAGCAGAGAGAGAGCCAACAGCACCTGGTGTTCCCAGGCGGTCACCCATCCAAGTACTAACAGGGCCCGATGTTGCTTAACTTCGGTGATCGGACGAGAACCGGTGTATTCAACATGGTATGGCCGTTGGCGTCCTTATACTGTAGCCGCACGCCAGAAGAAGGCTTCGCCCCTCCTCCCAATACACGCAATCGCCATTTTCGGTGGCACATTTGACGCAAAGCACGTCCTTCCACCTCGACACTCGCGGGAGACGCACCTTCTTATTGTTATCCGGCGCAGGTCTTCCGGGCGGCGGGTGGACTGCGCGGGGTGTGGCAGTGTCCTGCTGGACCGAGGGAAGCGTTCTCACCTGCCTGACACGCGTCGCGCTTCCAGATATTTGCGTAATTCGCACGGTGCATTCTCGGCTGTCCCCTTCCTTCCCGACTTGTCCCGACTTTGGTCGACTGCCGCTCGCTGCCGCTCGGGTCGTGGTCCATATGACAGCACAAGCACGAGAAACATCTGCGAGACTGGCGCCGGACTGACCGGCGTGTCCGAGGCGCCGTGTGCGGCCGTTCGGAGCTACTAGAGCAGCGCTGTGCTGTGCCGTGAAAAGGTGCGAAAACACGGACACAAGACACAGGCGGTTCGACAAAGCATCCATCTCTTCTAGCGGCGAAAGATAAATTTTTGTTTACAAATTTGCAATTGTACACTGCTACAAAACTATAAGCCCTGGGGTATATCAGAACAGTTCTGTCGTGTCATACTCTTGTTATTTCTAGTACACTTTGTCTGTCTTCATTTTTTGGCTACCCCTGCCAGCCCTCTTTTCCAGATTTCCCAGGCGGTCACCGATCCGAATACTAGCGTTGTTGCTTATCGTCCGTGATCGTACCAGAACAGTTGATTTTCGGTTTTTTTAGTTTTTTATTTAATTATTTAGTTTTTGGAAGTTAGCGCTCCTACAAAATAGTAGGCTCTGACGCATTTCAAGTGCACATCTGTCGATTCGCAGTGTTTCGTTACTTTCAAGGAGTTCCTACCACCCTTCCTTGGCGCATTCTTGCTCAAACTGAGTTCATTACTGTAATTTCGCATCTTACGTTTAATACAGTAGTTTAAAAGGCTTGTGGGAGCATCTTTGTCGCACCTGAGAGTCTGTATGAAAAGAGGGCTGGCAGGTGTAGTGAAATAAAATTTAAAAGCAGAGAGAGAGAGCCAACAGCACCTGGTGTTCCCAGGCGGTCACCCATCCAAGTACTAACAGGGCCCGATGTTGCTTAACTTCGGTGATCGGACGAGAACCGGTGTATTCAACATGGTATGGCCGTTGGCGTCCTTATACTGTAGTCGCACGCCAGAAGAAGGCTTCGCCCCTCCTCCCAATACACGCAATCGCCATTTTCGGTGGCACATTTGACGCAAAGCACGTCCTTCCACCTCGACACTCGCGGGAGACGCACCTTCTTATTGTTATCCGGCGCAGGTCTTCCGGGCGGCGGGTGGACTGCGCGGGGTGTGGCAGTGTCCTGCTGGACCGAGGGAAGCGTTCTCACCTGCCTGACACGCGTCGCGCTTCCAGATATTTGCGTAATTCGCACGGTGCATTCTCGGCTGTCCCCTTCCTTCCCGACTTGTCCCGACTTTGGTCGACTGCCGCTCGCTGCCGCTCGGGTCGTGGTCCATATGACAGCACAAGCACGAGAAACATCTGCGAGACTGGCGCCGGACTGACCGGCGTGTCCGAGGCGCCGTGTGCGGCCGTTCGGAGCTACTAGAGCAGCGCTGTGCTGTGCCGTGAAAAGGTGCGAAAACACGGACACAAGACACAGGCGGTTCGACAAAGCATCCATCTCTTCTAGCGGCGAAAGATAAATTTTTGTTTACAAATTTGCAATTGTACACTGCTACAAAACTATAAGCCCTGGGGTATTTCAGAACAGTCCTGTCGTGTCATACTCTTGTTATTTCTAGTACACTTTGTCTGTCTTCATTTTTTGGCTACCCCTGCCAGCCCTCTTTTCCAGATTTCCCAGGCGGTCACCGATCCGAATACTAGCGTTGTTGCTTATCGTCCGTGATCGTACCAGAACAGTTGATTTTCGGTTTTTTTAGTTTTTTATTCAATTATTTAGTTTTTGGAAGTTAGCGCTCCTACAAAACAGTAGGCTCTGACGCATTTCAAGTGCACATCTGTCGATTCGCAGTGTTTCGTTACTTTCAAGGAGTTCCTACCACCCTTCCTTGGCGCATTCTTGCTCAAACTGAGTTCATTACTGTAATTTCGCATCTTACGTTTAATACAGTAGTTTAAAAGGCTTGTGGGAGCATCTTTGTCGCACCTGAGAGTCTGTATGAAAAGAGGGCTGGCAGGTGTAGTGAAATAAAATTTAAAAGCAGAGAGAGAGCCAACAGCACCTGGTGTTTCCAGGCGGTCACCCATCCAAGTACTAACAGGGCCCGATGTTGCTTAACTTCGGTGATCGGACGAGAACCGGTGTATTCAACATGGTATGGCCGTTGGCGTCCTTATACTGTAGCCGCACGCCAGAAGAAGGCTTCGCCCCTCCTCCCAATACACGCAATCGCCATTTTCGGTGGCACATTTGACGCAAAGCACGTCCTTCCACCTCGACACTCGCGGGAGACGCACCTTCTTATTGTTATCCGGCGCAGGTCTTCCGGGCGGCGGGTGGACTGCGCGGGGTGTGGCAGTGTCCTGCTGGACCGAGGGAAGCGTTCTCACCTGCCTGACACGCGTCGCGCTTCCAGATATTTGCGTAATTCGCACGGTGCATTCTCGGCTGTCCCCTTCCTTCCCGACTTGTCCCGACTTTGCTCGACTGCCGCTCGCTGCCGCTCGGGTCGTGGTCCATATGACAGCACAAGCACGAGAAACATCTGCGAGACTGGCGCCGGACTGGCCGGCGTGTCCGAGGCGCCGTGTGTGGCCGTTCGGAGCTACTAGAGCAGCGCTGTGCTGTGCCGTGAAAAGGTGCGAAAACACGGACACAAGACACAGGCGGTTCGACAAAGCATCCATCTCTTCTAGCGGCGAAAGATAAATTTTTGTTTACAAATTTGCAATTGTACACTGCTACAAAACTATAAGCCCTGGGGTATTTCAGAACAGTCCTGTCGTGTCATACTCTTGTTATTTCTAGAGACACTTTGTCTGTCTACATTTTTTGGCTACCCCTGCCAGCCCTCTTTTCCAGATTTCCCAGGCGGTCACCGATCCGAATACTAGCGTTGTTGCTTATCGTACGTGATCGTACCAGAACAGTTGATTTTCGGTTTTTTAGTTTTTTATTTAATTATTTAGTTTTTGGAAGTTAGCGCTCCTACAAAACAGTAGGCTCTGACGCATTTCAAGTGCACATCTGTCGATTCGCAGTGTTTCGTTACTTTCAAGGAGTTCCTACCACCCTTCCTTGGCGCATTCTTGCTCAAACTGAGTTCATTACTGTAATTTCGCATCTTACGTTTAATACAGTAGTTTAAAAGGCTTGTGGGAGCATCTTTGTCGCACCTGAGAGTCTGTATGAAAAGAGGGCTGGCAGGTGTAGTGAAATAAAATTTAAAAGCAGAGAGAGAGCCAACAGCACCTGGTGTTCCCAGGCGGTCACCCATCCAAGTACTAACAGGGCCCGATGTTGCTTAACTTCGGTGATCGGACGAGAACCGGTGTATTCAACATGGTATGGCCGTTGGCGTCCTTATACTGTAGCCGCACGCCAGAAGAAGGCTTCGCCCCTCCTCCCAATACACGCAATCGCCATTTTCGGTGGCACATTTGACGCAAAGCGCGTCCTTCCACCTCGACACTCGCGGGAGACGCACCTTCTTATTGTTATCCGGCGCAGGTCTTCCGGGCGGCGGGTGGACTGCGCGGGGTGTGGCAGTGTCCTGCTGGACCGAGGGAAGCGTTCTCACCTGCCTGACACGCGTCGCGCTTCCAGATATTTGCGTAATTCGCACGGTGCATTCTTGGCTGTCCCCTTCCTTCCCGACTTGTCCCGACTTTGCTCGACTGCCGCTCGAGTCGTAGTCCATATGACAGCACAAGCACGAGAAACATCTGCGAGACTGGCGCCGGACTGACCGGCGTGTCCGAGGCGCCGTGTGCGGCCGTTCGGAGCTACTAGAGCAGCGCTGTGCTGTGCCGTGAAAAGGTGCGAAAACACGGACACAAGACACAGGCGGTTCGACAAAGCATCCATCTCTTCTAGCGGCGAAACATAAATTTTTGTTTACAAATTTGCAATTGTACACTGCTACAAAACTATAAGCCCTGGGGTATTTCAGAACAGTTCTGTCGTGTCATACTCTTGTTATTTCTAGAGACACTTTGTCTGTCTTCATTTTTTGGCTACCCCTGCCAGCCCTCTTTTCCAGATTTCCCAGGCGGTCACCGATCCGAATACTAGCGTTGTTGCTTATCGTCCGTGATCGTACCAGAACAGTTGATTTTCGGTTTTTTTAGTTTTTTATTTAATTATTTAGTTTTTGGAAGTTAGCGCTCCTACAAAACAGTAGGCTCTGACGCATTTCAAGTGCACATCTGTCGATTCGCAGTGTTTCGTTACTTTCAAGGAGTTCCTACCACCCTTCCTTGGCGCATTCTTGCTCAAACTGAGTTCATTACTGTAATTTCGCATCTTACGTTTAATACAGTAGTTTAAAAGGCTTGTGGGAGCATCTTTGTCGCACCTGAGAGTCTGTATGAAAAGAGGGCTGGCAGGTGTAGTGAAATAAAATTTAAAAGCAGAGAGAGAGCCAACAGCACCTGGTGTTCCCAGGCGGTCACCCATCCAAGTACTAACAGGGCCCGATGTTGCTTAACTTCGGTGATCGGGCGAGAACCGGTGTATTCAACATGGTATGGCCGTTGGCGTCCTTATACTGTAGCCGCACGCCAGAAGAAGGCTTCGCCCCTCCTCCCAATACACGCAATCGCCATTTTCGGTGGCACATTTGATGCAAAGCACGTCCTTCCACCTCGGCACTCGCGGGAGACGCACCTTCTTATTGTTATCCGGCGCAGGTCTTCCGGGCGGCGGGTGGACTGCGCGGGGTGTGGCAGTATCCTGCTGGACCGAGGGAAGCGTTCTCACCTGCCTGACACGCGTCGCGCTTCCAGATATTTGCGTAATTCGCACGGTGCATTCTCGGCTGTCCCCTTCCTTCCCGACTTGTCCCGACTTTGCTCGACTGCCGCTCGCTGCCGCTCGGGTCGTGGTCCATATGACAGCACAAGCACGAGAAACATCTGCGAGACTGGCGCCGGACTGACCGGCGTGTCCGAGGCGCCGTGTGCGGCCGTTCGGAGCTACTAGAGCAGCGCTGTGCTGTGCCGTGAAAAGGTGCGAAAACACGGACACAAGACACAGGCGGTTCGACAAAGCATCCATCTCTTCTAGCGGCGAAAGATAAATTTTTGTTTACAAATTTGCAATTGTACACTGCTACAAAACTATAAGCCCTGGGGTATTTCAGAACAGTCCTGTCGTGTCATACTCTTGTTATTTCTAGTACACTTTGTCTGTCTTCATTTTTTGGCTACCCCTGCCAGCCCTCTTTTCCAGATTTCCCAGGCGGTCACCGATCCGAATACTAGCGTTGTTGCTTATCGTCCGTGATCGTACCAGAACAGTTGATTTTCGGTTTTTTTAGTTTTTTATTTAATTATTTAGTTTTTGGAAGTTAGCGCTCCTACAAAACAGTAGGCTCTGACGCATTTCAAGTGCACATCTGTCGATTCGCAGTGTTTCGTTACTTTCAAGGAGTTCCTACCACCCTTCCTTGGCGCATTCTTGCTCAAACTGAGTTCATTACTGTAATTTCGCATCTTACGTTTAATACAGTAGTTTAAAATGCTTGTGGGAGCATCTTTGTCGCACCTGAGAGTCTGTATGAAAAGAGGGCTGGCAGGTGTAGTGAAATAAAATTTAAAAGCAGAGAGAGAGCCAACAGCACCTGGTGTTCCCAGGCGGTCACCCATCCAAGTACTAACAGGGCCCGATGTTGCTTAACTTCGGTGATCGGACGAGAACCGGTGTATTCAACATGGTATGGCCGTTGGCGTCCTTATACTGTAGTCGCACGCCAGAAGAAGGCTTCGCCCCTCCTCCCAATACACGCAATCGCCATTTTCGGTGGCACATTTGACGCAAAGCACGTCCTTCCACCTCGACACTCGCGGGAGACGCACCTTCTTATTGTTATCCGGCGCAGGTCTTCCGGGCGGCGGGTGGACTGCGCGGGGTGTGGCAGTGTCCTGCTGGACCGAGGGAAGCGTTCTCACCTGCCTGACACGCGTCGCGCTTCCAGATATTTGCGTAATTCGCACGGTGCATTCTCGGCTGTCCCCTTCCTTCCCGACTTGTCCCGACTTTGCTCGACTGCCGCTCGCTGCCGCTCGGGTCGTGGTCCATATGACAGCACAAGCACGAGAAACATCTGCGAGACTGGCGCCAGACTGACCGGCGTGTCCGAGGCGCCGTGTGCGGCCGTTCGGAGCTACTAGAGCAGCGCTGTGCTGTGCCGTGAAAAGGTGCGAAAACACGGACACAAGACACAGGCGGTTCGACAAAGCATCCATCTCTTCTAGCGGCGAAAGATAAATTTTTGTTTACAAATTTGCAATTGTACACTGCTACAAAACTATAAGCCCTGGGGTATTTCAGAACAGTCCTGTCGTGTCATACTCTTGTTATTTCTAGAGACACTTTGTCTGTCTTCATTTTTTGGCTACCCCTGCCAGCCCTCTTTTCCAGATTTCCCAGGCGGTCACCGATCCGAATACTAGCGTTGTTGCTTATCGTCCGTGATCGTACCAGAACAGTTGATTTTCGGTTTTTTTAGTTTTTTATTTAATTATTTAGTTTTTGGAAGTTAGCGCTCCTACAAAACAGTAGGCTCTGACGCATTTCAAGTGCACATCTGTCGATTCGCAGTGTTTCGTTACTTTCAAGGAGTTCCTACCACCCTTCCTTGGCGCATTCTTGCTCAAACTGAGTTCATTACTGTAATTTCGCATCTTACGTTTAATACAGTAGTTTAAAAGGCTTGTGGGAGCATCTTTGTCGCACCTGAGAGTCTGTAAGAAAAGAGGGCTGGCAGGTGTAGTGAAATAAAATTTAAAAGCAGAGAGAGAGCCAACAGAACCTGGTGTTCCCAGGCGGTCACCCATCCAAGTACTAACAGGGCCCGATGTTGCTTAACTTCGGTGATCGGACGAGAACCGGTGTATTCAACATGGTATGGCCGTTGGCGTCCTTATACTGTAGCCGCACGCCAGAAGAAGGCTTCGCCCCTCCTCCCAATACACGCAATCGCCATTTTCGGTGGCACATTTGACGCAAAGCACGTCCTTCCACCTCGACACTCGCGGGAGACGCACCTTCTTATTGTTATCCGGCGCAGGTCTTCCGGGCGGCGGGTGGACTGCGCGGGGTGTGGCAGTGTCCTGCTGGACCGAGGGAAGCGTTCTCACCTGCCTGACACGCGTCGCGCTTCCAGATATTTGCGTAATTCGCACGGTGCATTCTCGGCTGTCCCCTTCCTTCCCGACTTGTCCCGACTTTGCTCGACTGCCGCTCGCTGCCGCTCGGGTCGTGGTCCATATGACAGCACAAGCACGAGAAACATCTGCGAGACTGGCGCCGGACTGAGCGGCGTGTCCGAGGCGCCGTGTGCGGCCGTTCGGAGCTACTAGAGCAGCGCTGTGCTGTGCCGTGAAAAGGTGCGAAAACACGGACACAAGACACAGGCGGTTCGACAAAGCATCCATCTCTTCTAGCGGCGAAAGATAAATTTTTGTTTACAAATTTGCAATTGTACACTGCTACAAAACTATAAGCCCTGGGGTATTTCAGAACAGTCCTGTCGTGTCATACTCTTGTTATTTCTAGAGACACTTTGTCTGTCTTCATTTTTTGGCTACCCCTGCCAGCCCTCTTTTCCAGATTTCCCAGGCGGTCACCGATCCGAATACTAGCGTTGTTGCTTATCGTCCGTGATCGTACCAGAACAGTTGATTTTCGGTTTTTTTAGTTTTTTATTTAATTATTTAGTTTTTGGAAGTTAGCGCTCCTACAAAACAGTAGGCTCTGACGCATTTCAAGTGCACATCTGTCGATTCGCAGTGTTTCGTTACTTTCAAGGAGTTCCTACCACCCTTCCTTGGCGCATTCTTGCTCAAACTGAGTTCATTACTGTAATTTCGCATCTTACGTTTAATACAGTAGTTTAAAAGGCTTGTGGGAGCATCTTTGTCGCACCTGAGAGTCTGTATGAAAAGAGGGCTGGCAGGTGTAGTGAAATAAAATTTAAAACCAGAGAGAGAGCCAACAGCACCTGGTGTTCCCAGGCGGTCACCCATCCAAGTACTAACAGGGCCCGATGTTGCTTAACTTCGGTGATCGGACGAGAACCGGTGTATTCAACATGGTATGGCCGTTGGCGTCCTTATACTGTAGCCGCACGCCAGAAGGCGGCTTCGCCCCGCCTCCCAATACACGCAATCGCCATTTTCGGTGGCACATTTGACGCAAAGCACGTTCTTCCACCTCGACACTCGCGGGAGACACACCTTCTTATTGTTATCCGGCGCAGGTCTTCCGGGCGGCGGGTGGACTGCGCGGGGTGTGGCAGTGTCCTGCTGGACCGAGGGAAGCGTTCTCACCTGCCTGACACGCGTCGCGCTTCCAGATATTTGCGTAATTCGCACGGTGCATTCTCGGCTGTCCCCTTCCTTCCCGACTTGTCCCGACTTTGCTCGACTGCCGCTCGCTGCCGCTCGGGTCGTGGTCCATATGACAGCACAAGCACGAGAAACATCTGCGAGACTGGCGCCGGACTGACCGGCGTGTCCGAGGCGCCATGTGCGGCCGTTCGGAGCTACTAGAGCAGCGCTGTGCTGTGCCGTGAAAAGGTGCGAAAACACGGACACAAGACACAGGCGGTTCGACAAAGCATCCATCTCTTCTAGCGGCGAAAGATAAATTTTTGTTTACAAATTTGCAATTGTACACTGCTACAAAACTATAAGCCCTGGGGTATTTCAGAACAGTCCTGTCGTGTCATACTCTTGTTATTTCTAGAGACACTTTGTCTGTCTTCATTTTTTGGCTACCCCTGCCAGCCCTCTTTTCCAGATTTCCCAGGCGGTCACCGATCCGAATACTAGCGTTGTTGCTTATCGTCCGTGATCGTACCAGAACAGTTGATTTTCGGTTTTTTTAGTTTTTTATTTAATTATTTAGTTTTTGGAAGTTAGCGCTCCTACAAAACAGTAGGCTCTGACGCATTTCAAGTGCACATCTGTCGATTCGCAGTGTTTCGTTACTTTCAAGGAGTTCCTACCACCCTTCCTTGGCGCATTCTTGCTCAAACTGAGTTCATTACTGTAATTTCGCATCTTACGTTTAATACAGTAGTTTAAAAGGCTTGTGGGAGCATCTTTGTCGCACCTGAGAGTCTGTATGAAAAGAGGGCTGGCAGGTGTAGTGAAATAAAATTTAAAAGCAGAGAGAGAGCGCCAACAGCACCTGGTGTTCCCAGGCGGTCACCCATCCAAGTACTAACAGGGCCCGATGTTGCTTAACTTCGGTGATCGGACGAGAACCGGTGTATTCAACATGGTATGGCCGTTGGCGTCCTTATACTGTAGTCGCACGCCAGAAGAAGGCTTCGCCCCTCCTCCCAATACACGCAATCGCCATTTTCGGTGGCACATTTGACGCAAAGCACGTCCTTCCACCTCGACACTCGCGGGAGACGCACCTTCTTATTGTTATCCGGCGCAGGTCTTCCGGGCGGCGGGTGGACTGCGCGGGGTGTGGCAGTGTCCTGCTGGACCGAGGGAAGCGTTCTCACCTGCCTGACACGCGTCGCGCTTCCAGATATTTGCGTAATTCGCACGGTGCATTCTCGGCTGTCCCCTTCCTTCCCGACTTGTCCCGACTGCCGCTCGCTGCCGCTCGGGTCGTGGTCCATATGACAGCACAAGCACGAGAAACATCTGCGAGACTGGCGCCGGACTGACCGGCGTGTCCGAGGCGCCGTGTGCGGCCGTTCGGAGCTACTAGAGCAGCGCTGTGCTGTGCCGTGAAAAGGTGCGAAAACACGGACACAAGACACAGGCGGTTCGACAAAGCATCCATCTCTTCTAGCGGCGAAAGATAAATTTTTGTTTACAAATTTGCAATTGTACACTGCTACAAAACTATAAGCCCTGGGGTATTTCAGAACAGTCCTGTCGTGTCATACTCTTGTTATTTCTAGAGACACTTTGTCTGTCTTCATTTTTTGGCTACCCCTGCCAGCCCTCTTTTCCAGATTTCCCAGGCGGTCACCGATCCGAATACTAGCGTTGTTGCTTATCGTCCGTGATCGTACCAGAACAGTTGATTTTCGGTTTTTTTAGTTTTTTATTTATTTATTTAGTTTTTGGAAGTTAGCGCTCCTACAAAACAGTAGGCTCTGACGCATTTCAAGTGCACATCTGTCGATTCGCAGTGTTTCGTTACTTTCAAGGAGTTCCTACCACCCTTCCTTGGCGCATTCTTGCTCAAACTGAGTTCATTACTGTAATTTCGCATCTTACGTTTAATACAGTAGTTTAAAATGCTTGTGGGAGCATCTTTGTCGCACCTGAGAGTCTGTATGAAAAGAGGGCTGGCAGGTGTAGTGAAATAAAATTTAGAAGCAGAGAGAGAGCCAACAGCACCTGGTGTTCCCAGGCGGTCACCCATCCAAGTACTAACAGGGCCCGATGTTGCTTAACTTCGGTGATCGGACGAGAACCGGTGTATTCAACATGGTATGGCCGTTGGCGTCCTTATACTGTAGCCGCACGCCAGAAGGAGGCTTCGCCCCTCCTCCCAATACACGCAATCGCCATTTTCGGTGGCACATTTGACGCAAAGCACGTCCTTCCACCTCGACACTCGCGGGAGACGCACCTTCTTATTGTTATCCGGCGCAGGTCTTCCGGGCGGCGGGTGGACTGCGCGGGGTGTGGCAGTGTCCTGCTGGACCGAGGGAAGCGTTCTCACCTGCCTGACACGCGTCGCGCTTCCAGATATTTGCGTAATTCGCACGGTGCATTCTCGGCTGTCCCCTTCCTTCCCGACTTGTCCCGACTTTGCTCGACTGCCGCTCGCTGCCGCTCGGGTCGTGGTCCATATGACAGCACAAGCACGAGAAACATCTGCGAGACTGGCGCCAGACTGACCGGCGTGTCCGAGGCGCCGTGTGCGGCCGTTCGGAGCTACTAGAGCAGCGCTGTGCTGTGCCGTGAAAAGGTGCGAAAACACGGACACAAGACACAGGCGGTTCGACAAAGCATCCATCTCTTCTAGCGGCGAAAGATAAATTTTTGTTTACAAATTTGCAATTGTACACTGCTACAAAACTATAAGCCCTGGGGTATTTCAGAACAGTCCTGTCGTGTCATACTCTTGTTATTTCTAGAGACACTTTGTCTGTCTTCATTTTTTGGCTACCCCTGCCAGCCCTCTTTTCCAGATTTCCCAGGCGGTCACCGATCCGAATACTAGCGTTGTTGCTTATCGTCCGTGATCGTACCAGAACAGTTGATTTTCGGTTTTTTTAGTTTTTTATTTAATTATTTAGTTTTTGGAAGTTAGCGCTCCTACAAAACAGTAGGCTCTGACGCATTTCAAGTGCACATCTGTCGATTCGCAGTGTTTCGTTACTTTCAAGGAGTTCCTACCACCCTTCCTTGGCGCATTCTTGCTCAAACTGAGTTCATTACTGTAATTTCGCATCTTACGTTTAATACAGTAGTTTAAAAGGCTTGTGGGAGCATCTTTGTCGCACCTGAGAGTCTGTATGAAAAGAGGGCTGGCAGGTGTAGTGAAATAAAATTTAAAAGCAGAGAGAGAGCCAACAGCACCTGGTGTTCCCAGGCGGTCACCCATCCAAGTACTAACAGGGCCCGATGTTGCTTAACTTCGGTGATCGGGCGAGAACCGGTGTATTCAACATGGTATGGCCGTTGGCGTCCTTATACTGTAGCCGCACGCCAGAAGAAGGCTTCGCCCCTCCTCCCAATACACGCAATCGCCATTTTCGGTGGCACATTTGATGCAAAGCACGTCCTTCCACCTCGACACTCGTGGGAGACGCACCTTCTTATTGTTATCCGGCGCAGGTCTTCCGGGCGGCGGGTGGACTGCGCGGGGTGTGGCAGTATCCTGCTGGACCGAGGGAAGCGTTCTCACCTGCCTGACACGCGTCGCGCTTCCAGATATTTGCGTAATTCGCACGGTGCATTCTCGGCTGTCCCCTTCCTTCCCGACTTGTCCCGACTTTGCTCGACTGCCGCTCGCTGCCGCTCGGGTCGTGGTCCATATGACAGCACAAGCACGAGAAACATCTGCGAGACTGGCGCCGGACTGACCGGCGTGTCCGAGGCGCCGTGTGCGGCCGTTCGGAGCTACTAGAGCAGCGCTGTGCTGTGCCGTGAAAAGGTGCGAAAACACGGACACAAGACACAGGCGGTTCGACAAAGCATCCATCTCTTCTAGCGGCGAAAGATAAATTTTTGTTTACAAATTTGCAATTGTACACTGCTACAAAACTATAAGCCCTGGGGTATTTCAGAACAGTCCTGTCGTGTCATACTCTTGTTATTTCTAGTACACTTTGTCTGTCTTCATTTTTTGGCTACCCCTGCCAGCCCTCTTTTCCAGATTTCCCAGGCGGTCACCGATCCGAATACTAGCGTTGTTGCTTATCGTCCGTGATCGTACCAGAACAGTTGATTTTCGGTTTTTTTAGTTTTTTATTTAATTATTTAGTTTTTGGAAGTTAGCGCTCCTACAAAACAGTAGGCTCTGACGCATTTCAAGTGCACATCTGTCGATTCGCAGTGTTTCGTTACTTTCAAGGAGTTCCTACCACCCTTCCTTGGCGCATTCTTGCTCAAACTGAGTTCATTACTGTAATTTCGCATCTTACGTTTAATACAGTAGTTTAAAAGGCTTGTGGGAGCATCTTTGTCGCACCTGAGAGTCTGTATGAAAAGAGGGCTGGCAGGTGTAGTGAAATAAAATTTAAAACCAGAGAGAGAGCCAACAGCACCTGGTGTTCCCAGGCGGTCACCCATCCAAGTACTAACAGGGCCCGATGTTGCTTAACTTCGGTGATCGGACGAGAACCGGTGTATTCAACATGGTAGGGCCGTTGGCGTCCTTATACTGTAGCCGCACGCCAGAAGGAGGCTTCGCCCCTCCTCAAAATACACGCAATCGCCATTTTCGGTGGCACATTTGACGCAAAGCACGTCCTTCCACCTCGACACTCGCGGGAGACGCACCTTCTTATTGTTATCCGGCGCAGGTCTTCCGGGCGGCGGGTGGACTGCGCGGGGTGTGGCAGTGTCCTGCTGGACCGAGGGAAGCGTTCTCACCTGCCTGACACGCGTCGCGCTTCCAGATATTTGCGTAATTCGCACGGTGCATTCTCGGCTGTCCCCTTCCTTCCCGACTTGTCCCGACTGCCGCTCGCTGCCGCTCGGGTCGTGGTCCATATGACAGCACAAGCACGAGAAACATCTGCGAGACTGGCGCCGGACTGACCGGCGTGTCTGAGGCGCCGTGTCCGGCCGTTCGGAGCTACTAGAGCAGCGCTGTGCTGTGCCGTGAAAAGGAGCGAAAACACGGACACAAGACACAGGCGGTTCGACAAAGCATCCATCTCTTCTAGCGGCGAAACATAAATTTTTGTTTACAAATTTGCAATTGTACACTGCTACAAAACTATAAGCCCTGGGGTATTTCAGAACAGTTCTGTCGTGTCATACTCTTGTTATTTCTAGAGACACTTTGTCTGTCTTCATTTTTTGGCTACCCCTGCCAGCCCTCTTTTCCAGATTTCCCAGGCGGTCACCGATCCGAATACTAGCGTTGTTGCTTATCGTCCGTGATCGTACCAGAACAGTTGATTTTCGGTTTTTTTAGTTTTTTATTTAATTATTTAGTTTTTGGAAGTTAGCGCTCCTACAAAACAGTAGGCTCTGACGCATTTCAAGTGCACATCTGTCGATTCGCAGTGTTTCGTTACTTTCAAGGAGTTCCTACCACCCTTCCTTGGCGCATTCTTGCTCAAACTGAGTTCATTACTGTAATTTCGCATCTTACGTTTAATAAAGTAGTTTAAAATGCTTGTGGGAGCATCTTTGTCGCACCTGAGAGTCTGTATGAAAAGAGGGCTGGCAGGTGTAGTGAAATAAAATTTAAAAGCAGAGAGAGAGCCAACAGCACCTGGTGTTCCCAGGTGGTCACCCATCCAAGTACTAACAGGGCCCGATGTTGCTTAACTTCGGTGATCGGACGAGAACCGGTGTATTCAACATGGTATGGCCGTTGGCGTCCTTATACTGTAGTCGCACGCCAGAAGAAGGCTTCGCCCCTCCTCCCAATACACGCAATCGCCATTTTCGGTGGCACATTTGACGCAAAGCACGTCCTTCCACCTCGACACTCGCGGGAGACGCACCTTCTTATTGTTATCCGGCGCAGGTCTTCCGGGCGGCGGGTGGACTGCGCGGGGTGTGGCAGTGTCCTGCTGGACCGAGGGAAGCGTTCTCACCTGCCTGACACGCGTCGCGCTTCCAGATATTTGCGTAATTCGCACGGTGCATTCTCGGCTGTCCCCTTCCTTCCCGACTTGTCCCGACTTGTCCCGACTTTGCTCGACTGCCGCTCGCTGCCGCTCGGGTCGTGGTCCATATGACAGCACAAGCACGAGAAACATCTGCGAGACTGGCGCCAGACTGACCGGCGTGTCCGAGGCGCCGTGTGCGGCCGTTCGGAGCTACTAGAGCAGCGCTGTGCTGTGCCGTGAAAAGGTGCGAAAACACGGACACAAGACACAGGCGGTTCGACAAAGCATCCATCTCTTCTAGCGGCGAAAGATAAATTTTTGTTTACAAATTTGCAATTGTACACTGCTACAAAACTATAAGCCCTGGGGTATTTCAGAACAGTCCTGTCGTGTCATACTCTTGTTATTTCTAGAGACACTTTGTCTGTCTTCATTTTTTGGCTACCCCTGCCAGCCCTCTTTTCCAGATTTCCCAGGCGGTCACCGATCCGAATACTAGCGTTGTTGCTTATCGTCCGTGATCGTACCAGAACAGTTGATTTTCGGTTTTTTTAGTTTTTTATTTAATTATTTAGTTTTTGGAAGTTAGCGCTCCTACAAAACAGTAGGCTCTGACGCATTTCAAGTGCACATCTGTCGATTCGCAGTGTTTCGTTACTTTCAAGGAGTTCCTACCACCCTTCCTTGGCGCATTCTTGCTCAAACTGAGTTCATTACTGTAATTTCGCATCTTACGTTTAATACAGTAGTTTAAAAGGCTTGTGGGAGCATCTTTGTCGCACCTGAGAGTCTGTATGAAAAGAGGGCTGGCAGGTGTAGTGAAATAAAATTTAAAAGCAGAGAGAGAGCCAACAGCACCTGGTGTTCCCAGGCGGTCACCCATCCAAGTACTAACAGGGCCCGATGTTGCTTAACTTCGGTGATCGGGCGAGAACCGGTGTATTCAACATGGTATGGCCGTTGGCGTCCTTATACTGTAGCCGCACGAAAGAAGAAGGCTTCGCCCCTCCTCCCAATACACGCAATCGCCATTTTCGGTGGCACATTTGATGCAAAGCACGTCCTTCCACCTCGACACTCGCGGGAGACGCACCTTCTTATTGTTATCCGGCGCAGGTCTTCCGGGCGGCGGGTGGACTGCGCGGGGTGTGGCAGTATCCTGCTGGACCGAGGGAAGCGTTCTCACCTGCCTGACACGCGTCGCGCTTCCAGATATTTGCGTAATTCGCACGGTGCATTCTCGGCTGTCCCCTTCCTTCCCGACTTGTCCCGACTTTGGTCGACTGCCGCTCGCTGCCGCTCGGGTCGTGGTCCATATGACAGCACAAGCACGAGAAACATCTGCGAGACTGGCGCCGGACTGACCGGCGTGTCCGAGGCGCCGTGTGCGGCCGTTCGGAGCTACTAGAGCAGCGCTGTGCTGTGCCGTGAAAAGGTGCGAAAACACGGACACAAGACACAGGCGGTTCGACAAAGCATCCATCTCTTCTAGCGGCGAAAGATAAATTTTTGTTTACAAATTTGCAATTGTACACTGCTACAAAACTATAAGCCCTGGGGTATTTCAGAACAGTCCTGTCGTGTCATACTCTTGTTATTTCTAGTACACTTTGTCTGTCTTCATTTTTTGGCTACCCCTGCCAGCCCTCTTTTCCAGATTTCCCAGGCGGTCACCGATCCGAATACTAGCGTTGTTGCTTATCGTCCGTGATCGTACCAGAACAGTTGATTTTCGGTTTTTTTAGTTTTTTATTTAATTATTTAGTTTTTGGAAGTTAGCGCTCCTACAAAACAGTAGGCTCTGACGCATTTCAAGTGCACATCTGTCGATTCGCAGTGTTTCGTTACTTTCAAGGAGTTCCTACCACCCTTCCTTGGCGCATTCTTGCTCAAACTGAGTTCATTACTGTAATTTCGCATCTTACGTTTAATACAGTAGTTTAAAAGGCTTGTGGGAGCATCTTTGTCGCACCTGAGAGTCTGTATGAAAAGAGGGCTGGCAGGTGTAGTGAAATAAAATTTAAAAGCAGAGAGAGAGCCAACAGCACCTGGTGTTCCCAGGCGGTCACCCATCCAAGTACTAACAGGGCCCGATGTTGCTTAACTTCGGTGATCGGGCGAGAACCGGTGTATTCAACATGGTATGGCCGTTGGCGTCCTTATACTGTAGCCGCACGCCAGAAGGAGGCTTCGCCCCTCCTCCCAATACACGCAATCGCCATTTTCGGTGGCACATTTGACGCAAAGCACGTCCTTCCACCTCGACACTCGCGGGAGACGCACCTTCTTATTGTAATCCGGCGCAGGTCTTCCGGGCGGCGGGTGGACTGCGCGGGGTGTGGCAGTGTCCTGCTGGACCGAGGGAAGCGTTCTCACCTGCCTGACACGCGTCGCGCTTCCAGATATTTGCGTAATTCGCACGGTGCATTCTCGGCTGTCCCCTTCCTTCCCGACTTGTCCCGACTTTGCTCGACTGCCGCTCGCTGCCGCTCGGGTCGTGGTCCATATGACAGCACAAGCACGAGAAACATCTGCGAGACTGGCGCCAGACTGACCGGCGTGTCCGAGGCGCCGTGTGCGGCCGTTCGGAGCTACTAGAGCAGCGCTGTGCTGTGCCGTGAAAAGGTGCGAAAACACGGACACAAGACACAGGCGGTTCGACAAAGCATCCATCTCTTCTAGCGGCGAAAGATAAATTTTTGTTTACAAATTTGCAATTGTACACTGCTACAAAACTATAAGCCCTGGGGTATTTCAGAACAGTCCTGTCGTGTCATACTCTTGTTATTTCTAGAGACACTTTGTCTGTCTTCATTTTTTGGCTACCCCTGCCAGCCCTCTTTTCCAGATTTCCCAGGCGGTCACCGATCCGAATACTAGCGTTGTTGCTTATCGTCCGTGATCGTACCAGAACAGTTGATTTTCGGTTTTTTTAGTTTTTTATTTAATTATTTAGTTTTTGGAAGTTAGCGCTCCTACAAAACAGTAGGCTCTGACGCATTTCAAGTGCACATCTGTCGATTCGCAGTGTTTCGTTACTTTCAAGGAGTTCCTACCACCCTTCCTTGGCGCATTCTTGCTCAAACTGAGTTCATTACTGTAATTTCGCATCTTACGTTTAATACAGTAGTTTAAAAGGCTTGTGGGAGCATCTTTGTCGCACCTGAGAGTCTGTATGAAAAGAGGGCTGGCAGGTGTAGTGAAATAAAATTTAAAAGCAGAGAGAGAGCCAACAGCACCTGGTGTTCCCAGGCGGTCACCCATCCAAGTACTAACAGGGCCCGATGTTGCTTAACTTCGGTGATCGGGCGAGAACCGGTGTATTCAACATGGTATGGCCGTTGGCGTCCTTATACTGTAGCCGCACGCCAGAAGGAGGCTTCGCCCCTCCTCCCAATACACGCAATCGCCATTTTCGGTGGCACATTTGACGCAAAGCACGTCCTTCCACCTCGACACTCGCGGGAGACGCACCTTCTTATTGTAATCCGGCGCAGGTCTTCCGGGCGGCGGGTGGACTGCGCGGGGTGTGGCAGTGTCCTGCTGGACCGAGGGAAGCGTTCTCACCTGCCTGACACGCGTCGCGCTTCCAGATATTTGCGTAATTCGCACGGTGCATTCTCGGCTGTCCCCTTCCTTCCCGACTTGTCCCGACTTTGCTCGACTGCCGCTCGCTGCCGCTCGGGTCGTGGTCCATATGACAGCACAAGCACGAGAAACATCTGCGAGACTGGCGCCGGACTGACCGGCGTGTCCGAGGCGCCGTGTGCGGCCGTTCGGAGCTACTAGAGCAGCGCTGTGCTGTGCCGTGAAAAGGTGCGAAAACACGGACACAAGACACAGGCGGTTCGACAAAGCATCCATCTCTTCTAGCGGCGAAAGATAAATTTTTGTTTACAAATTTGCAATTGTACACTGCTACAAAACTATAAGCCCTGGGGTATTTCAGAACAGTCCTGTCGTGTCATACTCTTGTTATTTCTAGTACACTTTGTCTGTCTTCATTTTTTGGCTACCCCTGCCAGCCCTCTTTTCCAGATTTCCCAGGCGGTCACCGATCCGAATACTAGCGTTGTTGCTTATCGTCCGTGATCGTACCAGAACAGTTGATTTTCGGTTTTTTTAGTTTTTTATTTAATTATTTAGTTTTTGGAAGTTAGCGCTCCTACAAAACAGTAGGCTCTGACGCATTTCAAGTGCACATCTGTCGATTCGCAGTGTTTCGTTACTTTCAAGGAGTTCCTACCACCCTTCCTTGGCGCATTCTTGCTCAAACTGAGTTCATTACTGTAATTTCGCATCTTACGTTTAATACAGTAGTTTAAAAGGCTTGTGGGAGCATCTTTGTCGCACCTGAGAGTCTGTATGAAAAGAGGGCTGGCAGGTGTAGTGAAATAAAATTTAAAAGCAGAGAGAGAGCCAACAGCACCTGGTGTTCCCAGGCGGTCACCCATCCAAGTACTAACAGGGCCCGATGTTGCTTAACTTCGGTGATCGGGCGAGAACCGGTGTATTCAACATGGTATGGCCGTTGGCGTCCTTATACTGTAGCCGCACGCCAGAAGGAGGCTTCGCCCCTCCTCCCAATACACGCAATCGCCATTTTCGGTGGCACATTTGACGCAAAGCACGTCCTTCCACCTCGACACTCGCGGGAGACGCACCTTCTTATTGTAATCCGGCGCAGGTCTTCCGGGCGGCGGGTGGACTGCGCGGGGTGTGGCAGTGTCCTGCTGGACCGAGGGAAGCGTTCTCACCTGCCTGACACGCGTCGCGCTTCCAGATATTTGCGTAATTCGCACGGTGCATTCTCGGCTGTCCCCTTCCTTCCCGACTTGTCCCGACTTGTCCCGACTTTGCTCGACTGCCGCTCGCTGCCGCTCGGGTCGTGGTCCATATGACAGCACAAGCACGAGAAACATCTGCGAGACTGGCGCCAGACTGACCGGCGTGTCCGAGGCGCCGTGTGCGGCCGTTCGGAGCTACTAGAGCAGCGCTGTGCTGTGCCGTGAAAAGGTGCGAAAACACGGACACAAGACACAGGCGGTTCGACAAAGCATCCATCTCTTCTAGCGGCGAAAGATAAATTTTTGTTTACAAATTTGCAATTGTACACTGCTACAAAACTATAAGCCCTGGGGTATTTCAGAACAGTCCTGTCGTGTCATACTCTTGTTATTTCTAGAGACACTTTGTCTGTCTTCATTTTTTGGCTACCCCTGCCAGCCCTCTTTTCCAGATTTCCCAGGCGGTCACCGATCCGAATACTAGCGTTGTTGCTTATCGTCCGTGATCGTACCAGAACAGTTGATTTTCGGTTTTTTTAGTTTTTTATTTAATTATTTAGTTTTTGGAAGTTAGCGCTCCTACAAAACAGTAGGCTCTGACGCATTTCAAGTGCACATCTGTCGATTCGCAGTGTTTCGTTACTTTCAAGGAGTTCCTACCACCCTTCCTTGGCGCATTCTTGCTCAAACTGAGTTCATTACTGTAATTTCGCATCTTACGTTTAATACAGTAGTTTAAAAGGCTTGTGGGAGCATCTTTGTCGCACCTGAGAGTCTGTATGAAAAGAGGGCTGGCAGGTGTAGTGAAATAAAATTTAAAAGCAGAGAGAGAGCCAACAGCACCTGGTGTTCCCAGGCGGTCACCCATCCAAGTACTAACAGGGCCCGATGTTGCTTAACTTCGGTGATCGGGCGAGAACCGGTGTATTCAACATGGTATGGCCGTTGGCGTCCTTATACTGTAGCCGCACGCCAGAAGAAGGCTACGCCCCTCCTCCCAATACACGCAATCGCCATTTTCGGTGGCACATTTGATGCAAAGCACGTCCTTCCACCTCGACACTCGCGGGAGACGCACCTTCTTATTGTTATCCGGCGCAGGTCTTCCGGGCGGCGGGTGGACTGCGCGGGGTGTGGCAGTATCCTGCTGGACCGAGGGAAGCGTTCTCACCTGCCTGACACGCGTCGCGCTTCCAGATATTTGCGTAATTCGCACGGTGCATTCTCGGCTGTCCCCTTCCTTCCCGACTTGTCCCGACTTTGCTCGACTGCCGCTCGCTGCCGCTCGGGTCGTGGTCCATATGACAGCACAAGCACGAGAAACATCTGCGAGACTGGCGCCGGACTGACCGGCGTGTCCGAGGCGCCGTGTGCGGCCGTTCGGAGCTACTAGAGCAGCGCTGTGCTGTGCCGTGAAAAGGTGCGAAAACACGGACACAAGACACAGGCGGTTCGACAAAGCATCCATCTCTTCTAGCGGCGAAAGATAAATTTTTGTTTACAAATTTGCAATTGTACACTGCTACAAAACTATAAGCCCTGGGGTATTTCAGAACAGTCCTGTCGTGTCATACTCTTGTTATTTCTAGTACACTTTGTCTGTCTTCATTTTTTGGCTACCCCTGCCAGCCCTCTTTTCCAGATTTCCCAGGCGGTCACCGATCCGAATACTAGCGTTGTTGCTTATCGTCCGTGATCGTACCAGAACAGTTGATTTTCGGTTTTTTTAGTTTTTTATTTAATTATTTAGTTTTTGGAAGTTAGCGCTCCTACAAAACAGTAGGCTCTGACGCATTTCAAGTGCACATCTGTCGATTCGCAGTGTTTCGTTACTTTCAAGGAGTTCCTACCACCCTTCCTTGGCGCATTCTTGCTCAAACTGAGTTCATTACTGTAATTTCGCATCTTACGTTTAATACAGTAGTTTAAAATGCTTGTGGGAGCATCTTTGTCGCACCTGAGAGTCTGTATGAAAAGAGGGCTGGCAGGTGTAGTGAAATAAAATTTAGAAGCAGAGAGAGAGCCAACAGCACCTGGTGTTCCCAGGCGGTCACCCATCCAAGTACTAACAGGGCCCGATGTTGCTTAACTTCGGTGATCGGACGAGAACCGGTGTATTCAACATGGTATGGCCGTTGGCGTCCTTATACTGTAGCCGCACGCCAGAAGGAGGCTTCGCCCCTCCTCCCAATACACGCAATCGCCATTTTCGGTGGCACATTTGACGCAAAGCACGTCCTTCCACCTCGACACTCGCGGGAGACGCACCTTCTTATTGTAATCCGGCGCAGGTCTTCCGGGCGGCGGGTGGACTGCGCGGGGTGTGGCAGTGTCCTGCTGGACCGAGGGAAGCGTTCTCACCTGCCTGACACGCGTCGCGCTTCCAGATATTTGCGTAATTCGCACGGTGCATTCTCGGCTGTCCCCTTCCTTCCCGACTTGTCCCGACTTTGCTCGACTGCCGCTCGCTGCCGCTCGGGTCGTGGTCCATATGACAGCACAAGCACGAGAAACATCTGCGAGACTGGCGCCAGACTGACCGGCGTGTCCGAGGCGCCGTGTGCGGCCGTTCGGAGCTACTAGAGCAGCGCTTTGCTGTGCCGTGAAAAGGTGCGAAAACACGGACACAAGACACAGGCGGTTCGACAAAGCATCCATCTCTTCTAGCGGCGAAAGATAAATTTTTGTTTACAAATTTGCAATTGTACACTGCTACAAAACTATAAGCCCTGGGGTATTTCAGAACAGTCCTGTCGTGTCATACTCTTGTTATTTCTAGAGACACTTTGTCTGTCTTCATTTTTTGGCTACCCCTGCCAGCCCTCTTTTCCAGATTTCCCAGGCGGTCACCGATCCGAATACTAGCGTTGTTGCTTATCGTCCGTGATCGTACCAGAACAGTTGATTTTCGGTTTTTTTAGTTTTTTATTTAATTATTTAGTTTTTGGAAGTTAGCGCTCCTACAAAACAGTAGGCTCTGACGCATTTCAAGTGCACATCTGTCGATTCGCAGTGTTTCGTTACTTTCAAGGAGTTCCTACCACCCTTCCTTGGCGCATTCTTGCTCAAACTGAGTTCATTACTGTAATTTCGCATCTTACGTTTAATACAGTAGTTTAAAAGGCTTGTGGGAGCATCTTTGTCGCACCTGAGAGTCTGTATGAAAAGAGGGCTGGCAGGTGTAGTGAAATAAAATTTAAAAGCAGAGAGAGAGCCAACAGCACCTGGTGTTCCCAGGCGGTCACCCATCCAAGTACTAACAGGGCCCGATGTTGCTTAACTTCGGTGATCGGGCGAGAACCGGTGTATTCAACATGGTATGGCCGTTGGCGTCCTTATACTGTAGCCGCACGCCAGAAGAAGGCTACGCCCCTCCTCCCAATACACGCAATCGCCATTTTCGGTGGCACATTTGATGCAAAGCACGTCCTTCCACCTCGACACTCGCGGGAGACGCACCTTCTTATTGTTATCCGGCGCAGGTCTTCCGGGCGGCGGGTGGACTGCGCGGGGTGTGGCAGTATCCTGCTGGACCGAGGGAAGCGTTCTCACCTGCCTGACACGCGTCGCGCTTCCAGATATTTGCGTAATTCGCACGGTGCATTCTCGGCTGTCCCCTTCCTTCCCGACTTGTCCCGACTTTGCTCGACTGCCGCTCGCTGCCGCTCGGGTCGTGGTCCATATGACAGCACAAGCACGAGAAACATCTGCGAGACTGGCGCCGGACTGACCGGCGTGTCCGAGGCGCCGTGTGCGGCCGTTCGGAGCTACTAGAGCAGCGCTGTGCTGTGCCGTGAAAAGGTGCGAAAACACGGACACAAGACACAGGCGGTTCGACAAAGCATCCATCTCTTCTAGCGGCGAAAGATAAATTTTTGTTTACAAATTTGCAATTGTACACTGCTACAAAACTATAAGCCCTGGGGTATTTCAGAACAGTCCTGTCGTGTCATACTCTTGTTATTTCTAGTACACTTTGTCTGTCTTCATTTTTTGGCTACCCCTGCCAGCCCTCTTTTCCAGATTTCCCAGGCGGTCACCGATCCGAATACTAGCGTTGTTGCTTATCGTCCGTGATCGTACCAGAACAGTTGATTTTCGGTTTTTTTAGTTTTTTATTTAATTATTTAGTTTTTGGAAGTTAGCGCTCCTACAAAACAGTAGGCTCTGACGCATTTCAAGTGCACATCTGTCGATTCGCAGTGTTTCGTTACTTTCAAGGAGTTCCTACCACCCTTCCTTGGCGCATTCTTGCTCAAACTGAGTTCATTACTGTAATTTCGCATCTTACGTTTAATACAGTAGTTTAAAAGGCTTGTGGGAGCATCTTTGTCGCACCTGAGAGTCTGTATGAAAAGAGGGCTGGCAGGTGTAGTGAAATAAAATTTAAAAGCAGAGAGAGAGCCAACAGCACCTGGTGTTCCCAGGCGGTCACCCATCCAAGTACTAACAGGGCCCGATGTTGCTTAACTTCGGTGATCGGGCGAGAACCGGTGTATTCAACATGGTATGGCCGTTGGCGTCCTTATACTGTAGCCGCACGCCAGAAGAAGGCTACGCCCCTCCTCCCAATACACGCAATCGCCATTTTCGGTGGCACATTTGATGCAAAGCACGTCCTTCCACCTCGACACTCGCGGGAGACGCACCTTCTTATTGTTATCCGGCGCAGGTCTTCCGGGCGGCGGGTGGACTGCGCGGGGTGTGGCAGTATCCTGCTGGACCGAGGGAAGCGTTCTCACCTGCCTGACACGCGTCGCGCTTCCAGATATTTGCGTAATTCGCACGGTGCATTCTCGGCTGTCCCCTTCCTTCCCGACTTGTCCCGACTTTGCTCGACTGCCGCTCGCTGCCGCTCGGGTCGTGGTCCATATGACAGCACAAGCACGAGAAACATCTGCGAGACTGGCGCCGGACTGACCGGCGTGTCCGAGGCGCCGTGTGCGGCCGTTCGGAGCTACTAGAGCAGCGCTGTGCTGTGCCGTGAAAAGGTGCGAAAACACGGACACAAGACACAGGCGGTTCGACAAAGCATCCATCTCTTCTAGCGGCGAAAGATAAATTTTTGTTTACAAATTTGCAATTGTACACTGCTACAAAACTATAAGCCCTGGGGTATTTCAGAACAGTCCTGTCGTGTCATACTCTTGTTATTTCTAGTACACTTTGTCTGTCTTCATTTTTTGGCTACCCCTGCCAGCCCTCTTTTCCAGATTTCCCAGGCGGTCACCGATCCGAATACTAGCGTTGTTGCTTATCGTCCGTGATCGTACCAGAACAGTTGATTTTCGGTTTTTTTAGTTTTTTATTTAATTATTTAGTTTTTGGAAGTTAGCGCTCCTACAAAACAGTAGGCTCTGACGCATTTCAAGTGCACATCTGTCGATTCGCAGTGTTTCGTTACTTTCAAGGAGTTCCTACCACCCTTCCTTGGCGCATTCTTGCTCAAACTGAGTTCATTACTGTAATTTCGCATCTTACGTTTAATACAGTAGTTTAAAATGCTTGTGGGAGCATCTTTGTCGCACCTGAGAGTCTGTATGAAAAGAGGGCTGGCAGGTGTAGTGAAATAAAATTTAGAAGCAGAGAGAGAGCCAACAGCACCTGGTGTTCCCAGGCGGTCACCCATCCAAGTACTAACAGGGCCCGATGTTGCTTAACTTCGGTGATCGGACGAGAACCGGTGTATTCAACATGGTATGGCCGTTGGCGTCCTTATACTGTAGCCGCACGCCAGAAGGAGGCTTCGACCCTCCTCCCAATACACGCAATCGCCATTTTCGGTGGCACATTTGACGCAAAGCACGTCCTTCCACCTCGACACTCGCGGGAGACGCACCTTCTTATTGTAATCCGGCGCAGGTCTTCCGGGCGGCGGGTGGACTGCGCGGGGTGTGGCAGTGTCCTGCTGGACCGAGGGAAGCGTTCTCACCTGCCTGACACGCGTCGCGCTTCCAGATATTTGCGTAATTCGCACGGTGCATTCTCGGCTGTCCCCTTCCTTCCCGACTTGTCCCGACTTTGCTCGACTGCCGCTCGCTGCCGCTCGGGTCGTGGTCCATATGACAGCACAAGCACGAGAAACATCTGCGAGACTGGCGCCAGACTGACCGGCGTGTCCGAGGCGCCGTGTGCGGCCGTTCGGAGCTACTAGAGCAGCGCTTTGCTGTGCCGTGAAAAGGTGCGAAAACACGGACACAAGACACAGGCGGTTCGACAAAGCATCCATCTCTTCTAGCGGCGAAAGATAAATTTTTGTTTACAAATTTGCAATTGTACACTGCTACAAAACTATAAGCCCTGGGGTATTTCAGAACAGTCCTGTCGTGTCATACTCTTGTTATTTCTAGAGACACTTTGTCTGTCTTCATTTTTTGGCTACCCCTGCCAGCCCTCTTTTCCAGATTTCCCAGGCGGTCACCGATCCGAATACTAGCGTTGTTGCTTATCGTCCGTGATCGTACCAGAACAGTTGATTTTCGGTTTTTTTAGTTTTTTATTTAATTATTTAGTTTTTGGAAGTTAGCGCTCCTACAAAACAGTAGGCTCTGACGCATTTCAAGTGCACATCTGTCGATTCGCAGTGTTTCGTTACTTTCAAGGAGTTCCTACCACCCTTCCTTGGCGCATTCTTGCTCAAACTGAGTTCATTACTGTAATTTCGCATCTTACGTTTAATACAGTAGTTTAAAAGGCTTGTGGGAGCATCTTTGTCGCACCTGAGAGTCTGTATGAAAAGAGGGCTGGCAGGTGTAGTGAAATAAAATTTAAAAGCAGAGAGAGAGCCAACAGCACCTGGTGTTCCCAGGCGGTCACCCATCCAAGTACTAACAGGGCCCGATGTTGCTTAACTTCGGTGATCGGGCGAGAACCGGTGTATTCAACATGGTATGGCCGTTGGCGTCCTTATACTGTAGCCGCACGCCAGAAGAAGGCTACGCCCCTCCTCCCAATACACGCAATCGCCATTTTCGGTGGCACATTTGATGCAAAGCACGTCCTTCCACCTCGACACTCGCGGGAGACGCACCTTCTTATTGTTATCCGGCGCAGGTCTTCCGGGCGGCGGGTGGACTGCGCGGGGTGTGGCAGTATCCTGCTGGACCGAGGGAAGCGTTCTCACCTGCCTGACACGCGTCGCGCTTCCAGATATTTGCGTAATTCGCACGGTGCATTCTCGGCTGTCCCCTTCCTTCCCGACTTGTCCCGACTTTGCTCGACTGCCGCTCGCTGCCGCTCGGGTCGTGGTCCATATGACAGCACAAGCACGAGAAACATCTGCGAGACTGGCGCCGGACTGACCGGCGTGTCCGAGGCGCCGTGTGCGGCCGTTCGGAGCTACTAGAGCAGCGCTGTGCTGTGCCGTGAAAAGGTGCGAAAACACGGACACAAGACACAGGCGGTTCGACAAAGCATCCATCTCTTCTAGCGGCGAAAGATAAATTTTTGTTTACAAATTTGCAATTGTACACTGCTACAAAACTATAAGCCCTGGGGTATTTCAGAACAGTCCTGTCGTGTCATACTCTTGTTATTTCTAGTACACTTTGTCTGTCTTCATTTTTTGGCTACCCCTGCCAGCCCTCTTTTCCAGATTTCCCAGGCGGTCACCGATCCGAATACTAGCGTTGTTGCTTATCGTCCGTGATCGTACCAGAACAGTTGATTTTCGGTTTTTTTAGTTTTTTATTTAATTATTTAGTTTTTGGAAGTTAGCGCTCCTACAAAACAGTAGGCTCTGACGCATTTCAAGTGCACATCTGTCGATTCGCAGTGTTTCGTTACTTTCAAGGAGTTCCTACCACCCTTCCTTGGCGCATTCTTGCTCAAACTGAGTTCATTACTGTAATTTCGCATCTTACGTTTAATACAGTAGTTTAAAAGGCTTGTGGGAGCATCTTTGTCGCACCTGAGAGTCTGTATGAAAAGAGGGCTGGCAGGTGTAGTGAAATAAAATTTAAAAGCAGAGAGAGAGCCAACAGCACCTGGTGTTCCCAGGCGGTCACCCATCCAAGTACTAACAGGGCCCGATGTTGCTTAACTTCGGTGATCGGGCGAGAACCGGTGTATTCAACATGGTATGGCCGTTGGCGTCCTTATACTGTAGCCGCACGCCAGAAGAAGGCTTCGCCCCTCCTCCCAATACACGCAATCGCCATTTTCGGTGGCACATTTGATGCAAAGCACGTCCTTCCACCTCGACACTCGCGGGAGACGCACCTTCTTATTGTAATCCGGCGCAGGTCTTCCGGGCGGCGGGTGGACTGCGCGGGGTGTGGCAGTGTCCTGCTGGACCGAGGGAAGCGTTCTCACCTGCCTGACACGCGTCGCGCTTCCAGATATTTGCGTAATTCGCACGGTGCATTCTCGGCTGTCCCCTTCCTTCCCGACTTGTCCCGACTTTGCTCGACTGCCGCTCGCTGCCGCTCGGGTCGTGGTCCATATGACAGCACAAGCACGAGAAACATCTGCGAGACTGGCGCCGGACTGACCGGCGTGTCCGAGGCGCCGTGTGCGGCCGTTCGGAGCTACTAGAGCAGCGCTGTGCTGTGCCGTGAAAAGGTGCGAAAACACGGACACAAGACACAGGCGGTTCGACAAAGCATCCATCTCTTCTAGCGGCGAAAGATAAATTTTTGTTTACAAATTTGCAATTGTACACTGCTACAAAACTATAAGCCCTGGGGTATTTCAGAACAGTCCTGTCGTGTCATACTCTTGTTATTTCTAGTACACTTTGTCTGTCTTCATTTTTTGGCTACCCCTGCCAGCCCTCTTTTCCAGATTTCCCAGGCGGTCACCGATCCGAATACTAGCGTTGTTGCTTATCGTCCGTGATCGTACCAGAACAGTTGATTTTCGGTTTTTTTAGTTTTTTATTTAATTATTTAGTTTTTGGAAGTTAGCGCTCCTACAAAACAGTAGGCTCTGACGCATTTCAAGTGCACATCTGTCGATTCGCAGTGTTTCGTTACTTTCAAGGAGTTCCTACCACCCTTCCTTGGCGCATTCTTGCTCAAACTGAGTTCATTACTGTAATTTCGCATCTTACGTTTAATACAGTAGTTTAAAAGGCTTGTGGGAGCATCTTTGTCGCACCTGAGAGTCTGTATGAAAAGAGGGCTGGCAGGTGTAGTGAAATAAAATTTAAAAGCAGAGAGAGAGCCAACAGCACCTGGTGTTCCCAGGCGGTCACCCATCCAAGTACTAACAGGGCCCGATGTTGCTTAACTTCGGTGATCGGGCGAGAACCGGTGTATTCAACATGGTATGGCCGTTGGCGTCCTTATACTGTAGCCGCACGCCAGAAGAAGGCTTCGCCCCTCCTCCCAATACACGCAATCGCCATTTTCGGTGGCACATTTGATGCAAAGCACGTCCTTCCACCTCGACACTCGCGGGAGACGCACCTTCTTATTGTAATCCGGCGCAGGTCTTCCGGGCGGCGGGTGGACTGCGCGGGGTGTGGCAGTGTCCTGCTGGACCGAGGGAAGCGTTCTCACCTGCCTGACACGCGTCGCGCTTCCAGATATTTGCGTAATTCGCACGGTGCATTCTCGGCTGTCCCCTTCCTTCCCGACTTGTCCCGACTTTGCTCGACTGCCGCTCGCTGCCGCTCGGGTCGTGGTCCATATGACAGCACAAGCACGAGAAACATCTGCGAGACTGGCGCCAGACTGACCGGCGTGTCCGAGGCGCCGTGTGCGGCCGTTCGGAGCTACTAGAGCAGCGCTTTGCTGTGCCGTGAAAAGGTGCGAAAACACGGACACAAGACACAGGCGGTTCGACAAAGCATCCATCTCTTCTAGCGGCGAAAGATAAATTTTTGTTTACAAATTTGCAATTGTACACTGCTACAAAACTATAAGCCCTGGGGTATTTCAGAACAGTCCTGTCGTGTCATACTCTTGTTATTTCTGGAGACACTTTGTCTGTCTTCATTTTTTGGCTACCCCTGCCAGCCCTCTTTTCCAGATTTCCCAGGCGGTCACCGATCCGAATACTAGCGTTGTTGCTTATCGTCCGTGATCGTACCAGAACAGTTGATTTTCGGTTTTTTTAGTTTTTTATTTAATTATTTAGTTTTTGGAAGTTAGCGCTCCTACAAAACAGTAGGCTCTGACGCATTTCAAGTGCACATCTGTCGATTCGCAGTGTTTCGTTACTTTCAAGGAGTTCCTACCACCCTTCCTTGGCGCATTCTTGCTCAAACTGAGTTCATTACTGTAATTTCGCATCTTACGTTTAATACAGTAGTTTAAAAGGCTTGTGGGAGCATCTTTGTCGCACCTGAGAGTCTGTATGAAAAGAGGGCTGGCAGGTGTAGTGAAATAAAATTTAAAAGCAGAGAGAGAGCCAACAGCACCTGGTGTTCCCAGGCGGTCACCCATCCAAGTACTAACAGGGCCCGATGTTGCTTAACTTCGGTGATCGGGCGAGAACCGGTGTATTCAACATGGTATGGCCGTTGGCGTCCTTATACTGTAGCCGCACGCCAGAAGAAGGCTTCGCCCCTCCTCCCAATACACGCAATCGCCATTTTCGGTGGCACATTTGATGCAAAGCACGTCCTTCCACCTCGACACTCGCGGGAGACGCACCTTCTTATTGTTATCCGGCGCAGGTCTTCCGGGCGGCGGGTGGACTGCGCGGGGTGTGGCAGTATCCTGCTGGACCGAGGGAAGCGTTCTCACCTGCCTGACACGCGTCGCGCTTCCAGATATTTGCGTAATTCGCACGGTGCATTCTCGGCTGTCCCCTTCCTTCCCGACTTGTCCCGACTTTGCTCGACTGCCGCTCGCTGCCGCTCGGGTCGTGGTCCATATGACAGCACAAGCACGAGAAACATCTGCGAGACTGGCGCCGGACTGACCGGCGTGTCCGAGGCGCCGTGTGCGGCCGTTCGGAGCTACTAGAGCAGCGCTGTGCTGTGCCGTGAAAAGGTGCGAAAACACGGACACAAGACACAGGCGGTTCGACAAAGCATCCATCTCTTCTAGCGGCGAAAGATAAATTTTTGTTTACAAATTTGCAATTGTACACTGCTACAAAACTATAAGCCCTGGGGTATTTCAGAACAGTCCTGTCGTGTCATACTCTTGTTATTTCTAGTACACTTTGTCTGTCTTCATTTTTTGGCTACCCCTGCCAGCCCTCTTTTCCAGATTTCCCAGGCGGTCACCGATCCGAATACTAGCGTTGTTGCTTATCGTCCGTGATCGTACCAGAACAGTTGATTTTCGGTTTTTTTAGTTTTTTATTTAATTATTTAGTTTTTGGAAGTTAGCGCTCCTACAAAACAGTAGGCTCTGACGCATTTCAAGTGCACATCTGTCGATTCGCAGTGTTTCGTTACTTTCAAGGAGTTCCTACCACCCTTCCTTGGCGCATTCTTGCTCAAACTGAGTTCATTACTGTAATTTCGCATCTTACGTTTAATACAGTAGTTTAAAAGGCTTGTGGGAGCATCTTTGTCGCACCTGAGAGTCTGTATGAAAAGAGGGCTGGCAGGTGTAGTGAAATAAAATTTAAAAGCAGAGAGAGAGCCAACAGCACCTGGTGTTCCCAGGCGGTCACCCATCCAAGTACTAACAGGGCCCGATGTTGCTTAACTTCGGTGATCGGGCGAGAACCGGTGTATTCAACATGGTATGGCCGTTGGCGTCCTTATACTGTAGCCGCACGCCAGAAGAAGGCTTCGCCCCTCCTCCCAATACACGCAATCGCCATTTTCGGTGGCACATTTGATGCAAAGCACGTCCTTCCACCTCGACACTCGCGGGAGACGCACCTTCTTATTGTAATCCGGCGCAGGTCTTCCGGGCGGCGGGTGGACTGCGCGGGGTGTGGCAGTGTCCTGCTGGACCGAGGGAAGCGTTCTCACCTGCCTGACACGCGTCGCGCTTCCAGATATTTGCGTAATTCGCACGGTGCATTCTCGGCTGTCCCCTTCCTTCCCGACTTGTCCCGACTTTGCTCGACTGCCGCTCGCTGCCGCTCGGGTCGTGGTCCATATGACAGCACAAGCACGAGAAACATCTGCGAGACTGGCGCCAGACTGACCGGCGTGTCCGAGGCGCCGTGTGCGGCCGTTCGGAGCTACTAGAGCAGCGCTTTGCTGTGCCGTGAAAAGGTGCGAAAACACGGACACAAGACACAGGCGGTTCGACAAAGCATCCATCTCTTCTAGCGGCGAAAGATAAATTTTTGTTTACAAATTTGCAATTGTACACTGCTACAAAACTATAAGCCCTGGGGTATTTCAGAACAGTCCTGTCGTGTCATACTCTTGTTATTTCTGGAGACACTTTGTCTGTCTTCATTTTTTGGCTACCCCTGCCAGCCCTCTTTTCCAGATTTCCC
This sequence comes from Schistocerca gregaria, assembly GCF_023897955.1. Classification (NCBI taxonomy): domain Eukaryota; kingdom Metazoa; phylum Arthropoda; class Insecta; order Orthoptera; family Acrididae; genus Schistocerca; species Schistocerca gregaria. The sequence continues at coordinate 73,669,897 of NC_064924.1, forward strand.
AGGCGGTCACCGATCCGAATACTAGCGTTGTTGCTTATCGTCCGTGATCGTACCAGAACAGTTGATTTTCGGTTTTTTTAGTTTTTTATTTAATTATTTAGTTTTTGGAAGTTAGCGCTCCTACAAAACAGTAGGCTCTGACGCATTTCAAGTGCACATCTGTCGATTCGCAGTGTTTCGTTACTTTCAAGGAGTTCCTACCACCCTTCCTTGGCGCATTCTTGCTCAAACTGAGTTCATTACTGTAATTTCGCATCTTACGTTTAATACAGTAGTTTAAAAGGCTTGTGGGAGCATCTTTGTCGCACCTGAGAGTCTGTATGAAAAGAGGGCTGGCAGGTGTAGTGAAATAAAATTTAAAAGCAGAGAGAGAGCCAACAGCACCTGGTGTTCCCAGGCGGTCACCCATCCAAGTACTAACAGGGCCCGATGTTGCTTAACTTCGGTGATCGGGCGAGAACCGGTGTATTCAACATGGTATGGCCGTTGGCGTCCTTATACTGTAGCCGCACGCCAGAAGAAGGCTTCGCCCCTCCTCCCAATACACGCAATCGCCATTTTCGGTGGCACATTTGATGCAAAGCACGTCCTTCCACCTCGACACTCGCGGGAGACGCACCTTCTTATTGTTATCCGGCGCAGGTCTTCCGGGCGGCGGGTGGACTGCGCGGGGTGTGGCAGTATCCTGCTGGACCGAGGGAAGCGTTCTCACCTGCCTGACACGCGTCGCGCTTCCAGATATTTGCGTAATTCGCACGGTGCATTCTCGGCTGTCCCCTTCCTTCCCGACTTGTCCCGACTTTGCTCGACTGCCGCTCGCTGCCGCTCGGGTCGTGGTCCATATGACAGCACAAGCACGAGAAACATCTGCGAGACTGGCGCCGGACTGACCGGCGTGTCCGAGGCGCCGTGTGCGGCCGTTCGGAGCTACTAGAGCAGCGCTGTGCTGTGCCGTGAAAAGGTGCGAAAACACGGACACAAGACACAGGCGGTTCGACAAAGCATCCATCTCTTCTAGCGGCGAAAGATAAATTTTTGTTTACAAATTTGCAATTGTACACTGCTACAAAACTATAAGCCCTGGGGTATTTCAGAACAGTCCTGTCGTGTCATACTCTTGTTATTTCTAGTACACTTTGTCTGTCTTCATTTTTTGGCTACCCCTGCCAGCCCTCTTTTCCAGATTTCCCAGGCGGTCACCGATCCGAATACTAGCGTTGTTGCTTATCGTCCGTGATCGTACCAGAACAGTTGATTTTCGGTTTTTTTAGTTTTTTATTTAATTATTTAGTTTTTGGAAGTTAGCGCTCCTACAAAACAGTAGGCTCTGACGCATTTCAAGTGCACATCTGTCGATTCGCAGTGTTTCGTTACTTTCAAGGAGTTCCTACCACCCTTCCTTGGCGCATTCTTGCTCAAACTGAGTTCATTACTGCAATTTCGCATCTTACGTTTAATACAGTAGTTTAAAAGGCTTGTGGGAGCATCTTTGTCGCACCTGAGAGTCTGTATGAAAAGAGGGCTGGCAGGTGTAGTGAAATAAAATTTAAAAGCAGAGAGAGAGCCAACAGCACCTGGTGTTCCCAGGCGGTCACCCATCCAAGTACTAACAGGGCCCGATGTTGCTTAACTTCGGTGATCGGACGAGAACCGGTGTATTCAACATGGTATGGCCGTTGGCGTCCTTATACTGTAGCCGCACGCCAGAAGGAGGCTTCGCCCCTCCTCCCAATACACGCAATCGCCATTTTCGGTGGCACATTTGACGCAAAGCACGTCCTTCCACCTCGACACTCGCGGGAGACGCACCTTCTTATTGTTATCCGGCGCAGGTCTTCCGGGCGGCGGGTGGACTGCGCGGGGTGTGGCAGTGTCCTGCTGGACCGAGGGAAGCGTTCTCACCTGCCTGACACGCGTCGCGCTTCCAGATATTTGCGTAATTCGCACGGTGCATTCTCGGCTGTCCCCTTCCTTCCCGACTTGTCCCGACTTTGCTCGACTGCCGCTCGCTGCCGCTCGGGTCGTGGTCCATATGACAGCACAAGCACGAGAAACATCTGCGAGACTGGCGCCGGACTGACCGGCGTGTCTGAGGCGCCGTGTGCGGCCGTTCGGAGCTACTAGAGCAGCGCTGTGCTGTGCCGTGAAAAGGTGCGAAAACACGGACACAAGACACAGGCGGTTCGACAAAGCATCCATCTCTTCTAGCGGCGAAAGATAAATTTTTGTTTACAAATTTGCAATTATACACTGCTACAAAACTATAAGCCCTGGGGTATTTCAGAACAGTCCTGTCGTGTCATACTCTTGTTATTTCTAGAGACACTTTGTCTGTCTTCATTTTTTGGCTACCCCTGCCAGCCCTCTTTTCCAGATTTCCCAGGCGGTCACCGATCCGAATACTAGCGTTGTTGCTTATCGTCCGTGATCGTACCAGAACAGTTGATTTTCGGTTTTTTTAGTTTTTTATTTAATTATTTAGTTTTTGGAAGTTAGCGCTCCTACAAAACAGTAGGCTCTGACGCATTTCAAGTGCACATCTGTCGATTCGCAGTGTTTCGTTACTTTCAAGGAGTTCCTACCACCCTTCCTTGGCGCATTCTTGCTCAAACTGAGTTCATTACTGTAATTTCGCATCTTACGTTTAATACAGTAGTTTAAAAGGCTTGTGGGAGCATCTTTGTCGCACCTGAGAGTCTGTATGAAAAGAGGGCTGGCAGGTGTAGTGAAATAAAATTTAAAACCAGAGAGAGAGAGCCAACAGCACCTGGTGTTCCCAGGCGGTCACCCATCCAAGTACTAACAGGGCCCGATGTTCTTAACTTCGGTGATCGGGCGAGAACCGGTGTATTCAACATGGTATGGCCGTTGGCGTCCTTATACTGTAGCCGCACGCCAGAAGAAGGCTTCGCCCCTCCTCCCAATACACGCAATCGCCATTTTCGGTGGCACATTTGATGCAAAGCACGTCCTTCCACCTCGACACTCGCGGGAGACGCACCTTCTTATTGTTATCCGGCGCAGGTCTTCCGGGCGGCGGGTGGACTGCGCGGGGTGTGGCAGTATCCTGCTGGACCGAGGGAAGCGTTCTCACCTGCCTGACACGCGTCGCGCTTCCAGATATTTGCGTAATTCGCACGGTGCATTCTCGGCTGTCCCCTTCCTTCCCGACTTGTCCCGACTTTGCTCGACTGCCGCTCGCTGCCGCTCGGGTCGTGGTCCATATGACAGCACAAGCACGAGAAACATCTGCGAGACTGGCGCCGGACTGACCGGCGTGTCCGAGGCGCCGTGTGCGGCCGTTCGGAGCTACTAGAGCAGCGCTGTGCTGTGCCGTGAAAAGGTGCGAAAACACGGACACAAGACACAGGCGGTTCGACAAAGCATCCATCTCTTCTAGCGGCGAAAGATAAATTTTTGTTTACAAATTTGCAATTGTACACTGCTACAAAACTATAAGCCCTGGGGTATTTCAGAACAGTCCTGTCGTGTCATACTCTTGTTATTTCTAGAGACACTTTGTCTGTCTTCATTTTTTGGCTACCCCTGCCAGCCCTCTTTTCCAGATTTCCCAGGCGGTCACCGATCCGAATACTAGCGTTGTTGCTTATCGTCCGTGATCGTACCAGAACAGTTGATTTTCGGTTTTTTTAGTTTATTTAATTATTTAGTTTTTGGAAGTTAGCGCTCCTACAAAACAGTAGGCTCTGACGCATTTCAAGTGCACATCTGTCGATTCGCAGTGTTTCGTTACTTTCAAGGAGTTCCTACCACCCTTCCTTGGCGCATTCTTGCTCAAACTGAGTTCATTACTGTAATTTCGCATCTTACGTTTAATACAGTAGTTTAAAATGCTTGTGGGAGCATCTTTGTCGCACCTGAGAGTCTGTATGAAAAGAGGGCTGGCAGGTGTAGTGAAATAAAATTTAAAAGCAGAGAGAGAGCGCCAACAGCACCTGGTGTTCCCAGGCGGTCACCCATCCAAGTACTAACAGGGCCCGATGTTGCTTAACTTCGGTGATCGGACGAGAACCGGTGTATTCAACATGGTATGGCCGTTGGCGTCCTTATACTGTAGCCGCACGCCAGAAGAAGGCTTCGCCCCTCCTCCCAATACACGCAATCGCCATTTTCGGTGGCACATTTGACGCAAAGCACGTCCTTCCACCTCGACACTCGCGGGAGACGCACCTTCTTATTGTTATCCGGCGCAGGTCTTCCGGGCGGCGGGTGGACTGCGCGGGGTGTGGCAGTGTCCTGCTGGACCGAGGGAAGCGTTCTCACCTGCCTGACACGCGTCGCGCTTCCAGATATTTGCGTAATTCGCACGGTGCATTCTCGGCTGTCCCCTTCCTTCCCGACTTGTCCCGACTTTGCTCGACTGCCGCTCGCTGCCGCTCGGGTCGTGGTCCATATGACAGCACAAGCACGAGAAACATCTGCGAGACTGGCGCCAGACTGACCGGCGTGTCCGAGGCGCCGTGTGCGGCCGTTCGGAGCTACTAGAGCAGCGCTGTGCTGTGCCGTGAAAAGGTGCGAAAACACGGACACAAGACACAGGCGGTTCGACAAAGCATCCATCTCTTCTAGCGGCGAAAGATAAATTTTTGTTTACAAATTTGCAATTGTACACTGCTACAAAACTATAAGCCCTGGGGTATTTCAGAACAGTCCTGTCGTGTCATACTCTTGTTATTTCTAGTACACTTTGTCTGTCTTCATTTTTTGGCTACCCCTGCCAGCCCTCTTTTCCAGATTTCCCAGGCGGTCACCGATCCGAATACTAGCGTTGTTGCTTATCGTCCGTGATCGTACCAGAACAGTTGATTTTCGGTTTTTTTAGTTTTTTATTTAATTATTTAGTTTTTGGAAGTTAGCGCTCCTACAAAACAGTAGGCTCTGACGCATTTCAAGTGCACATCTGTCGATTCGCAGTGTTTCGTTACTTTCAAGGAGTTCCTACCACCCTTCCTTGGCGCATTCTTGCTCAAACTGAGTTCATTACTGTAATTTCGCATCTTACGTTTAATACAGTAGTTTAAAAGGCTTGTGGGAGCATCTTTGTCGCACCTGAGAGTCTGTATGAAAAGAGGGCTGGCAGGTGTAGTGAAATAAAATTTAAAACCAGAGAGAGAGAGCCAACAGCACCTGGTGTTCCCAGGCGGTCACCCATCCAAGTACTAACAGGGCCCGATGTTCTTAACTTCGGTGATCGGGCGAGAACCGGTGTATTCAACATGGTATGGCCGTTGGCGTCCTTATACTGTAGCCGCACGCCAGAAGAAGGCTTCGCCCCTCCTCCCAATACACGCAATCGCCATTTTCGGTGGCACATTTGACGCAAAGCACGTCCTTCCACCTCGACACTCGCGGGAGACGCACCTTCTTATTGTTATCCGGCGCAGGTCTTCCGGGCGGCGGGTGGACTGCGCGGGGTGTGGCAGTGTCCTGCTGGACCGAGGGAAGCGTTCTCACCTGCCTGACACGCGTCGCGCTTCCAGATATTTGCGTAATTCGCACGGTGCATTCTCGGCTGTCCCCTTCCTTCCCGACTTGTCCCGACTTTGCTCGACTGCCGCTCGCTGCCGCTCGGGTCGTGGTCCATATGACAGCACAAGCACGAGAAACATCTGCGAGACTGGCGCCAGACTGACCGGCGTGTCCGAGGCGCCGTGTGCGGCCGTTCGGAGCTACTAGAGCAGCGCTGTGCTGTGCCGTGAAAAGGTGCGAAAACACGGACACAAGACACAGGCGGTTCGACAAAGCATCCATCTCTTCTAGCGGCGAAAGATAAATTTTTGTTTACAAATTTGCAATTGTACACTGCTACAAAACTATAAGCCCTGGGGTATTTCAGAACAGTCCTGTCGTGTCATACTCTTGTTATTTCTAGTACACTTTGTCTGTCTTCATTTTTTGGCTACCCCTGCCAGCCCTCTTTTCCAGATTTCCCAGGCGGTCACCGATCCGAATACTAGCGTTGTTGCTTATCGTCCGTGATCGTACCAGAACAGTTGATTTTCGGTTTTTTTAGTTTATTTAATTATTTAGTTTTTGGAAGTTAGCGCTCCTACAAAACAGTAGGCTCTGACGCATTTCAAGTGCACATCTGTCGATTCGCAGTGTTTCGTTACTTTCAAGGAGTTCCTACCACCCTTCCTTGGCGCATTCTTGCTCAAACTGAGTTCATTACTGTAATTTCGCATCTTACGTTTAATACAGTAGTTTAAAATGCTTGTGGGAGCATCTTTGTCGCACCTGAGAGTCTGTATGAAAAGAGGGCTGGCAGGTGTAGTGAAATAAAATTTAAAAGCAGAGAGAGAGCGCCAACAGCACCTGGTGTTCCCAGGCGGTCACCCATCCAAGTACTAACAGGGCCCGATGTTGCTTAACTTCGGTGATCGGACGAGAACCGGTGTATTCAACATGGTATGGCCGTTGGCGTCCTTATACTGTAGCCGCACGCCAGAAGAAGGCTTCGCCCCTCCTCCCAATACACGCAATCGCCATTTTCGGTGGCACATTTGACGCAAAGCACGTCCTTCCACCTCGACACTCGCGGGAGACGCACCTTCTTATTGTTATCCGGCGCAGGTCTTCCGGGCGGCGGGTGGACTGCGCGGGGTGTGGCAGTGTCCTGCTGGACCGAGGGAAGCGTTCTCACCTGCCTGACACGCGTCGCGCTTCCAGATATTTGCGTAATTCGCACGGTGCATTCTCGGCTGTCCCCTTCCTTCCCGACTTGTCCCGACTTTGCTCGACTGCCGCTCGCTGCCGCTCGGGTCGTGGTCCATATGACAGCACAAGCACGAGAAACATCTGCGAGACTGGCGCCAGACTGACCGGCGTGTCCGAGGCGCCGTGTGCGGCCGTTCGGAGCTACTAGAGCAGCGCTGTGCTGTGCCGTGAAAAGGTGCGAAAACACGGACACAAGACACAGGCGGTTCGACAAAGCATCCATCTCTTCTAGCGGCGAAAGATAAATTTTTGTTTACAAATTTGCAATTGTACACTGCTACAAAACTATAAGCCCTGGGGTATTTCAGAACAGTCCTGTCGTGTCATACTCTTGTTATTTCTAGTACACTTTGTCTGTCTTCATTTTTTGGCTACCCCTGCCAGCCCTCTTTTCCAGATTTCCCAGGCGGTCACCGATCCGAATACTAGCGTTGTTGCTTATCGTCCGTGATCGTACCAGAACAGTTGATTTTCGGTTTTTTTAGTTTTTTATTTAATTATTTAGTTTTTGGAAGTTAGCGCTCCTACAAAACAGTAGGCTCTGACGCATTTCAAGTGCACATCTGTCGATTCGCAGTGTTTCGTTACTTTCAAGGAGTTCCTACCACCCTTCCTTGGCGCATTCTTGCTCAAACTGAGTTCATTACTGTAATTTCGCATCTTACGTTTAATACAGTAGTTTAAAAGGCTTGTGGGAGCATCTTTGTCGCACCTGAGAGTCTGTATGAAAAGAGGGCTGGCAGGTGTAGTGAAATAAAATTTAAAACCAGAGAGAGAGAGCCAACAGCACCTGGTGTTCCCAGGCGGTCACCCATCCAAGTACTAACAGGGCCCGATGTTCTTAACTTCGGTGATCGGGCGAGAACCGGTGTATTCAACATGGTATGGCCGTTGGCGTCCTTATACTGTAGCCGCACGCCAGAAGAAGGCTTCGCCCCTCCTCCCAATACACGCAATCGCCATTTTCGGTGGCACATTTGACGCAAAGCACGTCCTTCCACCTCGACACTCGCGGGAGACGCACCTTCTTATTGTTATCCGGCGCAGGTCTTCCGGGCGGCGGGTGGACTGCGCGGGGTGTGGCAGTGTCCTGCTGGACCGAGGGAAGCGTTCTCACCTGCCTGACACGCGTCGCGCTTCCAGATATTTGCGTAATTCGCACGGTGCATTCTCGGCTGTCCCCTTCCTTCCCGACTTGTCCCGACTTTGCTCGACTGCCGCTCGCTGCCGCTCGGGTCGTGGTCCATATGACAGCACAAGCACGAGAAACATCTGCGAGACTGGCGCCAGACTGACCGGCGTGTCCGAGGCGCCGTGTGCGGCCGTTCGGAGCTACTAGAGCAGCGCTGTGCTGTGCCGTGAAAAGGTGCGAAAACACGGACACAAGACACAGGCGGTTCGACAAAGCATCCATCTCTTCTAGCGGCGAAAGATAAATTTTTGTTTACAAATTTGCAATTGTACACTGCTACAAAACTATAAGCCCTGGGGTATTTCAGAACAGTCCTGTCGTGTCATACTCTTGTTATTTCTAGTACACTTTGTCTGTCTTCATTTTTTGGCTACCCCTGCCAGCCCTCTTTTCCAGATTTCCCAGGCGGTCACCGATCCGAATACTAGCGTTGTTGCTTATCGTCCGTGATCGTACCAGAACAGTTGATTTTCGGTTTTTTTAGTTTTTTATTTAATTATTTAGTTTTTGGAAGTTAGCGCTCCTACAAAACAGTAGGCTCTGACGCATTTCAAGTGCACATCTGTCGATTCGCAGTGTTTCGTTACTTTCAAGGAGTTCCTACCACCCTTCCTTGGCGCATTCTTGCTCAAACTGAGTTCATTACTGTAATTTCGCATCTTACGTTTAATACAGTAGTTTAAAAGGCTTGTGGGAGCATCTTTGTCGCACCTGAGAGTCTGTATGAAAAGAGGGCTGGCAGGTGTAGTGAAATAAAATTTAAAAGCAGAGAGAGAGCCAACAGCACCTGGTGTTCCCAGGCGGTCACCCATCCAAGTACTAACAGGGCCCGATGTTGCTTAATTTCGGTGATCGGGCGAGAACCGGTGTATTCAACATGGTATGGCCGTTGGCGTCCTTATACTGTAGCCGCACGCCAGAAGAAGGCTTCGCCCCTCCTCCCAATACACGCAATCGCCATTTTCGGTGGCACATTTGATGCAAAGCACGTCCTTCCACCTCGACACTCGCGGGAGACGCACCTTCTTATTGTTATCCGGCGCAGGTCTTCCGGGCGGCGGGTGGACTGCGCGGGGTGTGGCAGTATCCTGCTGGACCGAGGGAAGCGTTCTCACCTGCCTGACACGCGTCGCGCTTCCAGATATTTGCGTAATTCGCACGGTGCATTCTCGGCTGTCCCCTTCCTTCCCGACTTGTCCCGACTTTGCTCGACTGCCGCTCGCTGCCGCTCGGGTCGTGGTCCATATGACAGCACAAGCACGAGAAACATCTGCGAGACTGGCGCCGGACTGACCGGCGTGTCCGAGGCGGCGTGTGCGGCCGTTCGGAGCTACTAGAGCAGCGCTGTGCTGTGCCGTGAAAAGGTGCGAAAACACGGACACAAGACACAGGCGGTTCGACAAAGCATCCATCTCTTCTAGCGGCGAAAGATAAATTTTTGTTTACAAATTTGCAATTGTACACTGCTACAAAACTATAAGCCCTGGGGTATTTCAGAACAGTCCTGTCGTGTCATACTCTTGTTATTTCTAGAGACACTTTGTCTGTCTTCATTTTTTGGCTACCCCTGCCAGCCCTCTTTTCCAGATTTCCCAGGCGGTCACCGATCCGAATACTAGCGTTGTTGCTTATCGTCCGTGATCGTACCAGAACAGTTGATTTTCGGTTTTTTTAGTTTATTTAATTATTTAGTTTTTGGAAGTTAGCGCTCCTACAAAACAGTAGGCTCTGACGCATTTCAAGTGCACATCTGTCGATTCGCAGTGTTTCGTTACTTTCAAGGAGTTCCTACCACCCTTCCTTGGCGCATTCTTGCTCAAACTGAGTTCATTACTGTAATTTCGCATCTTACGTTTAATACAGTAGTTTAAAATGCTTGTGGGAGCATCTTTGTCGCACCTGAGAGTCTGTATGAAAAGAGGGCTGGCAGGTGTAGTGAAATAAAATTTAAAAGCAGAGAGAGAGCCAACAGCACCTGGTGTTCCCAGGCGGTCACCCATCCAAGTACTAACCGGGCCTGATGTTGCTTAACTTCGGTGATCGGACGAGAACCGGTGTATTCAACATGGTATGGCCGTTGGCGTCCTTATACTGTAGCCGCACGCCAGAAGAAGGCTTCGCCCCTCCTCCCAATACACGCAATCGCCATTTTCGGTGGCACATTTGACGCAAAGCACGTCCTTCCACCTCGACACTCGCGGGAGACGCACCTTCTTATTGTTATCCGGCGCAGGTCTTCCGGGCGGCGGGTGGACTGCGCGGGGTGTGGCAGTGTCCTGCTGGACCGAGGGAAGCGTTCTCACCTGCCTGACACGCGTCGCGCTTCCAGATATTTGCGTAATTCGCACGGTGCATTCTCGGCTGTCCCCTTCCGTCCCTACTTGGCCCGACTTTGCTCGACTGCCGCTCGCTGCCGCTCGGGTCGTGGTCCATATGACAGCACAAGCACGAGAAACATCTGCGAGACTGGCGCCGGACTGACCGGCGTGTCCGAGGCGCCGTGTGCGGCCGTTCGGAGCTACTAGAGCAGCGCTGTGCTGTGCCGTGAAAAGGTGCGAAAACACGGACACAAGACACAGGCGGTTCGACAAAGCATCCATCTCTTCTAGCGGCGAAAGATAAATTTTTGTTTACAAATTTGCAATTGTACACTGCTACAAAACTATAAGCCCTGGGGTATTTCAGAACAGTCCTGTCGTGTCATACTCTTGTTATTTCTAGAGACACTTTGTCTGTCTTCATTTTTTGGCTACCCCTGCGAGCCCTCTTTTCCAGATTTCCCAGGCGGTCACCGATCCGAATACTAGCGTTGTTGCTTATCGTCCGTGATCGTACCAGAACAGTTGATTTTCGGTTTTTTTAGTTTTTTATTTAATTATTTAGTTTTTGGAAGTTAGCGCTCCTACAAAACAGTAGGCTCTGACGCATTTCAAGTGCACATCTGTCGATTCGCAGTGTTTCGTTACTTTCAAGGAGTTCCTACCACCCTTCCTTGGCGCATTCTTGCTCAAACTGAGTTCATTACTGTAATTTCGCATCTTACGTTTAATACAGTAGTTTAAAAGGCTTGTGGGAGCATCTTTGTCGCACCTGAGAGTCTGTATGAAAAGAGGGCTGGCAGGTGTAGTGAAATAAAATTTAAAAGCAGAGAGAGAGCCAACAGCACCTGGTGTTCCCAGGCGGTCACTCATCCAAGTACTAACAGGGCCCGATGTTGCTTAACTTCGGTGATCGGACGAGAACCGGTGTATTCAACATGGTATGGCCGTTGGCGTCCTTATACTGTAGCCGCACGCCAGAAGAAGGCTTCGCCCCTCCTCCCAATACACGCAATCGCCATTTTCGGTGGCACATTTGACGCAAAGCACGTCCTTCCACCTCGACACTCGCGGGAGACGCACCTTCTTATTGTTATCCGGCGCAGGTCTTCCGGGCGGCGGGTGGACTGCGCGGGGTGTGGCAGTGTCCTGCTGGACCGAGGGAAGCGTTCTCACCTGCCTGACACGCGTCGCGCTTCCAGATATTTGCGTAATTCGCACGGTGCATTCTCGGCTGTCCCCTTCCTTCCCGACTTGTCCCGACTTTGCTCGACTGCCGCTCGCTGCCGCTCGGGTCGTGGTCCATATGACAGCACAAGCACGAGAAACATCTGCGAGACTGGCGCCGGACTGACCGGCGTGTCCGAGGCGCCGTGTGCGGCCGTTCGGAGCTACTAGAGCAGCGCTGTGCTGTGCCGTGAAAAGGTGCGAAAACACGGACACAAGACACAGGCGGTTCGACAAAGCATCCATCTCTTCTAGCGGCGAAAGATAAATTTTTGTTTACAAATTTGCAATTGTACACTGCTACAAAACTATAAGCCCTGGGGTATTTCAGAACAGTCCTGTCGTGTCATACTCTTGTTATTTCTAGAGACACTTTGTCTGTCTTCATTTTTTGGCTACCCCTGCCAGCCCTCTTTTCCAGATTTCCCAGGCGGTCACCGATCCGAATACTAGCGTTGTTGCTTATCGTCCGTGATCGTACCAGAACAGTTGATTTTCGGTTTTTTTAGTTTATTTAATTATTTAGTTTTTGGAAGTTAGCGCTCCTACAAAACACTAGGCTCTGACGCATTTCAAGTGCACATCTGTCGATTCGCAGTGTTTCGTTACTTTCAAGGAGTTCCTACCACCCTTCCTTGGCGCATTCTTGCTCAAACTGAGTTCATTACTGTAATTTCGCATCTTACGTTTAATACAGTAGTTTAAAATGCTTGTGGGAGCATCTTTGTCGCACCTGAGAGTCTGTATGAAAAGAGGGCTGGCAGGTGTAGTGAAATAAAATTTAAAAGCAGAGAGAGAGCGCCAACAGCACCTGGTGTTCCCAGGCGGTCACCCATCCAAGTACTAACAGGGCCCGATGTTGCTTAACTTCGGTGATCGGACGAGAACCGGTGTATTCAACATGGTATGGCCGTTGGCGTCCTTATACTGTAGCCGCACGCCAGAAGAAGGCTTCGCCCCTCCTCCCAATACACGCAATCGCCATTTTCGGTGGCACATTTGACGCAAAGCACGCCCTTCCACCTCGACACTCGCGGGAGACGCACCTTCTTATTGTTATCCGGCGCAGGTCTTCCGGGCGGCGGGTGGACTGCGCGGGGTGTGGCAGTATCCTGCTGGACCGAGGGAAGCGTTCTCACCTGCCTGACACGCGTCGCGCTTCCAGATATTTGCGTAATTCGCACGGTGCATTCTCGGCTGTCCCCTTCCTTCCCGACTTGTCCCGACTTTGCTCGACTGCCGCTCGCTGCCGCTCGGGTCGTGGTCCATATGACAGCACAAGCACGAGAAACATCTGCGAGACTGGCGCCGGACTGACCGGCGTGTCCGAGGCGCCGTGTGCGGCCGTTCGGAGCTACTAGAGCAGTGCTGTGCTGTGCCGTGAAAAGGTGCGAAAA